>NC_132838.1:118405273-118736939 GCF_048164855.1 Canis lupus baileyi | reverse complement strand
TTTTTATCCTGTCATTTACTCATTAAGATAATGAGGAAATAAAAATCTATCAATAGATATTGAAATCTTTCAATAAAAATCTATCAATGTCCACAATGTCTTAATAAGGATAGCAACATTAAATGAGCACCTACTATCTGCCTAGCATTGTTACTGCTAGGCAAAGGTGGACCCAGCCTCTGAAATGAAGGAGACCTGATAACTAGAATATGAAGGACTCCAATAGATGTTAAGGTCTCCCAAGAAAATAGGGAATGGCATGTCTCACCCCGGGCATATGCACTGAATTTTGAATCCATTACACTTCTCACACATGGCAATGTGGATTCTGTTCCTGCAACCCACCCAAATTGTGCAGCTAAGATCATCAGTGAGCTCCATGTCTGCTAAAGCCAACAGATGCTCAGCTCTATTTAGCTTCCATGACCCCACAATCTCCTGCTTTTCTGCCTGTTACTTTGACCACATCCAAAAGTCATCCTTGATTCTTCTCTCATCTCTTTGATTTTTTTTCTCCCCGCCAAACATGTAATCTATCAACAAGTTCTATCAATTCTACTGTCAAAGAATTGTACGTCCATCAGCTTCTCTTCTGTACCTCTGCTAACACAGTGCCATACATCACCATTTATCTGTTACCTGGATTAGTGAAACAGTCTCTTCTCTTGTCTCTCTGCTTCCATACCAGCCTCTGACAATTCAGTCTCCACAAAGCAGTCAAAGTGATCTTTAAAAACAACTCACAAATCTAATTATGGCATTCCCTTTAGTAAAATGGCTTCATGTTCTTGCAGGATAAAACTCCAACATAATGTCTGATGTTTATTCCTCTCACTGACTCTTCTCAGCCACCCACACCTTTACTGCCTGTGTCCCAGCCTCACTGGCTTCCTTGACTCCTTGCTCACGCTCCTTCCCACCCTGGGCCTTGGCACTCTGCTCATTCAGCTACGAGAGCTCTTCTCCCAGCCTTGTGCACAGCTTCTCATCCTTTATGTTACGATCCAACTGGCACTTCTTTAATGAAGTGCTCCCTGAGTCCCCAGTTTAAATTCAAATTTCCTTTGTTGTTTTTTTTTTTTGTTTTTGTTTTATTCATTTGAGAGAGACAGAGACAGAGAGAGCACAATCAGGCGGACAGGCAAAGGGAGAGGGAGAAGCAGACTCCCCACTGAGCAGGGAGCCCCACATAGGAGATCATGACCTGAGCCAAAAGCAGATGCCCAACCATCCAAGCCACCTAGGCTTTCTTTTAATATTCTGTCTAAATCCCGGTGTTCTATTTTCATGACTATTTGTTTAATATGAGCTGCCACCACTAGATTCGAAGATAGATCTAAGAGGTCCTGGCACATAACTGTTTTATACCCAAGCTAACTGTCTCTTTGCTTCACAGAGTCAAATTCAGCAAATGTTTGCTGGATGAATGACCCAAATAGTCTAAGGGTCTAAAAAAGGAAAATTTAAAGAGTGATAATAGTTGACTTTAAGCCTATTCAACAAATGTGGTAACAAGTATTCTCCATTCTCCATATTCACAGAGAAAATAAGTTTACAATACATCATTCTCAATCCACCTTAGGTACAATGGTTGATTTGTACCTGAAAGTAGGGTTGATTTTGGAAAGTGCAGGTTCTTAGGAAGGTGTGTGACATTATTCTCTTGAGAATCACTGAAGTATAAACTGCCACCTTCCCTAGATGACTAATCTAAACCTCCATGCTTGCCTTGAAGCTGTATTCTAGAAACCCTGTCTACTTCTTCTTTCTCTACTCTCTACTGTTCTCCTTGCTCTTATTCATAATAAAATTCTTAGAGTTATCTATTCTCACTGTCTTCCAGTTTTCTTCTCCCACTCTTTTCATTTTATTTGTACACAATCTCAACTTAAAATAGGAAGAACTTATTTTCCTTAAACCATTGTTAAGGAGCTGCCAATATGATGCTTCATTACACTGGAATACTTCAGGGCACATCACCTGCAAATAAGCACATTCTCATACAAAACCATAGCAAAAACATCAAAATAAGGAAATTCACACCTCCTACCTCACTGGAAATACCTAAGACATGACCTAAGTCACTAAAACTCTGAAGTGTGTACTACATTCCTGAATGAAAGGCTACCCAAAATGTCACTGCCATGACATACCCGCCACAGATGCAAATGAAGAAATTAGAGCCACCTACTATGGGAGTGAAATTAATAATGTTATAGTTATGCATTATAAAACAATCACCTTCACCAGAGGCCAAAGTTAAAATAATAATAAATAAACAAAAAATAAAATAATAATAAACACTAATCAGGTTCTTAGTTTTATTAATTTTTTAACGTGATTATCATCATTTAGAAACCTCCACACATGGGTGCTAATTCATAAATTAAAATTTTTTTCATAAATTAAAATTAAAAATAAAAGGGCTTTCTGTTTAAAGTATTTTTCTAATTGTTTAACAAAATGAACACTCAAAATATTTCATCTTTAAAATCTCTGCCAAAAAATAAAAATAAATTAAATTAAATCCCTGCTAAGGCTGCAATAGGGTTTCAACTCAACTTAACTGAACAACACTGAGAATTAGGGCAAAAGGGCTTGTTAAATGAACTAAGACAGAGGCTGAAATACAAACATCTTTGTGAAGTGTTCATATTCTATCAGCCAAACTAAACCGTAGCAAATCATCACATGTCTAAAAAATGTAGAGAAAACTGTGAGCTGCTCATTTGATATCGATTTGACCTTCTGTTCCTTTAATGACCTGATCTAAAATGACCTGGCAGACTCAGCATCACCGCCGGCTCAGTGTCAGCAAAGGGACCCACTCTGTCCATCACTGACACGATGCAAACTCTCAGCTGCCATTCACCAGCAGGGGGCACTGCACTGGGGTCTTTCTGTAGGCAAAACTGCTCAAAAGCTGAAGACTAAAAACCATGTTTTTCAGGAGGCTGATAAATATGTGTTGCCATCCCAGACAAATACATTGCCACACAATCGATAGGGCATCTCCACAAGGGTTTCAGTAGCAATATCCACATAGGGTGTCCTGAGGCCCAGAGTCTATCTTAGAATGACAAATAAAATGGCATTGTGGGCAATTCTTAAATACCAAGTCTTTCCGGAATCCTTTCATTGAGCAGGAATATTATAAAAGGCAGTGTACCAAACTCCTTCTCATTAAGATTGCTACAGTTCATAGGTTATTGGGCTTAAATCATTTTCTAAGCAGATTCAGCTATAAGCCAGGAAAGGGCCCTAATATGTAAGAAAATGGTCCCACTATCAGTATTTAACATAAATTCAACCAAATTAACCTGGGTTATATGTCACATTTATTATTACTAAAATAGAATTATTAGGCTTAGGGAAACTGGTAAGTATTGAAATAGAAACATTACTATCTGTTTTGTATTAGCAAAAGTGTTCTGCAAGAGTAATTTCTAAACCTTAAAATTTATAAACAGAAACTTTAAAAACTACCTCAAATGGCCTGTCGTGATCTAGTGATACCTTTTCATAAATGTGAGGGCCTGAGCAGAAAACTAGTTTTAAGTGATAACTTCTGCAAAACACTCTGTGAAGAAATTAAATAGAATGAAATCTTTTCCCCAAACACAAACTTATAAATGGGAAAAGCACTTTGTAATTTTTTTTTATTTGGTACCTTCTCAGGAAAAAATGTGTTAACATGCTCTCCAAATGTGCATATATTTATAAATTATTCATAATATTGTACTGATATCGCATGTATATTATAAAAAATAAAAATAAAAATTGGTAAAAGGTAGCATAAAAAGAATAAAAATATAAGCTCTAAGATTTTTCTCCCATATCCCAAATGATCACCATTTCTTGGACTTTCCCTGGCATATATATTCCTTACTCTAATCTTGGGGGAAATGGCCCATAAGTTAGGTATTTTCTGATCTATGAAAGACAAAATAAGAATTTTTACCTCATTTAAAATTTAAAAAAAAAATAGAATGGCTAACCCATAAAGCAGCATTTCATCAATTATTTCTTATCTATTGAATCACTCTCATCAGCACATTTTTCCCGATCTCAAAAAGCTTTTGACTTTACCTTCTGGTTAATTCCCTATTTTTCTTTCCCTTTACAGTGAAACGCCTAATTAAGACTTGTGTTGGACACACTCGAAGGTGACCTCCCCAATAATCCCACCGTCTGGTATCATACTCTTGAACAGTCCCTCCCTGTGATGGTGAGCAGACATGTGATTTGCTTCTAATCAACATTATATGATAAAAGGTGATGGGATATCACTCCATGATTCCATTATATGATGTAAGACTCCATCTTGCTATCAAACTCACCTAACAGACTGTCTCTCCCTAACTGACAGTGAAGGAATAAGCAGCCATGATGGGAGACCCATAGGGCTTTCTTGCCAAGAAGCTGAAGGCAGCCTCAAGGGCCTGAGGGCAGTCAACAGCCTGCAGGAAGCTGGAACCCTCAGTCCTACAACCACAAGGAAATGAGTTCTGCCAACAACCTGAGTGAACTCAGAAGCAGATTCTTCCCTGGATGAGCTTCCAGGTAAGAACACAGTCCAGCCAATTCCCTGATTGCAACCCTGTGAGACCCAGCTAATCTGTGCCCAGATTCTTATGAGAGAACAAGCGTGTTTTCTTTCAAGTCACTAAATTTGTGGTAGTTTGGTTCTCTGGACTCAGACCCAGTTTGCAGCAACATGGCTAAATGCATCAAGAATGTTGGCATCATTGGTAAATATGGGACCCGTTACGGTGCCTCCCTCAGGAAAATGGTGAGGAAGATTGAAATAAGCCAGCATGCCAAGGATACTTGCTCCTTCTGGGGCAAAATTGAGATGAAAACATGGCATTGTGGTTCCTGCATGAAAACAGTAGCAGGTGGTGCCTGGGCCTGTAACACCACTACTGCCTTCACACTCAAGTCAGCCATCAGAAGGAGACTGAAGGAATTGAAAGACCAGTAGAAGCCCCACCATTTGAGACATTGCAGGCCTATAATAAATAGGTTAATTTATGCAACAAAAAGATAATAATAATTAAAAATAAATCTGTGGTAATGTGTTATACGGTTGTGTGCAGGGGTCCCTAAGACCACCTCCAGGTCCAATAATTTGCTAGAAGGACTCATGTAATTTAGCAAAGCCATTATAATCAAGGAACTCCCAACATTTGCCTGGCTGTATTTCAGAACAGCTATGAACCAGTGGCTCTTTGTCCCTCTCCGTCCCCCTTCGTTTAGCTTATTACAGCTAAAGGATACAGATTAAAATCGGCAGCAGAAAAAGATGCGTAAAGCAGAGTGCAAGACACACCAGGCGTAGGCTTCCAGTTGTCCTCTCCAGTGGAGTCCTGTGGACAGCACTTAATTCTCCAGCCATGGTATGTGACAGCTCATACAGAGTATTACCTAGGCTTGGTACCCAAGATTTTTATAGGAAGTTCGTTCCATAGGCCCAGCTGACTCCCTGCATGACTGACATTCAATATCCAGCCTTCCCAGACAGCAGGCACATCCCATGTAGCCCCCACCATAAACCATAGTGTTAGCATAAACTATCTGGTATGGCCTAAAGCTTTAGGTAAACACTCTTAATAGGCAGGCTACTCAAAAGGAGTAGAAGTTACTTCCCAGGAGCCAGGCAAGGACCAGACCTTTCTTTGGAACGTGCAAGGTTTAGACAACCTAGATCTGCTGAGTTAATCCTTTATTCCACAGCAGCGATAGATAACTAATAAAGGTTTTGTTATCTGGAACTAGGATGCTACTGTAACGAATAGCAAAAACACAGTGGTAGCGGGCAGAGGCTAAAAGAATTTTGACAAGTATCATAGAGAAAGCCCAAACTGCTTTCAACAGACTGCTGGGAGAAATTTGGACTTGGAGGGTACCACCAGTCAAAGCTCAGAAGGAAATGAGGAACATGTTATTGGAAAAGGAAGGAAGGGGATCCTTGTTATATAGTGGCAGAGAGCTTAGTTACAGGGTCTCCTGCAGTTAAATGAAAAACTGAACTTGTAAATAATGAACTTGGTTATCCAGACCAGAAAATTTCCAAGCAAAGTACTAAAGGCCCTGCCTGGGTTTTTTTGTTTTGTTTTGTTTTGTTTCTTGCTGCTTATAGGAAACTGTGAGAGGAAAGAGATAAGAGAAAAATTGTTAAATAAAAAGGAACCAGAACTAGATGATTTTTTAAATTCTTAGCCTTCCCAAATAGCAAATACTACTTAAATGGCCTCCAAGCACTGTGGGGAAAGCATGCCCTATAGAAACAGCTGGGGATGTGACTGTGCAACCTTTTCCTTAAATCTCAGAAAGAGCAAAAAAGTCAAGAGTATTCAATCACACAAAGGGCCCTTTCAAGAGATTAAGGGTGGGCCTCTCAGATCCTCTCAATCAAACCACAGACAGAGCCTGTAGGAGCTTAGGAAATTGTCTCCCAACCCTCTTGGCAGAAGCCCCAGGTAGAGAAGAGCTCATCTCAAAAAAGATCTGTGCATGTGCGGCTTTGTTATAGTGGAGCAAATCTAAGTAAAATCCATGCAAGGCCTAAAAGTTTGTTGAGAAAATTATTTCAGCAGAAACTAAGAGAACAGACCAAAAGGGACAGAGAGCACAAAATGAAAGGAAGCTCTAGGACCCCCAAAATTCTGTTGGCAGGAGGCAGGCTGATAAAACTCAGGTGCGACCCTTCGTGAAAGGGTTCAGATTCCAGAGATCAGAGCTCCAAAACATGAAGGAAAAATTGTTCCTTTACTCACACTTCTGATACCAAATGTATGAGGTTTTTTCCACACTGAGGACCAATTCTCCAACTCTCTGGACACTAACTGGATGTTCTACAATTCAATTCAGTTCTGATACTACCTTCCTGGAGTTAGTATCAGAGCCCATAAGTTAAGGGCTCAGTCCTACAAAACTGATCCACTTCAGATGCCAATTGCAAGTCCTGGGCCTGTGTTTCATTTCTTTTCTTTTCTTTTCTTTTCTTTTCTTTTCTTTTCTTTTCTTTTCTTTCTTTTCTTTTCTTTCTTTTTTCTTTTTTTTCTTTTCCCTTTCTTTCCTTTCTTTCTTTTCTTTCTTTCTTTCTTTTTTAAGATTTTATTTATTTATTCATGAGAGACGCAGAGAGAGAGAGGCAGAGAGAGAGAGAGAGAGAGAGAAGCAGGCTCCATGCAGCGAGCCCGACACGGGACTCGATCCCAGGAATCCGGAATCACACCCTGAGCCAAAGGTAGAGGCTCAACCACTGAGCCACCCAGGCGTCCCATGGGCCTTCCAACTGACTTAGCTGCAGATCAGGGGTTCCCATAACCCCCTCCTTAGGCTTGATAATTTGCTGTAACAGCTCACAGAACTCAGAGAAACACTTGACTTACATTTACTGGTTTATTATAATAAGGACAATATAAAGGATACAAATATAAAGAAAACAGCCAAAGAGGTACATAAGGTGAGATCTGCATGGTTCCCAAGGATAGGAACTTCAGTCCCCATAGACTTTGGGCTATGCCACCTTCCTGACATGTGGATTCCCTCACCAAGGCTGAAGTTTTCTGAACCCCACTGTTTAGGGTTTTTATAGAGGCTCCACTATGTACGTATGTATGTAACTGATGAAATCACTGGCCGTTGGCAATAAACTTAACCTCCAGCCCTCCCTCCCTTCCCAGAGGTCAGGAAATGGGACAAAAAGTTCCAACCTTCTAATTATGCCTTGAGATTTCTCAGGAACAACCCTCACTCTGAAGCTATCTAGAAAAGGACCCCAGCCCCCAGTCATCTCATTAGCATCTCATGCCTTGAGTCAACAATCAGAAAAACCTAAAGCTCTCAGTTCTACATCCTCAAGAAAAGACACTCATCATTCCAGAGATTCTAAAGGCCTTAGAAGTTCATGTGTCACGAACCAAATATTAGAACAAAAGATATTCCTAGCACCCTTATCATTCAGGAAATAACAAGGTGTTAGGGGCTCTGTGCCAGAAACCAGGGGGCAGAGACAAAACACATATTTCTTTATGACATCACAACCACAGATAATTATCCCCAGGCCTTGAATCCTAATCAAGGAACTCCCAACATTTGCCTGGCTGTATTTCAGAACAGCTATGAACCAGTGGCTCTTTGTCCCTCTCCTTCCCCTTTCTTTTTGAATGGGAATGTCTGTGGTTCTTATCCTATACCTATTCTGCTGTTGTTTGTTGGGAGGGGGAAGAGGGATGGACAGGCCTAAAAATTGTCTTATTAGTTTTACAGATTGACAGACTGAGAGAACAGCCAGGAGCATCATCTCTACCTGGACCCAATATAGATGATGATGGCATTCTTTGACTTCTAGTAGATACTACATTGGGATGAGTCTCTTAGAGAGCTTAGGAAGGAGTGAATGTATTTTTGCACATGGAAGGGATTAGATTGAGATGGACAGATGCTAAGCTATCTTCCCAAATCCCCTCCCCTTGGTAGTAACACCTTTGTTTAATCCCCCTCCTTGAGTATGAAGACCTCTGACTTGCTTTTAACCAACGGAATAGGATGAGGGTGACGGGACGTTACTCCCATTGTCGTGTTACATTATAAAAAACTCCATCTTGCTAGCAGGCACACTCTGGGAACTTTCTCCTTTGTTGGATGTGAGGAAACAAAAGGCCATGTTAGAAAATTCTAAGTGGCAAGAAACTGCAGCTAGCCTCTATGAGCTGAGGATGCCTTGAGTCAACAATCAGGAAAAAACTAAAGCTCTCAGTTCTACATCCCCAAGAAGCTAGATGTTGCCAAACACCACAAATGGGAAGTGGATTTTTCCCCAGTGGAACCTCCAGATGACAACCCCAGTCCTGGCCAACACCTTAACTGCAGCCTTGTGAGACCTGAAGCAGAGGGCTCAGCTAAGCCATGTCAGTTCTCCTCACCCAAAGAAACTTGAGATAATAAATGTGTGTTGTTTCAAGCCACTAAGTTTGGGGTAATATTGTTATGCAGGATTAGCAAACCAATACAATTTGTTTCTAATCACAATCTACGATTTATCCCTTGTTATTTTCTATTAAATTCCACTTTGCCTTAGAGAACACACGTCATTTGATTTTAATTCTTTTAACTTAATTAAGATTATTTTATGACACAAGGTATCATATTGGTCAATATCCCATATGTGCTTAGAAAGCATGTGTATTTTTTTTGTTGGTAGATGGAGTGTTCTATACACGTCAATTAGATTCAGGTGGTTGATGGTATTGATCAATTCTTCTACAACCTTGTAGAGTTTCTATTTGTTATATAAATTATTGAGAGAGAAATGTTGAAGTCTCTAACTATAACTGTGGATTTCTCCTTTCAGTTCAATAAGGTTTTTGCTTCATGTATTTCCAAGTTTTTTCCTTTTTTTTTTTTTTTTTAAGATTTCATTTATTTATTTGACAGAGACAGAGAGAGAGAGAACATGTATAAGCAGGGGGAGCAGGAAAGGGAGAGCAGGCTTCCCTCTAAGCAGGGAGCCTGATGCAGGGCTTGATCCCTGGACCCTGGGATCATGATCTGAGCTGAACAGAGACACTTAAGTGACTGAGCCACCCAGGCACCCTCATGTATTTCCAAGTTCTGTTATTAGGTGCATACACAGTTAGAATGGCTGTGTCTTCGTGGTGAATCATGTAATGTTCCTCATTATCCCTAGTAATTTACCTTCCTCTGAAGACAATTTGATATTAATATATATAGCCACTCCAGTCTTTTGATTAGTATTTGCATAGTCTATCTTTTTCTAGTATTTTATTTTTTAATTTACCTACACTGTTATATTTAGAGTGAGTTCTTGTAGAAAGCAGATAGTTGGCTCCTCTGATTTAGCCCAATTTGACAGTCTCATACTTTCAGTTAGTGTGTACAGATGGGTTACATTTATTTTTTTAAAGATTTTATTTATTTATTCATGAGACAGAGAGAGAGACATGGGGGGTGGGGGCCAGAGACACAGGCAGAGGGAAAAACAGGCTCCATGCAGGAAGCCCAACATGGGACTCTGATCCCGGGTCTCCAGGATCACACCCTGGGCTGAAGGTGGCGCTAAACCGCTGAGCCACCCAGGCTGCCTAATGGATTACATTTAATATAATTATTGATATGTTTGGATTTAGGTCTATGCCATTGTCTTTTAAATCAGGAGAAAAAACTGAGTCATAAAAATTACATTCATACTATCTTTTATATTCACCTATTTATCTTAACTAGAGACTTTTATTTTAGCAGATGGATTTAAGTTACTGTCTAGTGTCCTTTCATGTCAGCCTAAAGGATTTCCTTCAGTATTTCTTCCAGAGCATGTCTGCTAGTGACAAATTCTCTGTTTTTGTTTATCTGGCAATGTCTCAGTTTCTGCTTTATCTTTGGTAGATAACTTTGCTGCATATAGAATTCTTGGATGACCATCTTTTTCTTTCAGCTCTTTGAATATAACATCTCACTACCTTCTGGCTTCCATGATTTCTGATGAGAAATTAACTTGTTAAGGATCTCTTGTACATGCTGCGACACTTCTCTTCCTGCTTTCAAGATCTCTTTGAAAGATGTCTTTGGATTGCAGTTTGATTGCAACGTGTCTTTGATTATAATGTGTCTAGGTGTGAATTTCTTTGAGTTTATCTTATATGAGATTTGTTGAGCTCCTCAATGTGTAGATTAATGTTTTCCATCAAATTTGGGAAGTTTTATGCCATTATTTCTTTAGATATTACTTCTGTCCTATATATATATATACACACACACACATATGTATATATATTGTATGTATGTATGTATATATATATGTGTGTGTGTGTGTGTGTGTGTGTATCTTCTCTTCCTCTAGGATTCCATTATGCATATGCTTTCTGGTGCTCCACAGGTCTCTGAGGCTCTGTTCATATTTATTCATCCTCTTTTCTTTCTGTTCACCAGACTAGATAATCTCAATTGACCTCTTTTTTTTGTTTGTTTGTTTGTTTGTTTTTTTGTTTTTTTTTTCAATTGACCTCTTTAAGTTCACTGAGTCTTCTGCTTCCTCATATGCACTGTTGATCCTGTCTAGTGAATTTTTCTTTCTTTCTTTCTTTTTTAAGATTTTATTTATTTGACAGAGAGAGAGACAGCACTCTAGGGAGCACACCAGCAGGGGGAGCAGCAGAGGAAGAGGGAGAAGGCAGCTCTCCATGGAGGAGGGAGCTCAATGTGAACCTCAATCTTAGGACGCTGGGATCACAACCTGAGCCAAAGGCAAAGGCAGACGCTTAACCAACTGACCCACCCAGGCACCTCAATTTTTTTATTTTAGGTAGTGTGCTTTTCTACTCTAGAATTGCTATTTTGCACTTTTTAAGTAATTTCTGACCCTTTGTTGCTAATCTCTTATGAGATAATTTTAATACTTTCCTTTAGTTCTTGGACATGGTCTTCCTTTCATTCTTTGAACTCTTTAAAATAATTGACTTCAAATCTTTGTATACTAAATCCAACATCTGAGGTTCCTCTAGACACTTTCTATTGGCTACTATATTTTTCCTATGAAGGGGCATACATTCTTATTTCTTTGAATGTTTCATAATTGTTTTTAGTTGGAAACTGAACATTTTGAATACTATAGTGTGACAACTCTGAATATCAGATTCCACTCTCCATCCCCAAGATTTGTTGGTGTTGCTGTTGCTTTGTTTAATGACTTTTCTAAACTATAAAATATATATTCATTTGTTGTATGTGAACACTGAAGCCTCTGCTAAGTTAACTTTGTGGTCAGCTCGTGACAGGACAGATTTCCTTAAATTCTTGAAGCCAGTAAGTTTCCTAGTCTTTGCTGAGGGACTCTTTATTCATGTTGAGGCACACCCTCAACACTCAGTGAGGCAATTTATGACTCTGCCTCAGCCTTAACTTCCTGCTTGCAAAGACCCTCAAAGTTAGCCAAAGATGAAAAGCACAGGACCTTCTCAGGTTTTTTCTGAGCATGTGCACATCCCTGGGCATGTGCATGGCCTTCTAGATTCCCAGGAATATGTTGGAGCTTTTCAAAGCCCCTATGAACATATAATTCCCTTGCTTTTCTTTGTATACCTCTGGCTTGCCTATTATTTGCCCCAATATTACTCACTGCCTTAAGCAGCTGAAATGTTAAAACAATTGCCATTGATTGTTTTCCACAAACATTCCCAGGGAAAAGGCTTTGTGGTGGGCTTCCAGTAAGGTCAAATAAAGACAGTCATGTGAGTGAGGTCTTACAAGGAACCACCAGATGAGTCAAATCTTGGGAATGGGGCTTTTGAAGAAGCTCCAACTACATCTGCCCCCTCCAGTGCCTGCCAGACTGGTGGTTCTCACCACAAAAGCAAGCTGTTAGTTGTCAAAGTTACCATGGAGTGAGGAAGGAGGAATGGAAATAAATCAACTTAAACCACAACACTCATTGTTTTTACTGAGATTCAGCCACTTTTCAAAAATAAATATTCTGCAAGCCTTCAGAGTTCTCAGAAAATTGATTCTGACAATTTTTGCCAACATTCTCCTTGCTTTAAGGGAGGAGAGGCTTTTGGGTGTCCTTACTCTGCCATTTTTGCTGACATCACCCTCTACCACTTCAAGATGAAAGACAGAAGCCTTATCCCCACATAAGACCCTTTACCCCCCCTCACTTCTGTTGTGACTGTCATACCATTGCATTTACATACAATGAAAACCCCACCAGGTCATGTTATCCTTGTTGTTTTCAGCCATCATACACATCTTAGATAACTTAATGTGGCATATTTATCCACATATTTTCCATTTATGTTGCTCTTTCTTATTCCCAAAATTCCAAGTTTCCCTCCAAAAGTTTCATCATTTTCCCTCTGCCTAAAGAACTTTTAACATTAATTTAAAGCAGGTCTGCTGGTGATACCTTCTCTTGGTTTTCCTTCATCTAAGAAAGTTTCTATTTTATCTTCATTTGTGAAGGGCATTTTCTCTGGATATGGAATTCTGGTTTGACAGTTCTTCCCATTCAGCACTTTAAAAATGTTTCCACTGCCTCCTGTCCTCCATGGTAGCTAATAAATCTCTCAAATCATGGTTCCCCTATAGACAATTGTTTTTCGTCTGGCTACTCTTAGGATTTTTCTTTCTCTTTCTCTTTTGCTTGTAGAAGTTTGATTTTGATGTGTCTGGCTATAAATCTCTTTGAGTTTTTCCATTTGGGGTTCACTTGGTTTGAATCTGTAATTTTATATCCTTTACTAAATTTGGGGAAATTTCAGCCATTACTTCTGTTCCTTAAACCAGAAAGAAAGGGCTTCTCTTTCAGATATTTCTGTCTGCGCCAGGATGCAGTTTTAAAGATCAAGTTATCTTTGGGTCCCAGCCAGTAGAAAAGGAGGGAAAAGAAAGAAAAAATAAAGCCACCACTTGGATAGTTGTATTTCATGTTCTGGTTTCCTTCCCCAATATGCCTGCTACAATTTACTTTTTAGAGTCCTGTGATATCTGCTTTATGCATTCTTCTCAGGGTTTTTAGCTACATTCAGAGGGAAAGTAAGGTGGAATGTGTTTATCCCATCTTCACTTAAATCAGAATCTTCAATTCTCTCTTAACACCCTGAAGTCAGGCTTTGCCTCCACTGCTCTGCTGAAAGTACAAATGTCAAAAATACAACTGAATTTTTTATTCTGACCTTGATCTTATAATCTTTCTAAATTCGTGTATTGGTTCTAGTAATGTTTTTGTGGATTCCTTAGGATTTCCTATATGAACGATTATGTCATGTGAACATGAAAATAATTTTACTTTTTCTTCTTTAGATCTTCATGACATTTGTTTCTTTTTATTGTCTTTTTTACCTTTAACTCTACCTAAAGCCTCCAGCTCACTGATGGATAACAGTGAGAACAGACAATTCATCTTTTTCTCAATTTTAGGAGAAAACTTTTCAATAGTTTACCATTAGGTATAATGTTGTTCCTCTTTATGAGACTGTTAGAGTTACTTTCTAATCTTAATTTGTTGAGGTTTTTTGTTTGCCTGTTTGTTTCAGGAGTAGAATTTAGTGATTTATCACTTACATATAACACCCAGGGCTCATCACACCATGTGCCCTCCTTAATACCCAACACCTATTTAGCCCATCCCTCACCCACCTCCCTCCACAACCCTCAATTTGTTCTCTATAGTGAAGAGTCTCTCATGGTTTGCCTCTCCCCCTCTCCTTCTCTCTTTTTTCCCTTCCCACATGTCCATCTGTTGTTTCCTAAATTCTACATATGAGTGAAATCACAAGATAGTTGTCTTTCTCGGACTTGTTTTGCTTAACATATACACTCTAGCTCCAACTCTGTCACTGCAAATGGCAAGATTTCATTCTTTTTAATGGCTGAGTAATATTCCAGTGTGTGTGTATGTGTGTGTGTGTGTGTGTGTGTGTGTGTATATATACACATATATCACATCTTTATCCATTATCAATTAATGGACATTTGAGCACTTTCCATAGTTTGGCTATTGTTGATGTTGCTATACACATTGGAGTACATGTGCCCCTTTTAAGCTGCATTTTTTTTTAATCATTTGGATAAGTATCTAGTAGTCCAATTGCTGGATCATAGGGTAGTTCTATCTTTAACTTTTTGAGGAATCTTCAGACTGTTTTGCAGAGTGTCTGCACTAGTCTCCATTCCCACCAACAGTGGAAGAGAGTTCTCCTTTCTCCACATCCTTGCCAACATCTATTTTTTCCTGTGTTGTTAATTTTAGCCATTCTGACAGGTGTGAAGTCATTTCTCATAGTGGCTTTGATCTGTATTTCCCTGATGATGAGTGATGTTGAGCATCTTTTCATGTCTGTTAGCCATCTGGATGTCTTCTTTGGAAAAATGTCTTTTCATGTCTTCTGCTCATTTCTTAACTGGATTATTTGGGTTTTAGGTGTTAAGTTTGATAAGTTTTTTATAGATTTTGGATACTAACCCTTTATCAGATATGTCACTTGCAAATATCTTCTCCCATTCCATAAGCTGCCTTTTCGTTTTGTTGTTTCCTTTGTTTTGCAAAAGGTTTTTATCTTAACGAAGTCCCAATACTTCATTTTTAACTTTTGTTTCCCTTGCCTTTGGAGATATATCTAATAAGTTGCTATGGCCAACATCAAAGAGGTTACTGCCTGTGTTCTCTTCTAGGATTTTGATGGATTCCTGTCTCACACTTAGGTCTTTTAACCATTTTGAGTTTATTTTTGTGTGTGGTGTAAGAAAGTAGTCCAGTTTCATTCTTTGGCATGTGGAGGTCCAGTTTTCCCAACACTATTGAAGAAACTATCTTTTTTTCCATTGGATATTCTTTCATGCTTTGTCAAAGATTAGTTGACCATATGGTTGTGGGCCCATTTCTAGGTTTTCTATTCTGTTCCATTAATCTACGTATGTGTTTTTGTGCCAGCATCATACTGTCTTGACAACTATAACTTTGTAATATAGCTTGAAGTCCAGAATTATGATGCCTTCAAGTTTGTTTTGCTTTTTCAGGATTGCTTTGGCTATTCAGGATCTTTTGTGTTTCCATACAAAAATCTTGAATTAATTTAGAAATGGACCAAATGCTTTTTGGTGTCTATTGAGATTATCAAATGATTTTTCCTCTTTCTGTAAATCTGATGAAGCACATTGATTAATTTTCAAATGGTAAATAAACCTTGTACTCTTGGTATAAATTCTACTTGATCTGATGCATTTGAGTAAGTTCTCTTTTTTCCTCTGGTTCTTCTATTCCATTTAACCTCAATTCTTCTGATTTGCTTTTTCCACCCACATAATTGAGATCAAAATTTAGTGAGTTATGTAATGTACTAACATGACAAAGATCAAAGTCATAATTTATAAGAAGAAATCATATTTATGTTAAATATACAAGGATTGGTTATCATACTTTACAAGATATTAACAATCTCTTAAAGATATCTAAAAACTATACTCATTCTGCTACAGTCCAGAAAGTGGCAATAAACTGAGGGTTTTGAAATTGATTCTGAGAATGGTTACACCCAAAATACAAAATTATGAGCAATACTAACCCTAATAGTAAGGCAAGGTCTGACCTCAAACCCAGAATAAAACATTGGTATCAGAAAATTCTAGGTCATGATGCTACTGAAATTATTACAATTAATTAATAAACCAAAACTAAAATGAAATAGACTTAATGTAAGAGGGGGAAAAGGACAAAAACATGAAGACAAAAGATGCTTCCTTTACTTTAATTATGGGTATATGGCACTGAATCAGGCTTTTTAGTCCTAAAACACTGTAACATGATCACTTCCAAACAAAACAAAACACACAAAAATACTAATGTGAATTTTTATCATTCTAAAAATCCTATTGGCTTTCCCCTTTCCCTCATAAGAATCCTGAGAGCTTGCTGCTCCCTCATGTGACTTTGCACAGCCAATACCTCTAATATGAAGAAGAGCCAAGAATTTATCACTAGAGAATGAAATGAGTCATTCTATATAGAATGGGTCCTTAGAGGGTTCTTCTAAGCCCCAATCAAAAAGCACCAGAGATGGATGGGGTCCAAGCTGTGAAAACAGACAAAAGGAAGAGGAAAATAAGATATAAGTGTTAACAGCATGGTTTTGTAATTTCCCCATATCCCTGCTTAAAAAGGAGATTAAGTAGTATAGCAAAAGACCAAACTCATGGATGACATCATCAACAAAACAAGGCCACAAAGAATTCTCAACAATATAATACAGGTGGGCAGGGACAACCACTGGCAGAAGTAAGACCTACAAGAAAATGAAAGCAGGCCAGAAATAGAAAAAACCCAGATTCTAAGTGCTGGGCAAATGAGAGATTGACACTTAGTGGTCAGTTCTGAAAGGAGGGGCTCCCACTCAGGTGTGGATCTAGGCACAACAGGTAAAACTGGGAGGCGCCTCATGGTGAGAGGGATGCCACTACAGGAAGGCCAAAAGGTGCTAGGCAGCTGACCATCAAGACTCTTAGGGGATCCCTGGGTGGCGCAGCGGTTTAGTGCCTGCCTTTGGCCCAGGGCGCGATCCTGGAGACCCAGGATCGAATCCCACGTCGGGCTCCTGGTGCATGGAGCCTGCTTCTCCCTCTGCCTATGTCTCTGCCTCTCTCTCTCTCTCTCTCTGTGTGTGTGACTATCATAAAAAAAAAAAAAAAAAGACTCTTAGGAGCACACAGTGGGCTTCCTTCCAGAAAGGCAGAGCCCAGACTGAGGATTGAGGAGAAACAGCTGGAAGTAGAGCCTAAGTCCATCTGGGCAGGACACCTGGGCATGAAAGAGAAAAAATACTAGAGGGAGAGGGGACAAGAAGAAGCAAATATCACAAAACACTGAAGAGAAGAATGCACAAAACCCACTAAATACTTTGTGATAGAATCAGAAAGGAGAGGAAGACATTCTGGCCAACCCCCACCCCCTACAGACGAACTTCTTTCTAAAAATACAACTTCAGGGGTAACTCCGTGGCTCAGTCAGTTAAGCCACAGACTCTTGATTTTGGCACAGGTCATAATCTTGGGGTGGTGAGATAGAGCCCTCCATCAGCTCTGCACTCAGCAGAGTCTGCTTCTCTCCCTCTCCCTCCACCCCTCACCCAACACGTATATGCGCTCTCTTTCTTTCTCTCTTCCAGTAAATAAATCTTTAAATAGATAGATAAAAACACAACTTCAGCAACAGAAATGATGATAGTCAATCCTCCACCCAAAAATACGAAAAGAGAGAGAAAAATGGTTCCCATGACATATATTCAGAAAATAAATACTCCCCAGAATAATATAAGTACAAAGCAGATGAAAACAGTGAGCTCATATTTCCCAGTAAGTTAAATGAAATGAGGAAAATAGTAGAAGCTATGAAAGAACAACAGAAATGAGAAGATCAGAAATGAGATGGCTCAACATGAAGCATGTATGAAAGGAGCTGATAGAGCTCAGAAACAAATCTAAACAAAAGAAAAAAAAAAAAACTCAGGAGTGAAGACTAAACCTGAAGGAATGATTAGAAACCACAGGAAGCATGGTAAGAGTCTAAACTTATGAAAATAAGGGAAAAGGGGGGAAACTAAAACAAATGCAGAAAGGAATAAAAAGCGTAAGAGAAAAAAGACATAGAAGACAAGCAAAAAAAAAAAAAAAAGTGCCAACATATGCATGAGAAGAGAATCAATGCAATGGAAGTGAAAAAATACTTGTAAAAAAAAAAATATTCCCTAAAATAAAAGGAGATTTGAACCTTCATATTTATAAGACACACCAAATACCTGGGAAAATCAACCCAGAATGGTCAACACTGAGACATATTCTAGTTAAACAATGAAATTATAAAGAAGAGGGGGAAAGATTTTCAGCATTTAGGCAAAAAGATGGAATGACTTTTAAGAAAAGTAAATTAACTTGGCGCCAAACTTTTCAAGAGCAACCTTCAAAGCCAGAACATAAGAGTAGCATATTTCAGATCCTCCAGGAAAGATCCTGTTCACCAAAGATTATATCCTGAATACCTTTCAAGTATAAAGTCACAGACCAATTTCTTACAAGCATATGAGATATCAGATATCGGCTCTTCCATCTTCATCTTCCTCCTTCCCTTCCTGAACAATTCAGTGCTAACTCGGCCAGCAGGTAGAAGAAAACAAGGTAGTCACTTGCACAGGGGGCGGGGATGAGGGCAGGGAGCAGCCACAATGGCCTAAAGTGGGTTGAGGAAGGCATTCACAAAGGAGGGCACTTAGCAGAGCCTGAGTGGGAAGAGGAAAACATCGACACAAAGGAGGTATGCCATGGAGTATTGGGGCACAAGGGGGATAAAGCCTGACATAGAAACTCAGAATCCCAATGGGATGAAAAGAACAATCTGCTTGGAGTGCCAAAGCCCAAGCAGGGGAAGGGGGCATCAGTGTGAGTAGAGAGAAGGTGGGGAGGCATCCCAATGTAGGGAGTCAGAGGCCAAGTATGATGAATGGGGCACAGAGGGTAAACGCCTAAGTGGGGTGAGAGGCATCCACATGGGGCCATCCTGAAATGGGGAGTGAGACCCCAAGCAGAATAAGGATAGTGTCCATGCAAGGGGTGAATGTGGCAGCCAAGCTGGGGCATCTGTTACTTGCAGGAGAGTCGAACAAGTTACTACATTAAGGATAATAGGAACCGGTTTCTCACTGTTGAAGAAAAGGGATACAAACATGGAAAAGGAGTAAAATAGAATGAACTTTGTAATACTGAATTGGTCTATTCTGGAGAAAGTTCCATGTACACTTGAGAAGAATGTGTATTCAGTTGTGTTTGGATGTACAGTTCTGTAAATATCTATGAAATCCATCTGGTCCTGTGTATCATTTAAAGCTGTTTTGGAGATGTTGTGCTTAGAGATCTGTCATTTGCAGAATGTGCCATGTTGAAGTCTCCCAATATTAGTGTATTATCTAAGTATGTCTTAACTTTGGTTATTAATTGATTGATATCCTTGGCAGCTCCCACATTAGGGGCATAAATATTCATGATTGTTATGTCCTCTTGTTGGATAGAACCTTTAAGTATGATTTAGTGGCCCTCTTCATCCCTTACTACAGTCTTTGGGATAAAACTTTAAATTATCTGATATAAGAATTGCTACCCCTGCTTTCTTTTGAGGACCATTTGAATGGTAATTTGTTCTCCAATTTTAGTCTCTTGTAGACAGCAAATAGATGGGTCTTGCTTTTTTATCCACTCTGAAACCCTGTGTCTTTTGATGGGATCATTAAGCCCATTCACGTTCAGAGTTACTATTGAAACATATGAATTTAGTGTCATCATAATACCTATTCAGTCCCTGCTTTTGTGGCTTATTTCTTTGGGCTTCCTCTTTCTTTTACAGGGTCCCCCTTAATATTTCTTGCAGAGCTGGTTTGGTGGTCACATATTCTTTCAGTTTCTGCCTATCTTGGAAGCTCTTTATCTCTCCTTCTATTCTGAATGAGAGCCTTGCTGGATAGTATTCTTGGCTGCATGTTCTTCTCATTTAGGACCCTGAATATATCCTGCCAGCACTTTCTGGCCTGCCAGGTCTCTGTGGAGAGGTCTGCTGTTAATCTAATAGTTTTCCCTATATAAGTTAGGGATCTCTTGTCTCTTGCTGCTTTAAGGATTTTCTCTCTATCCTTGGAATTTGCAAGTTTCACTATTAAATGTCAAGGTGTTGAACAGTGGTTTTTATTGATTTTAGGGGGACACCTCTCTATCTCCTGGATCTGAATGCCTATTTCCCTCCCCAAATTAGGGAAGTTCTCAGCTATGATTTGTTCAAATATGCTTTCTGGCCCTCTGGCCCTCTGGCCCTCTCGCCACCCTCTGGAACCCCAATTATACATAGATTTTTTTTTTCCTTCTGAGACTATCATTTATTTCCCTTAACTTTTCCTCATGGTCTTTTAATTGTTTTTCTATTTTTTCCTCAGCTTCCTTCCTTGCCATCAACTTGTCTTCTATGTCACTCACTCTTTCTTTTACCCCATTAACCCTCATCATTAGGACCTCCAGTTTGGATTGCATCTCATTTAACTGATTTTTAATTTCAGCCTGATTAGATCTAAATTCTGCAGTCATGAAGTCTCTTGATTCCTTTATGTTTTTTTCTAGAGCCACTGGTAGCTTTATAATTGTGCTTCTGAATTGGCTTTCTGACATCGAATTTCTGACATCCAAATTCTGTAACTCTGTGGCAGAGAGTACTGTTTCTGATTCTTTCTTTTGTGGGGAGTTCTTTTTCTAGTCATTTTACTCAGTGCAGAGTGGCTGTATGAGTGGGCTGCATCAAGAATATCAACCATGACCTAAATAAATTTCACCCTAGATGATTCTGCCGAGGTCAGAGACCAGAAATTGAAAACAAAGATCAGAACAAAATAAAACAAAAGGCCCACTAACGTGAAAAAAACAAATTTTAAAACAAAATTGTAAATAATAAAAGGCCAGGAATCCTAAAGAAGAAGAAAAAAAGAAAAAAGAAAAAAAGGAGAAGAAAAAAATGCGGGGGGGGGGGACTGGGAGATGGTGGTGGTGAAGAAGTTGTAGTGGAGGGAGAATGTAGTCTACTGAGGGGTGCTAGAGGGTGATCCTCTTGTTTCTGAGTATATTAAGTTTGTATGTTAGAAGATGCTCAGGCCCAAATTTATATAAACCAGAAATACTTGTAGAGGGCCCCAGCATTGACCTCCACAACATAAAGGAGATAAAAGAGGGGGGCAGAATGGGAATGAGGAATCTCACAGAATGAACCAGCACGGTATACCACTTGGTTCTGGGTGCCTACTGGTCAAGTTTTAGAAGGTATTAACTTCTGCCATAGTAGAATAAAATGAGGCAGAGAAAACAAAAAACACAAAACATATCTTGCGTATCTCCCAAAATTAAGTTGAGTCTGTTGAAGGGAATCTAGAAGTGGAAAATATATCTAGGACCTGTAATTGTAGGAATATGAAAGTCAAAAAGGAAGAATCTTAAAAATGAAGAGGTGGTAAAATATTGTAGTTAAGGTGGGAAAAGAGAAAAAAATGGGAAATTTACAGTCTGATATAAAAACGAGTTGTACTGGAGAAAGGAAGAAAAAAAAAAAAAACAAGGAGGAGTATCCTCTGGTTCTATACACTGTAAATCCCTCGACTTCCCCTGGAGCTTTCCAGCGCTGCTGGGCCAAGAACTTGCTCTTCCCCCGTCCTTCCAGCTGGTCTCTGGGGGAGGCACTGCTGTGCGGATTCTCAGGTGTGTGCACCCCTGCCAGGTGCCGGGCTCAGTGGGAGCTGTTGACCCCGTGAGGCCTCTGTCCCCTGGGGCCTCGCTCCATCCCAGGCACAGGGTGACACCAGGAGGAACAACCCCACTGGCCACCACCAGCTCCCCAGCCCTGGAGTCGCCTCCTGCAGTAACCACCGCAGCATCCAGTCCACCCTGGCCTGGATGCTCCGGAGCGGGAGGCACTGACCTGCACAGCTGGGGGGGCACCTGGCGGCAGGAGCGTCCCCTCTGTCCTGTGACCTCCCCATCTCCACCTGTCCCGGGGGAGCGCAGGATCGCGGGCTGTGTCCCCCGGCGCCCTAGGGTCCGGGGCCTGTGCTGCTGGAATCGTGCTCCCAAAGGCAGCAGGGTGCAGCCCCCTCAGCCCAGAGCCCCCCCGACCCACCGGCTTCTCCCCGAGGCCCCACCAGGTGCGCCCCAGCCCTTTCTCGACCTCGGCCAGCGGTGTGTGGGGCGCTCTCCCTCGGGCACACCTCCTCTGTTAGTGACCCCGGGCACCTGGAGGCCCCACTGCCCCCCCTCCCTGCAGTTTCCCCAGAGTTACCTGCTGAGGGTCTTTCCATCAGGGAAGAATCCAGTGCAGATTTTTAAAGTTCCCGCTTCTCCGATGCTGGGCTCTCCTGTCCCCAGGCTCCTGCTGACCCCCTTAGCCCAGCTCCTCATGAGGCCTCTCCCCCCAGTGGATTCTTCTTTATTTTTTTCGGCCTTCCTACCTTGTTAGAAGCAAAAACCCTTCTCTCTGTAGCGTTCCAGCTGTTCTCTCTTGAAATCTCAGGTCGAATTTGTAGGTTTTCAGGATGATTTGAAAGTTATCTAGGTAAGTTGGTGGGGACAGGTGACTTGGGGACCCTACTCCTCCACCATCTTGCCCCGCCCCCCTGTAATACTGACTTGGAATTGGAGGTATTGGTGTGATTCCAGTTAGATGCATAGGTATGTGATTGATTGATTGATTGATTGATTGATTGATGAATGATGGATGGGTGGATGGATGATAGACATAGATGCAAATGTGGGGCAAATCTGGGACAGTTTGAGCTTCAAGATAAATAATGATAATACTGGAGTATAATCTACCAAATGAAATAGGAAACCTTGAGTCTGCTATGAATGAATGAGTGAGTGGATGAATGAATGAATGAATTGAAAGTGTGAGGAGGAACAGAGTATTTACACAGTTTCAAAGTATATCCCCACAAAGTGCTAATTAACTGCAAAGAGGGAAAAGGTAACTTAACAGCAGAGAAGCCTGGCAAACATCACCTTAATTGAGTGATCACAGTGAATGCATCAGTAGTGGGACAAGTCAAAATTGTGTGACACCTGATAGGATGCACTGGGGACACAGCATCACTATTGTGTTATTCTTCCCAAAGATGTGCATCAGATAAAACCAACTTGAGTGACATTCTCTGTAAATTAACCGGTGTGTTATCTTGGAAAGTATTGAGGTCATCGAAGTCAAGGAGAGTCTGAGGAACTGTTCCAGATAGAAGCAAGGAAAGAGAAGTGATCACTTAAAGAAGTGCATGATCCTGGCTGGATCTTTTTGCTTTAAAAGATGTTATCAGAACACGCAGTGATGGGATGCCTGCGTGGCTCAGCAGTTGAACATCTGCCTTGGGCTCAGGGCCTGATCCCGGGGTGCTGGGATCGAGTCCCACATCAGGCTCCCTGCATGGAGCCTGCTTCTCCCTCTGCCTATGTCTCTGCTTCTCTGTCTGTGTGTCTCTCATGAATAAATAAATAAAATCTTTAAAAAAAAAAAGAATTCAGTGAAACTTTGAGTTGTGTCTGAGTATTAGATGTTAGTAATATGTCAACGCAATTTTCCCAGTATTGAGGTTATTGTAGGTGAGTATCTTTGTAGGAAATACACACTAAAGTATTCAGGGGTGATAAGGCATCATGTAAGCAACTTATTCTCAAATGATTTGTAGGGGAAAAACTTCTTGGTGTAGTACTCTAACTTTTCTGTAAGTCTGTGATTGTTTGAAAATAAATAAATATATAAACAAAGAAGATTCAGGGAATATTGTTCCCATGAGCCCTTCCTGAAGGCATCTACCAGAGAACAAACTTCAGACAGCTAAGAAATTTTTGGAGAGGGTTGAGAAAGGACCCTGTGGTGGGCCCTGAGCATATTTGAGGGTGAGGGTACCAGGACAGGATGAGACATTGACATACTTTATAATACAGATAAAATATAGCTACGAAAAAATATAAATATGAAAAATGAGAGGAGTGAGGGGTGCATATATATAAGAAGAAACTCAGGGCACCTGGGTGGCTCAGCGATTGAGCATCTGTCTTTGGCCCAGGGCGTGATCCTGGAGTCCCGGGATCAAATCCCACACTGGGCTCCCTGCATGGAGCCTGCTTCTCCCTCTGCCTATGTCTCTGCCTCTCTCTGTGTGTGTCTCTCATGAATAAATAAATAAAATCTTTAAAAAAGAAGAAGAAACTCACCAATTGCCATATTGGTGTTTACTATGAGTAAAATAATTTTGTTTTAAATCAGAGGCAGGAGTAAAGAGAAGAAATGGAAAAAGATTTATCACCTATTCCAAACACTACTTATGGTAGGGGACCTAATATACTGTACCAGAAAAGGGGATGGTATTGAAGGTATTATACAAAGGTATAACTATAATACTAACCATTAGGACAAAACTCCAAGTCTTTCTAAATATCTAAGGAAATATCAAGAAAGAGAGAGCAAGAGAAAGAGGAAAACTACAGAAAAACTCTACATATGCAAAGAGAAGGGCCACTGTCCTCAGGCAACACCCTTTTCAGCAGGTTGTGACAACCACTCAAGATCTGTTCAAATGCTCCCAAAACATGACTCAAAATGCTCCCAAAACATGACTCAAAATGGATCACCAAAAGCACCCACAAAAGTTTTCTTGAGAGAAATGATCCTACCTTTTCCCCCATGGCAGGCAACACACTCTAAGGTTTGTGATGATGGTCACGTCGCCAGGCTCCTGGACTCCGTAGCCTCAGCAGAATGGGAAGTTGAAAAGCACATACCTATGAAACAAAAAAAAAAAGAATAAACTTGAAAATACTGGTTAGACTGCTAATTACTTAGGTTTATTTAGCAAATCTGCTGCTTTTATACTTTCTGTTCGGGGCTTTAATATAAATCATTGCATAAAGTTGAAATTCTCTTTGAAGTATGAATTAATTACCTAAGGGAAGAAGAAGAGAAAATCATTTCCTTCCACATTTGAGCAACCAGTATGTTCTCTTCCCCCATGGTGACCTCAAGGGACAGGAGCTTCCCACGGTTTCTCTAAGGGACTGTCCTCATAGTGATGGGCTCACGTGCCATGATCCGGTGTGACCTCACAGCAGCGAAAGGCCTAGACACTCTTGTTCGTGCCTGCCCTTGGTCCCAGCTGAGCACAGACACACAACTGTTAGAGATAGAGATCTAACCTACATCCTTTTAGTCTGATGACACTTTGGGTCTGTCGCCAATAGCCAATGCCGTCAACTCTTCTCCTATTCCAGTTAAACCATCATCATAGCCCTACTCAGGCAGGTCCTCAGTTTAAGTCAACACAATTAGCATTGATCTAACATGTGCCTAATGTCAAGCCCTGGGGCAGGCACAGGAGACACAGGACCATCTAAGACACTGTTCCTGCCCATGAACAGCACAGCACAGTCTGAGACAGACACGAAAAACACATGACCGTACATACTACAACAAAGCACCTGGACAGACATGACTTAATGAGACAGAAAGCACAGAGCAGGAAGGTGCCAGCTCTGCTAGAGTGATTCAAAGATGCTCTGGACAGAAAGGAAGAGTCCCACTGGATATTCAAGAATGAATATGAATTTGCTAGAGACTTGAGGGTACAGGGATGTCAAGGAAGAGCACATGAAAAATCAAGAAGGCAAGAAAGAGCATGGCATGTTCCAGATCTTCAAGTAGGGCAGGATGACCAAAGCATATGCAGTACATGTGGGGAGGAGATGAGACTGGGGGCTGGCTGGGGGACTAGCAGAGGCCAGATCCAACATGGCCCTGGGTTCTGTGCCAAGGAGTTTAGGCTTCACTCCAAGGCAGTGGCCCAGAGGAGGCAGGAGTACGCTGTGCTCAGAGTGGTTTCAGAGAGGCCACTCTGTTGGTTGAATGAAGGAAAGCAAGACCAGAGAAAGAGACTGATCAGGAGATTCCCACAGGACAGCAGAGCAGTTAGACAGACAAGTCGGCCCTGCGAGGTACAGACCTGGGTTAAATGCAAGCTCCTCACATCAAAATGCAAGACTTTCCCTTGACCTCCTTCTAGTCCTCCCCACCGCAGGACTAGCTTTCCTGGCCTGTGACCTGCGTTGGAGCAGAAGGCCCCACACTTTGGAGGGCTCTGTGCTTGGCTTACTGCTTTGCTATCCCACTCCTTATTTAACTCTTGTTAAATCTTAATAAGATTTTTTTTTAAAGATTTATTTGTTTATGATAGACAGAGAGAGAGAGAGGCAGAGACACAGGAGGAAGGAGAAGCAGGCTCCATGCCGGGAGCCTGACGTGGGACTTGATCCCGGGACTCCAGGATGGCGCCCTGGGCCAAAGGCAGGCGCCAAACCACTGAGCCACTCAGGGATCCCCAAATCTTAATAAGATTTAAACAAAGGGCCCTGTATGTTCATTTTGCACTGGGCCCTACAAATTATGTCGCTGGTTTTGTTCACTTCTGAGGGTAATAATAGCACCTATTGTGACCAGAGTGTTATTGGGAAAATTAAATGAGCAAATACAGGTAGAAAAAAAACTGTCTGGCACTAAATCCTCCATAAAATGGAAGATATTCTTATTACTATTATTATTATTATTATTATTATTATTATATCCTTAAGAAGAAGAGGAGGGGTCTATATAATAAGGGGCCAGGAGAGAAGATGGAGGAGAAGGAAAGCAGAGGGCAGAATGGGTAGGACATCTCTCCAGAGGGTGGAGAAGGTGCATGGGAAGGATGCAGGAAGGCCAGCTGGGCAAGGCGCCCTCGCCTAGGCCAAGACTGGCAGCAGCTTTAATAAAATGGAAAAAAAAAACTTGCAAATATCCACAAGGCTCTATACTCAGGCACACCTTTTAACATTCATATCCAGATCCAACCCTTTCCTAAAAAATGAAGGCTCATTGCTACTTCTATGCAGGTTTTAGCAATTTCAGAATGTAGTACAAGAGGACTAAAGTGTAGTATGTGGCATGTGGTCCTCAGAAGTCCAAGTTCAGGGTGTGGAAGCCAAGAATTCAATGTCTTGAGAAAAGAGAGCACATGGGATCAGCAAACTACCCAAGCTCTAGACAAAGTCATCCGTGACAACTAAAAGCCAGAAATTTAAAGGCCAAGTGAGTGTTAAGAAATAGTACCAAGTCAAATAAAAGTATTAAGTTGAGCCACCTGAAATTGCTCTACCTATAGTCAAATAGCAGCAATGTCACACAGTTCAACCCAACATTTCCCTAAAAATACAGGCAGCCTAGTGTTGCCTAGGGAGGCCTGGGTGGCTCAGTGGTTGAGTGTCTGCCTTCAGCTCAGGGTGTGATCCTAGGGTTTGGGATCGAGTCCCACATCAGGCTCCCTGTGAGGAGGCTGCTTCTCCCTCTGCTTATGTCTCTGCCTCTCTCTCTGTGTCTCATGAATAAATAAATAAATAAATAAATAAATAAATAAATAAATAAATAAATAAATAAAGGCAGCACCAAACCAAAACATGACAGTAGGCAAAGAACATTATGCCAAAAGAAAGAAAGAAAGAGAGAGAGAGAGAGAGAGAAAGAGAGAGAGAGAGAGATAGAAAGAAAGAAAGAAAGAAAGAAAGAAAGAAAGAAAGAAAGAAAGAAAGGAAGGAAGGAAGGAAGGAAGGAAGGAAGGAAGGAAGGAAGGAAGGAAGATTGGGCATCTCTTAAAAAAAACGTACTACTGATCACCCTTAGGGTCAGAGAAAAATAAATATTAATTTTCTTAATGTAATAATTCACGAAGAAAGCAAACATTTTACCAGAAGACATGGCCAGAATGGGACCAGAGATCGAGTAAGTGAGCAAACATCTTGGCAAAAACTATAGCTGAAGAAAATAGGTATGGGTGAAGAAACAAACACTATAATAAAACTAATTTTATGTTTGAACTACAGGCATATCATAGCACATGTTCAAGAATACCCCAAAAATGGCAGTTTATTAAAACATGAACTCGGCTTGATAAAAAAGCAAATTAGTGACTGGGTAATTCCTCTATTTATTATTTATTGAGCTAATAACAAACGCACAAAGAAATGAGACAGAAGGCTTTAAAACCTATTGGAACCCTCTTTGTGGAACCGGGCCAATCAGATCTTCCAGGCAGTTCTAACTCGTGATATAAAAGGCCCTCTAGAGCATTCGGATGGGCTTTTTAAAAAATATACACAGCTGCTTGACACCAGGATGCCACTATGGGGTAGGTTAAATGGCTACCAACAGATACAAGGCCTCCAGCACTTTTTAATTCTTTAATTTTTTCCATTCTCATTCTAATGATATCCTTAAAATGGGATGGGGGTTGTGGGGTGGTTTGGATTCCCCTCTCCCCCAAGAGCATTACAAAGACTGAGGACTACAGTTAAGGTCTCAAAATATAAGAAAATCAAAGGTTAACAAATAACCAAAGGGTTCAGATGATTGTGGTCTGTTCTCCGAGCTCCTCTTAATCTAGCAGAAGCATTCCACACAGTGATTTTCCCTTCTGCTTAGAGTACTGTCTTCGTGTGGCTTCGGGTTCACCTTCGTCTCTGGGTGTCATTTCTGTTTTCACTGGTCTCCACCTCTGTTCCCCCTGCTGGATTCCTTTCTCTCCCCCTTCCCAGATTCTGTTACAGTCCCTCAGAGCTCAGTCTGAAAACCTCTTCTCATCTCTCTCTATGCACCTGGAGAATCTTCCATGCCTGGGGCTTTAAACAGGACCCTAAAATGTAGCTCTACAGCCCCTACTGCTCCCCCCCAAAGCTCCCAGCATGCATAGCAAGCTTCCCCGTCCACATTTCTACTAGCACAGCTAACAGGTATTTCAAACTTAATATGGCCGTAACAACTCTAGATACCCCCCCCATAATCCCCTTAATGTCCAGTCTTCTCCAGTTGAACAGCGAGACTACAAACTAGGAGTCATTCTCTCCCACAGCCCACAGCCAATCTATCATCAGACTTTGTGAAGTCTGCCTGCAGAGGGTATTCTGAATTGCACCATTGATCTCCATCTCACCGGTACCACCCCCTTCCCCCCCAAGGGACTCTCGTCTTGCCCCCAGATGATCACAGTAGCCTTGCACCTGTCCCCCCCTTGCACCTGTCCCACTTGCCACTCCCAGGTTACCTTTTCATTATTCAGATCAGAGCATTCTCCTAGTCTCATGGCCCAGCCCCACCCTTGGAACAAAGTGCAAACTCTACTTCTAAACATGGAAGCATAAGTTGATACAGTTACATGGAGAACAATCTGGCAATATCTAGTACACACCTGAAGACCAGGACACCTTCTGAGCTAACAATTTTAAATCCTCGCAGTCCCCCCAGAAAAACTCTTGCAAAGATTCTGTTCACTGCAGAAGTGTTTCTGAGAATAAAAAATATATAAAATATATCATTGTCCCTCAGTTGGAAAAATTGAAAAAGAAGTTGGGATTTTTTTTTTCACTTGATAAAATGCTATATACTGGGGCACCTGGGTGGCTCAGTCAGTTAAGTGTCTGACTCTTGGTCTCAGCTCAGGTCATGATCTCAGTGAGATCCCAGGGTCCTGGGATCAAGTCCCACATCGGGCTCCCCGCAGGGAGCCTGCTTCTCCCTCTGCCTGTGTTTCTGCCTCTCTCTATACATGCCTCTCATGAATATATAAATAAAATCTTTATTTAAAAAAAAGAATATTTAAGATCTCCTTGCTTAGCAGCTACCAGGGAGATAATAGAGTATTATTCATTATAAGCACCATGGGCTACATTAGATAACTGAGCTTGTTAACTTATAACTGGAAATTTGTACCCTTTGACCAATAATTTCCCATTTCCTCCAACCCTCACCCAGCCCTTGGTAACCACTATTTTACTCTCTGTTTCTCTGAGTTTGGCTTTTTTAGATCCCACATATAAAAGAGTACATTCAGTACTTGTCTTTCTCTATCTGACTTAGTTCACTAGCATAGCACAGTGCCCTCAAGGTTCCCCCAAGTTGAAACAAATGGCAGGATTTCCTTCTTTCTCAGGCTGAATAATATACCAATGTTCCAAGGTGTATGAGTGTATTGAATTGTATGAATAATATTCCATTGTGTATATGGAATATATATGTACATATGTGTATATATACACATAATGGATTATATATTTATTATATATAATATGCCACAGAACTGTACACTTAAACATGGTGAAAATCATCAATTTTATATTACATATATTTTACTCCGATTTTTAAAAACTCATGAACAATAATAGAAATATTGATATTTTCTATCAATAATGTTTATATAACATCCATAATACTCATAAACATCCTAATTCAGGACACATTATTTAAGTGGCAAAAATACATTAAAATTTTGTCACAGAAATTAATGTCTGGATTCAAATTATTTTTTTAAAAGATTTTATTTATTTATTCATGAAAGACAGAGAGAGAGAGGCAAAGACACAGGCAGAGAGAGAAGCAGGAGCCCGGCGTGGGACTCGATGCCAGGACTCCGGGATCACGCCCTGAGACAAAGGCAGACACTTAACCACTGAGCTACCCATGCATCCCTGGATTCAAATTATTTTAAGAGAAATAAAAGTAATATAAATACCCCAAAGAACTTCTGGTTCATGATAATGAATTAGATTCCATATAAATATATCAGAAGAAATATATATTCTTCTATCTAGAAATATTATACTCTTCTGAATATAGCAGAAGAAAACACACAAAACACAAGTTGAATGAAACATTAAGACAGAGAAGGTGGCATTTAAAAATTTTGAAAATTTGCAGACATTTTGGCAGATATAAAGCAAATAAGTAAAATTTAACTCGTTAATTGATTAACTGATTAATTAATTTAAAAAGCAAACCAGAGACACCTGGGTGGCTCAGTGAGTGTCACTGAAGTGTCACTCTCAGTGAGTGCCTTCAGTTCAGGGCATGATTCCAGAGTCCTGGGATCGAGTCCTGCATCAGGCTCCCTGCATGAGGCCGGCTTCTCCCTCTGCCTATGTCTCTGCCTCTCTCTGTGTCTCTCATGGATAAATAAATAAAATCTTTAAAAATGAAAAAAATAAAAAGCAAACCAATGTACCCTGAAACTAATAATACATTATATATTAACTAAATTGAATTTAAATAAGAATTAACAAAAATAAAAAAGCCAACCCATGTAGAACAGCATATGGCCTGCACTCCAGCAGGAAGATGAAGTGGTAAGATGTGGGAGTTTTCCTGTGGTTCCCAGTTGAGACATGACATGAACTGAGGCCCCAGTCATGCTGGCTAATTGGGATACTACCTCCAGAATTAGAGACCAGTTATCCTGCTCCTCTCTCCCACAGAAGGAGCACTCTGCTATAGCATTTGCCCCTTGCTGGAGCCCAGCTAGTGGTTTTCTTAAAAGACTAAGATTTTCTGTTTCATTGGAATGCCAGGAAAAAAAATTTATCCAAAATGCTGACATATGCCACAACATGGATGAACCTTAAAGACATATGCTGAGTGAAATAAATGGACAAATATTGTATGGTTCCGCTTATATGCAGCACCTACAGCACTAAATTCATGGAAACAGAAAGTAGAAGGGTGGTTGCCAGGGGCTTGGGTAAGGAGGCAATGGGGAGTTATTGTTTAGTGAGCACAGAGTTTCTACTGGAAAGAAGAAAAAAAAAATCTGAAGATGAATGGTGGTGATGGTTGAACACCAATGTGAACATCCTTAATGCCACTAACCTAGACACTTAAAATAGCTAAAATGACAAATTTTATGCTATGCCTGTTTTATCACAATAATAAAAATTAAAATCCAAAACTATATGATGTTTCAAAAAATAGAAAAAAATAGAAAATAAAGAACAGAAAAAAAAAAAAAAAGAAAAGCCTAAGGAAGCCTAGGACAACAGTATCGTAAATAGACAAATCAGATATTAAGAGAAGCATTATAAAGAAGCATCAAATAATAATTTAAAAATTAGCCAAGAAGGGATAACAATCCTTGTTTATATCTAACAAGACATACAAAAATATATAAAGTAGAGGTGCCTGGGTGGTTCAGTCGGTCAAGTGTTCAACTCTTGGGGTTGGTTCAAGTCATTATCTCAGGGTCCTGAGACTGAGCCTCAGGCTGGGCTCCACACCTAGTGCAGAGTCTGCTTGTTCCTCTCCCTCTGCTCCTCCGCCTATTCCATCTCTCTTTTTCATAAATGAATAAAATCTTTTTTTAAATGTATAAAATATATAAAGCAAATATTATAGAGATTTAAATCACCACTTTCAGAAACTGACAGACCAAAAAGGTAAAAAAAAATCTATAATGACAGAATATTTAAACATAAATAACAAGTTTGAAAGAATGGAAAGATAAAGAACCCTGTACTTGACAATTATAGAAAACACATCATTTTCTACCAACATGAAGTAGACAACAACAACAAAAAAAAATACCATATCACAAAGAAAATCTGAAAAAACAGTATATCATATAAAGCATATTTCTAAGCCACAATGCAATAAAATTGGATGCTCACAACAAAAGATAGTCCCCAGAATTGACCCACGAAGTACTAGCTGGTTAGGTAATTCAAAACAATCCTTCAAGGACAACTAATAGAGCTGAATTAAACATGATTTTTAAAAATCTTGAAAGCAGAGGCCAGCTAAAAAGAGAATAAAGAATTACTGAAACAAAAAAAAAAAAAAAGAATTACTGAAACAAAATCTAAGAGACAAAATCCTACCTAGAGAAGCAACCCAGCATTCAGTATGCCTTTTATCCAGAAGGCATTTAACAATTTATAAGATAAGAATGTAAAAACTGAGGTATAATTACGAAATGAAGGAGATAAAAGTGAAATCGCAAGTTCCACGCAGAGCAGAAAGTCCTATAAGCAATCCTCCACTTTAAGCTGAGACAAGACCTCAAGACTTTGCTTCATCTGGGTGATTCTGGGAACCTCAGGCCTTGATCTTGCTATAGGGTAGTCCTAAAATAGCAGGGCATCCAGACTACTGATGGAGCAAACAAAAATTCTCTCTGGAAGAAGATTCAATTATCCTGTGTCTCAAGATTTTCCTACAAATAAGTTTTCAAACATAATGACCAGAAGACAGTCAAAGAGATCTAAATATATAAGGGGGGGGGGCACTTATAAGAAAGAAAAGAGAGAGAAGCAACAGAAAGGCTTCAACACAACAGTCTTAGATATTAGAGTTTTCAGACCCAGACAATAAAATCACTATTTTTACTGTGATAAAAGAAATAATAGAAAAACTTGAAAACATCATTAAGGAGTTGCATTCTTTAAAAAGTGGCACCACAGAAGTGAAAAGAAATCAAATGGTGGTTGTATGGCTAAAAAGCAATAAACAAAATTAAAAGTTCGATGGACAGATTTAACAGCAAATTAGACGTAGCCAAAGAGATCACTGACGAACCAAAAGAAATCCCAAGAAACTGTCCAGAACAAAGCATATATTATACATAAATTTCATCTATGTATAGATATAGAGAAAAGGAACAAGACCCAGAGAATACAGTGAGAAAGTCTAACATGCATTTAATCAAAATTCCAGGTATAAGTATATGAGGAATAAACAGAGGCATCGTATGAAGATATAATGACTGAAGATTTCCTAGAACTTAAGAGATTCACCAACCCATAACTTCACAAGGCTTAACAAATTCCAAACAGAATCTATATTTTTTTAAATCCACATCTGGAGACATCATAGTGAAACTACAAAAAGTCGAAGAGAAAAAAATCTTAAAAGGGGCCAGAGAAAAGAAGACGTAATCTTCAAAGAAGCAACAGCTAACCTGACTGCTAATATCTCAAGAGAAAATACGGATGCTAAGAAGCAGCACTGTGTGATCATCAATCAGCACTGTGTGCTGAAAGAAATAACTAGCAACCTACCATAATGGTATAAAGCTATTATATTGAGGCACTTGGGTGGCTCCGTCAGTTAGGCATCTGCCTTCCACTCAGGTCATGATCTTGGGGTCCTGAGATCAAGCCCCACATCGGCCTCCCTGCTCACCTTGGAGTCTGCTTCTCCCTCTCTCTCTCTGATCCTCCCCCCTGCTCATGCTTCTTGCACATTCTCCCTCTCTCTTTCAAATGAATAAATAAAAAATCTTTCTTTTTTTAAAAAAAAATTCATTATATCTTCACACACTGCCTCTGTTTATACCCAGGGGAAAAAATAGTCTTCAAGGATAAAGATGAACAGTAGAGAAAACTCCATTTACAAAGATAAAATACTTAGGAATAGGCTTAACAAGAAACATATAAAGCCTACATAAGGATATTTATAAAACACTCCTGAAAGACATAAAAGTAGCCTTGAACAGATAGAAAGACATCCTTTCTAAGAACATCCTTTGTGCTTAGAAAGAATGGGAAAATATCATAAAGATGTCAGTTCTCCCTAAATTATTTTAATGCAGTACAGTAAAACAAAAAATTGTTTTTAAACCCAAAAACCTAAGCTTTTTTTTAATGGGACGAGGCAAGATGACACTTAACTTGATATGAAAAAAACAAAAATGTAAAAAAATTAGGAATATACTAAAAAATAAATGCTACAGGTAAAGTGCGCAAAATTTTCAGGGCAGTGAAAATACTCTGTATGATTTAATAATAATGTATACATGTCATTCAACATTTGTCAAAACCTGTAGAATGTACAACACCAAGAGTGGACCCTAATGTAAACTATGAATTTTGGTTGATTATAATGTGCCAACATAGGTTTGTCAATTGTAAGAAATGTATTGTTCTTGGGACGCCTGGGTGGTTCAGTGGTTGAGCATCTGCCTTTGACTCAGGGTGTGATCCCAGGATCCTGGATCGCACATCGGGCTCCCTGTAGGGAGCTTGCTTCTCCCTCTGCCTATATCTCTGCCTCTCTGTGTGTCTCTCATGAGTAAATAAAATATTTTAAAATATAAAAATTAAAAAAATATATATATTACATATTCTATACTTGAAGTAGAATGGTACACATGATAGACCAATGGTGTAGCACAGAAAGCTGAACATAGGCTCAAGGACACATAAAACTTAAGTATATAAGAACGTGGTCTTTCAAACCACAGAGGAGAAGATGGAGTTTTTAATGAATGGTACTAGGACAATTGATAAATCACCTAGAAAAAATTAAATTAGATCCATGTGCCACAGAATACACAAGAATAAACTCAAAGTATCAGACATCTAAATATAAAAATAAAACCATAAAGTACTAGAAGGAAACATAGTGAATTTCGCTTGAACTTGAGTTTAGCAAAAGGCCCCTTCTAACCATAGCCCCAATTCCCAAATCTATAAAAGAAAAAAGTGATAAATTTGACTATATATACACATATTTTTTTAACTCCTGCATGGTTTTACCATAAACTAAATCAACAGAACAAACAGGGGGGAAACATTTGCAATATATCACAAATAAAGGAGGAGTATCCTTTAAGAATCCTATAAAGGACTCTTAAAAGTTGAGGGAAATGAAATCAATCTTTCCAAACTCAAAAAAAGCTGAAAAAGAGGGAATACTCCCTAACTCCAAAGACTATAAGAAAAAAAATTACAGACCATTATCCCTTATGAATATTGATGCAAAATCCTCAACAAAATATAGCAAACTAAATTCAGCAGCATGTTTAAAGGATTATATATTATGACCAAGTGGGATTTATTTCCAGTATGCAAGGATGATTCAATATATGAAAATCAATCAATTTAAGACATCACATTCCTAGAATGAAGGGTGGGGGGAACCATGATAATCTTAACTGATGCAGAAACACAGCTGACAAAATTCAACATTTTTCATGACAGAAATAATAAACTAGGAATAAAAGAAAACCTCTTCAACATAATAAAGGGCTGATAGGAAAAACCCACAGTTAACATCATACTCAACAGTGAGCAACTAAAAACTTTTCCTCTAAGATCAGGATCAAGTCAAGGATGCCCATTTTTTGTCAAAAAAATACTTCTTTTCAACAAAGTACTAGAAGTTCTACCCAACGCAATTAGACAAGAAAATAACATAAAAGGCATTCAAATAGAAAGAAAGAAGTAGTATTATCTCTGTTCACAGAATACATGATCTCATATATAAAAAATCCTAATATTACACATACCACACACACAAAAAAAGAGTGTTCAATCTAATAAATGAGTTCAACAAAGTTGCAAGATAAAAACTCAACACATAAAAATTAGTTGCATTTGAGGGTGCCTGCGTGGCTCAGTTGGTTAAGCATTTGACTCTTGATCTCAGCTCAGGTCTCGATCTTAGGGTCATGAGTTCAAGCCCCACTTTGGGGTTTAAAAAAAGATCAATTGTATATCTTCACACTAGCAATGAACAATCTGAAAATGAAATGAAAACATCAATTCCATTTATAATAACATCAAAAAGAATAAATACTTAGGGATGAATTTAGCCAAAGAGGAAAAAGATTTATACACTGAAAACCATCAAACAATGCTGAAAGAAATTAGAGAAGCCATAAATAAATGAAAGACACCCATGTTCATAATTGGAAGACTTACTACGGCTGAGATGACAATACTACCCAAAGTGATCTACAATTCAATGCAATCCTTATCAAAACTCCACTGGTCTTTTTTACAAAATAGGTAATGTCAATCCTCAAATTCATACGGGACTTTAAGGGATCCCAAATAGTTAAAACAATCTTGAAAATAAAATTGTTCACACTTCTCAACTTCAAAACTTAGCTACAAAGGAAAGATAATCAAAAAAATGTGATGCTGGCATAAGGACAGACATGTGGATGAATGGAATAGAGAGCCCAGAAATAAACCCTCACATGTATGGTCAACTGATTTTTGAAAGGTTGTGAAGACAACTTTTGAAAAGAACAGTCTTTTCAACAAATGGTGCTGTTAAAACTGGATAGCCACATGTAAAAGAATAAAATTGAACTTTACACCTTACACCATATGCAAAAATGAACTCAGAATGGATCAAAGACCTAAGACAAAGACAACAGCTATAGAACTCTTAGACTGAAACAGAAGATGGAAAGGGCCAGAAGGTAGAAACAATCCAGTTGCCCATGAGCAGGTGAATGCATAAACAAGATGTGGCACATACATCCAATGGAGTATTATTCACCATAACAAGGAATCAAATCTCCTATATGCTACAACATGGATGAACCTTGAAAATATTATGATGAGTGAAACAAGGTAGACACAAAGGAACAAACGTCATATGATTCCATGGTTATGAAATATCTAGAGTAAGCAAATAATAGACACAAAGTAGATGAGAGGGTAACGGGGGCTATGGGAGAAGAGAATGGGTACAGAGATTCTGTTTAGTGTGAGGAAATAGTTTTGGAAATAGATAGTAGTGATGTTTGCACAGCACTAGGAATGCAACGGATGCCCATGAATTGTACATTTGTTTTTTTAAGATTTACTTATTTTATCTTTTTAAGATTTTATTTGTTTATTCATGAGAGAGTGAGAGAGAAAGAGAGAGAAAGAGAAAGAGACAGAGGGAGAAGCAGGCTCCCCACAAGGAGCCTGATGTGGGACTCGATCCTAGATACCGGGATCAGGACCTGAGCTGAAGGCAGACGCTCAACTGCTGAGCCATCCAGATGTCCCTACTTATCTATTTTAGAGAGAGAGTGCACTCAGAGGGGAGGGACAGAGGGAGAAGAAGAGGGAGAGATAGACTCTCAAGCAGACTCCCTGCTGCATGCGGAGCCTGTTGCAGGGCTTGACCTCATGACCCTGAGACCATAACCTGAGCTGAAATCAAGAGCCAGGCCCCAACCAACTGAGCCACTCAGGTAACCTTTAATTGTACATTTAATGGTTAAGCTAGCAAATATATATTTTATATATGCATGTGTTTCTTTTATCACAATTTTTAAAAAGTTAAGAAAATCCAAAAAAAAAAAAAAAAGTTAAGAAAATCCTTAAAGAATAATAGGAATATGTCAAAGGGGCACAGAAGCTAGCTGCTTTTTTTCTTTTCTTTTCTTTTCTTTTTTTTTTTTTGGTGGGGTTGGGGAGGACAGGGGTTCCCAATGGACATCCCTGAGACAGTCTGGCATCAAGATAAATAACATTTATAAAATGAATTATAACCAATCAAAAACTCTCTGAAATAGATGATAGATAGATAGATAGGACTACAACTAATAAATGTAGAAAGAATACTGGAATTAGAAAATTAGCATGTGAGAGCCATAATTAATACTAATTGATTCAAGCAAGAATAATCCACGGGCTAAAACTAATAAGTAAAAGTTTGAGTAACAGGATATCCATATATAGGTTCAATGTACTCTCCAGGAGATATTAATTTAAAAGGGGGAAAATTACAGTACAGAAAAAATACACACACACACATCCAGAGAGAGTAAACGAACTAAAAGGATACACTAAATCCAACCATACACTGATCATAACAGATACATCCACAATATAAGGATATAAAAATCTTGAAAGCAAAAGAATGAAAAATTTATACAGTATGTAAATAATAACCAAGAAAAAGCTGGAGTAATTATTTTATTACCAGACAAAATAGAATTTAAAGCAAAAAACAAAAAGTTATTATAAGTAAAAGAGAACACCTTAGAGAAAGCTTTCATGCCCACTAGTAAGTGTGATATTTGCTATTCCTTCATCTGATACGTTATTATGAAGAAGCTATAGGTAACATCATTCTTAGTGATAAAATGGCAAATTTTCATTTTAGGATCAAAAAGAAGTCACTTATATGAAAGGACAAATGGTACTGGAAAAGATGTTCATCATTCATCAACAGGGAAATTGGAATCAAAACCACAATGAGATATCACCTCACACCTGTCAGAATGGCAATCATCAAAAAGATAAGAAATATCTTATTTTACCACTGGGTGGCTCAGTGGTTGAGTGCCTTCGGCTTAGGTCATGATCCTGGAGTCCTGGGATCAAGTCCAGCATCAGGCTCCCTGCATGGAGCCTGCTTCTCCCTCCGCCTGTGTTTCTGCCTGTGTCTCTGCCTCTCTCTCTCTCTCTCTCTCTCTCTCTCTCTCTCTTTCTCTCCCTCTGTCTCTCATGAATAAATAAATAAAATATTTTAAAAAAACAGAAGTAAAAAGAGAAGTTAATAAATAACAAATGCTGGCAAGGATGTGGATGAAAGGGATCCTCATACACCACTGGTGGGAATGGAAATTGGTGCAGCCACTATTCCATATGGAGGATCTTCAAAATTAAAAATATTAAAAATATTCACTATTAAAAATAGAACTACCATACGATCTAGCAATTCCACTTCTGGGAATATACCCAAAGGTATTATGTACAATAGCCAAGACATGGAACATAACCAAAGTGTCCATCATTGGATGAATGGATAAAGATGTGACATATACACACAGTGGAAATATATCCACACTCAGCTATTAAGTAGAATGAGATCTTGCCATTTGTGACAACATGGATGGGAATTTGAGGGCATTATGCTAAGGGAAAGAAGTCAGACAGAGAAAGACAAAGACTATATGATCTCATTTATATGTGGAATCTTAAAAAAAAAAAAAAAAACTCATAGAAAAAGAAATCAGGTTTATGGTTCCCAGAGGTGAGAGCATGGGATAAGGAAAGTGAAGAATTGGAGGAAGACGGCCAAAAGGTGCAAACTCTACTTAAAAGATAAATGAGTCCTGGGGATGGGAGGTACAGCGAGATGACTACAGCTAGTGCTGCTGTGCGACATGCATAAAAGTTAAAAGAGTAAATCCTAAGAGTTTGCATCACAAGGAAGAAAGATCCTTTTCTTCTTTTTTTTTTTTTTTTGCTCTCTTTGTATTGTATCCATGTGAGATAATATACTATATCTACACTTATTGTGATAATCATTTCAAAATCTACTTAAGTCAAACCTTTATCCTGTACACCTGGAACTTACATAGTGATCTATGACAGTTACATCTCAATAAAACTGGAAGAAACCAAAGAATAAATCACTGGTGTCCCATTACCAGTTCTGCTCATTGCTGAACTCTACCCAGCAGAGAAAGGCATAAAAAGGTAAAAGGAAAAAAAAAAAAAAAAACAAGTATTAGAAAAAAGGAAACCAAACTGTCATTAACCATAGGTGAGCTATACTTAGAAAACCCAAAAGCACTGACATCAAGGACTTTGGCTTATTGCACTGGGACAGGTTTACACCATCGCGTGACACAGCTCCCCACGGCTGTTAATCCAAACTCCATGCGTGTTCATTGACCAGGTACTCAACGCTACACACGGGCTTTTGTTAGAGCACCTACGTTCCAGTGAAGCATTTCTCAATACCTAGGACACTGGTTAAAAAGGCACATTTATGGGTCCCAATCCATAGTTATGGAATCAAAATATCAACAGTTTAGAGCTGGGAAGCTTCTCTTTAAATTTCCCAGGTGATTCATTTGTATACTAAGTGACCATGATGGATTCTGGAGGTGTGCATGGCTCTGTCACTAATAATTTTTCAGGAAAACTACTAAAATCATTTTGGTCAATTACAAACCTGTAAGGCATTGCCTTCAAATCCTAATCGATTTTATTTATAAACAATATATTTTAACCCATTTGTTTTTGAAACCTTTTTCTATTCAATTTCTTGCCCTGGCCCCTCATGCGAGTAGAGTAGAATGTTTACAACACATACGTTCAAAGTAATACTCGTTTCTCACCCAAAGCATAAAAAAAAAAAAAAAAAATGGAGTATGTAGTGCGATTTGTTGTGTTTTCTAATACAGTGACATAATGAAAAAAAATCCCAATTAGCAGAATATTTTTAGCAGAAAGGCAATTTCATCTTATCCATTCCTTATTCTATGAGTGAAATGTTTTTAGCTCATTCAAACAGCATATTAAAGCTGCCTCTCAAAAACCACGAGATGGTTAAAACTCCTTGCTGCTAATCTTGACGCTTGGCCTAGACTAGGGATCAATTCCCAGTTTAAACTCACCGGCAAATAATTAATAAAGAGATTTAGAAAGCACAGGCTGTGTGATGGAATATCACTGCACCATGACATCGACCTAGAGGGCAGCATTATCGTAACTATTTTTAAGAATTACAACATAGAGCTCATTATGTGTCAGTCACATTACGATTTACAAAATAGCTAACAATGGATTTGGCATTAACTTTATAATAAATTTAACCGTCAACCCTACAGACAAGGATCTCATTTTACTGCATATGAAAGGAAAATATACATTGCGATTCTCCTGAAGACCTAATAAATTATGAGACTTAAATTTAAATTATTTTTAGAAAATCATCTCCCATTGCTCCCCTACACTTGTGCCAGCTCAAGTGAATAGCTAATTATTCCCCACAGAGACAGACAGACACACATAGACGGCATCTCTCTCTCTCTCCCCCCCTCCCTACCTCCCTCTCCTCACCCACTGTGCTCATTCAATCTCTCCCACCCCTCCTTCTTCTCTCCCCTCTGCTTTTACAACCAGGTAACTGTGACTACATTGCTGAAATGCCATCAATCCTTCCAGGTTCATCTCCAATGCTACCTTGTCCATAACCCTTCAGACGGGATTCTTTCATGGTTGGATACATTCTTTTACATTCTCTTTATTCCATCTTGTATCCTGAGCTCTAGAGGGCAGAGGCCAGGATTTGGCTTCACTTTGGATCCTGTCTCACCTTCCGTACCTCCACTGGGTGGCAATAAGCAGGCTCTCAATAAATTGCCATGGGTGACCCTTTATGACAATGTGTCCATCCATCAAATTAGTTTGGTTTTTCTACCCAAACCATAACTCACACTCTTCAATATATGCTTCTTTGCTAAATATGGAATAAAGAGCCAGCTAAGAGGGGCGCCCGGGTGGCTCAGTGGTTGTGTGTCTACCTTTGGCTCAGGTCGTGATCCAGGGGTCCTGGGATCCAGTCCCACATTGGGCTCCCCACATGGGAGCCTGCTTCTCCCTCTGCCTGTGTCTCTGTGTAGCTCATGAATAAATAAAATCTTAAAAATAAATAAATAAATAGCCAGCTAAGAGAACACATTTGGTTTGTCTCTCTTTCTCTCTCTCTTTTTTAACCTAAACCTAAGCACAATAATAACTTAAACTCAGAGAAATAAATCCACAGCCCAGAGCCGTGCTGTTCTTATTATATGGGCTACAAACCTAAGCACTTGCCTGTGCAGTACCTGCGGTGCTTCCAACTGGGCCCTTATTTGTACAGAGGGAAGGCCACACAGACATCTTGTGTGGAAAGCATCAGGCCCTCTCTACTGGGGGGGGAATATCTGAGCCACCCATCAGTGAGTGGCTTGGTATTTAAATGACAAAGAAACAAAGAACATTTAAAAATCAAGACTGCAGCATTGGACAGCAAGTGACCAAAACTTTGGTCAGGAGAATATCAAATAAAACCGAGCTGTTTTAACAGAAACTAGAAATGAGGGATAATGAAACAGGCAAAAATAAAACACTAACAGCAAAATAAATTTATACATAAGACAACTATTTTTCAAAATTCTTGCTCGGCTTTGGATGTTCTGTTTGCCTCCCAGCTACAAACACATTCTTCACACATGCTGGGAATGCTACAGAAAACTAGTCAGCATTCAGAGGCTTAATCCACAGTCCCGGCGCTATGCCTATGGGCTTAATAGTCAGACAGCCATTTGTCCTCAGGAGAGGTTAGGGGTTGCAATGCAAATATGCAAACAACCGAGTTCTTTCCCTAAAACAGCTGAAAAAAGCAGGATCCCTATTGCTATTTTTTTCTAAAAAGAAAAAGAAGACCAAATGCTTGCAATCTTAGGGATTTGTTTAAATACCCTTATATAATACAATTTTGAGGGAGAAAACAATGGAAAGGAATAAACACACTTGTCCCTGGGTAAAATCTATACTCCGGAGGAAAGGTTGACATATGTGTGACAGTTGATTTACCAGACTCACTAAAGATTTATTGATTTATCAATCAGTGCCTTGGGCACTTGATTCTCCCCAAGGGAAAATTAACAATTCCAACTAAACTAATATATTCTATTATGAACTAAAATGAATGCGAGGATCAATCCTGTCACTTTGTACAACATCCAATTATGAAAAAAAAAAAGTATGTCTATCCTGTTGGGGATACCTAAAATTAAAAGTTATTTAATGAAAGAAATAATGTATTAAATAATCATTATTGAAGCCATTAGACTTTTTTAATGGCTTTCACGTGCTTTAAAGGAGATAGGGGAATCTCAGAAATGTAATTGCATAACTGGGTTAAAAACATGATTCTTTTAAGTCAGACTACCTGAACTGACTACCATCTCTCTAGCACTTTGTAGATGCATTTCCCTTGGCTTCTCCAAGCCTCAGTCTTATCATCTGTAAAATGAGGAGATAGTGTTGTCCTTGAGAGATGAATTAGTGGCACAGCAGCCAGCTTCTACTGTGGCCATTCCATTTTTATTATCATCCCTCTAAAATCATATTAAGTATAACAATATAATAATGGACAACAACACAGGCCAGCACCAGAGCTGATGTAGTTCACAGAATATAAAGTTCCTTTCAAGCTTTTGCAAGGCCTTTCAATGTCAACTAGCTGACAGTTCGGAAAGGTTTACTAATTAACTAATATATATTAAACCTTCTCTAGTGTTAGCCATTGACCAGAAAAATCAATACCTGTGAGGATGTTCTAAAGAAGAGGTCAGCAAATCATAGCTGAATAGCCAAACTTGGCCCACTGCCTATTTTTATAAATAAAGTTTTATTGGAACACAATCACATCCACTCATTCATATGTTGTCCTGGCTGTTTTGGTACTGCACTGACAGAACTGAATAGCTGTTTTAACCATATTTCCTTGGGTGAAGTATGGTGGGGCCAGATGCAGATCAAGGGAGAAACTGGAAAACCATGGTACACCTTGCAGAAGCAGCACTAGGGTCCGTCACAAGGCAGAGGGATGATGGAAACCATGGGCAACCACCTTTATCATGGTTGCCCTGGAAAGGAAAGGATGAGGCAGGATAGGCAGGCTTAAGACTGGCTAAGTTGAATCATTTCAGGGGTTCTGGGGCATGCTCAAGCATTAGAACCAACCAGCCCCGGCCAGTGTCTCAAACTAGATCAAGACAGCATTTTTGAAAACTCTATTATACCTGCAAAGCCTAAAATATTTACCATACGGCCCTTTACAAAAGCTTGCTAACTCCTCATCTAAAAAATAAGTCTCAGCCTCCAGTTTAAGCTGGATGTCACAATCCATACCTTTAATGTGCTCTCCAAAAATGCTTATAGAAATAATTCAGGGGTGCATAGATCTTTCCAAATCAGTGTTTTCATTTCCTTTGGGTAAATGCCCAGTAATGGAATCACTGCATCACATGGTAATCCTGTTTTTAATTTTTTGAGGAACCTCCATGCTATTTTCCACAGTGGCTGTACCAGTTTGCATTCCCACCATCAGTGCATGAGGGTTATTTTTCTGTCCACATCCTCATCAACACTTGGTATTTCTTGTGTCTTTGATTTTAGCCATTCTGACAGGTGGGAAGTGATATCTCATTATGGTTTTGATTTGCATTTCCCTGATGAATAGTGATATCGAGCATCTTTTCATGTGTCTGTTGACCTTATATGCACTCCTATGTTTATTGCAGCATTATTTACAATAGCCAAGATATGGAGGCAGACCAAATGTCCCTCCATAGATGAATAGATAAAGAAGTGGTATGTATATACGATGGAATACTACTCAATCTAAAAAAAAAAAAAAAAAAAAAAAGAATTAAATCTTGCCTTTGCAAACAACATGAATGGACCTAGATGGTATAATGCTAAGTGAAATAAGTCAAAGAAAGACAAAACTCATACGTGAAATTCAAAAAACAAAACAAAGAAAGAAGGAAGGATGCCAGAGGGGAGGGGGTCATGGGTGAAATAGATAAAGGGGATTAAAAGTATATTTGCCTTGATGAGCACTAAGTAATGTATACTAACTGCTGAATCATTATATTGTACACTTGAAGCTCTTATAACACTACATGTTAATTATACTTGAATAAAAATAACTAAAAAGTTTTTAAAAATAATAATAATGTAGGGACTTTAAAATAGGTAAAAGCTGAATCCATACTGGGAATGAGGGAAAGATGCCCTTTGAAGCCATGGGCTCAAAGAGTACCAGGGCAGCGCAGTAGGTTAGGCAACTGACACTTGGTTTAGGTTCAGGTCATGATCTCATGGTTGGGAGATAGAGCCCCACATCAGGCTCTGTGTTCAGCATGGAGTCTGCTTGAGATTCTCTCCCTCTGTCCCTCTCACTCACACCCTCTCTCTCTCAAATAAGTAAATAAATCAAGGAGGAGGAGAAGGAGGAAGAGGAGGAGGAAGAAGAGGAGGAGGAGGAAGAGGAGGAGAAATCATCACTTCTGCTGTTATGTTTTTGGTCCCAAAGGTCAGCCGTGAGAACTGATAAGGTGAGAGGGAACTATACAAGTACATAACCATAGGAGGTGGAGCTCATTGAAGACCACTGGGCTGGCTACTACATTACCTAATTTATCCAAATCTCACTTCTACCAGCTTTAAAGATGGAATCATGGGGTGCCTGGGTGGCTCAGTTGGTTGAGTGGCTGCTTTCAGCTCAAGTCACAATCCCGGGGTCCTGTGATAGAGCCCCATGTAGGACACCCTACTGAGGAGGGAGCCCCATATAGGACTTCTCCCTCTCCCTCTGCTCCTGCCCCCTACTCACGCTATCCTCTCTCTCTCTCTCTCTCTCTCAAATGATGGGCCACTAAATAAATAAAGATGGAATCAGGGCACCTGGGTGGCACAGTGTTTGAGTCCTGGGATTGTGGCCCATCAGGCTCCCTGTGGGGAGGCTGCTTCTCCCTCTGCCTGTGTCTCTGCCTCTCTCTCTGTCTCTCATGAATAAATATAAATAAATCTAAAAAACAAATAAATAAAGGTAGAATCATAATAGTACTTGGCTCATTAGGTAATTATAAGGTTTAAGTGTGAGAATAGATATAAAACCTTTAAAAAAAGATATAAAACCTTCTCACAGTGCTTGGCACTCAGTAAGTGCTAGCAATTGTTATTGACCTCATTTTTGTTATTCCTGCTGCTGCTACTTCCATAACAATAACAAAAGAAAAGAAAACAAAACAAAACAAAAAAACTTCAGCACCACAGGGAAGTTCCCTGCCCTTGGCTGCTTCCGGGTGAGCTCTCTTTCTACTCTACACAGGCAATTGTAATTCTGGAAAAATAAACCCCCAGCAAACTAAACTAGTCTCTTCTCCTCTCACTTTGACATGAAATATTTGAAACAGGCACTCATGATATAATAACTAATCAAACCTATTATTAATGAAGCATTGGCCAAACATTGTTCCCTCTTTGTAGATAACCAAAAAATTATTAGAGAATAAGAAAAGAAACAGCTTAAAATAAAAGGGATTACCCCTTTTGAAATAAAAGATTTTGAAGTTTTCATTGTAAGAAATTGAAGAAACTTCAGAAAATATCAATTTGAATATTTTGGACATTCATTCTTTCAACATATATTTATTGAGCAACTGCTATGCACTATGTACTGTTCCAGGAGCTATATTAACCACCTTGAATAAACAGACAAAAATCCTTCTGCCCTATCAGACCCATAGGCTAGAGGGAAATAAGCAAATACACAAATAGATTTAAAAATTAAGGACGCCTGGGTGCCTCAGTGGTTGAACGTCTGCCTTTGGCTCAGGGTGTGATTCCAGGATCGTGGGATCAAGTCCCACATCAGGCTCCTTGCAGAGAGCCTGCTTCTCCCTCTGCCTATGTCTCTGCCTATGTGTCTGTGAGTCTTATGAATAAGTAAACAAATAAAATCTTTTTAAAAATTAAATAATGGGATATGTTAGCTTATAGTAAGCTAGGTGCAAAGAGGGAAGTAGATATACAAGTCTTGAACTCAGAGGAGAATTCTGATCTGGGGACAGAAATTTAGAATTTCCATGATAGAGCTGATATTTGCAACCTTGAGACAGGATAGAAAAACAAAAAAAAGAGAGAGAGACAGGATAGGATTACCAAAGGAGTGAGGGCAGACAGGGGAAAGAAAAACACGTAGGTCTAATTCCTGGGTCACTCCAGCACCTAGAGATGAGGAAATGAAGCGAAAGCAGCAAAGGACTCTAAGAAATAGTGGCCAATAAGACAGAAGGAAAACCAAGAGAGTGCTGTCCCAGAAGCCAGTGAAGGGGTATTAGGGAAGCAGCCAGTCACATCGGACACCGTTGGTAGGTCAAGCAATATGATGATGTGAATGAACCGATGGATTTAGCAACATGGAGATCACAGATGACCTTGGCTGGAGAGGCATTGGTGGATTGGTGACATGAACTGGGGTGGCTTCAGAGAGAACTAGAGACAGTGAATATTGATAATTCAAAGATCTGAGTTATAAAGGTAGGTAGAGAAACGGGTGATGGAGGAGAATATGAAACAAGGAAAGGATTTCCCTCATCACAATGGGACTAATCTAGTAGAGAAGGAAAGAAAGGAGAGAATGGCTGGCATGAGTCCTTGAGAAGGTGAGAGGGGAAAGGATCTGACGCACACTGCACAGCTGTCTCAGAGAGCAGCAAAGTCCAGCCCCAATAATAGGAGGGAAGGCAGAGTACCCAGACACGAAAGTCAGAAGGGGAGTTGGCATGTCCCACAGCGCTGCCCCCCTCCTCATTGTACCACTGATGGGGTAATGCCAATCCTGCCCAATTTGCCTGCATGCTTCTCTAGGCCAGCTGAGAGAGCATCCATATCGCTCAGCATTGTATTATCAGTGCCAACGACAAAGCCTGGCACACAGCAAGTACTCAACAAACATGATGAATAGCTCAATGAAAACAATGAGTGAACGTGAATTTTGCTTTGCAGACATTAAAAAACTGTAAAGCTAGAAAATGTACAATGCAGCCATGGCACGAGATGAAACAAACAGATCCTGGAATGAGAATTTTTTTTTATTTTTATTTTTACTTTTTTAATTTTTATTTATTTATGATAGAGAGAGAGAGAGAGAGAGAGAGAGGCAGAGACACAGGCAGAGGGAGAAGCAGGCTCCATGCACCAGGAGCCCGATGTGGGATTCGATCCCGGGTCTCCAGGATCGCGCCCTGGGCCAAAGGCAGGCGCCAAACCGCTGCGCCACCCAGGGATCCCGAGAATTTTTTTTTAAATCTAAAAGATAAACCATGTGATAAATGTCACATTGCCAAATATGACATCAGATATGATAAATATGATAAAAGTGGCATTGCCAATAAGAAGTAATAGCATAAAATATTTAATAAATGCTAGTAACACAACTTGCTGAATATTGAAGGAAAGATTGTATTTGTTAGGTTATACTACATGCAAAAATGAATCACAGGCATATTAGAGGTTTAACTCTTTTTAAAGATTTATTTAATTGAGAAAGAGAGAAAGTGTAAGTAAGGGGAGGAGCATCGGGAGAGGGAATGAAAGAATTCTCAAGCAAACTCCCAACTCTGCATAGATCCAGCCACCGTTCTCAATCCCAGGATCCTGAGATCATGACCTGAGCTGAAATCAAGAGTCAGACACTTAACTGACTGAGCCACCCAGGTACTCTTTAGAGGTTTAAGTTTTTTTAGTGAAATGACCAAAATATGTGAATATTTTTAGAATCTTAGATCAATACCAAAGGCAAAAACATAAATTAAATAAAAAAGAAATGATAGCAACTTCAAAAAATCATACAAAATAACAAGAAAAATTGTAGTGCAAATTATAAACCAGGAAGATACTTTTAATAGATAAGAAATTCTAACATAGGGATGCCTGGGTGGCTCAGTGGTTTGGCACCTGCCTTTGGCCCAGGGTGTGATCCTGGAGTCCCGGGATCGGGTCCCACATCAGGTTCCCCGCATGGAGCCTGCTTCTCTCTCTGCCTGTGTCTCTGCCTCTCTCCTACTCTGTGTCTCTCATGAATAAATAAATAATATCTTTTTAAAAAAAATTCTAACATATTCTATAATATAAAGAACTCTCACACGTAAGTATAAAATGTATATATGTAATGATATGTGGATGCATGTATATGTGTATACACATCCATGCACTTCCTAGCAGTGTCCACTGAAATGGCCCGAAAGCAAAACTCCCAGTAGCAATGGACATACACAGTGTCCACATTTAGGTCACTAACACCATCTCATGTTTATAAAGAATCATGGATCCTTGGAGAAATGAATGAGTTCTACAGTTGGGAAGGTATATGATGAGCCTGGAATATCTTGTTAGATTAGAAAATAAGGAAATGTTTCCCCTAAATGATAGAGGCTCACAAAGACACAGGAGCTACTTCAGCCAAATCTAGAACAGTGTGAGCACCAAAATTAAAAAAGCAAATAGATATAACCATTGAAAAATATAAATCCATGAGTACATGTGGATGATAAATGGTAAGTAGATTGATAGATGGATAGTTTGATAGATAGATGATAATAGATGAGAGATGAATAGATATATCAGTTGATAAATAAATGATAGGTGATAATAGATGATGGATGGATAGATAGATAGATAGATAGATAGTTGGATGAGTGATGGAGAGATAGACAAGGAAGAAGGGAGGATTCTTGCTTATGTAGGTGCTGAGTACCAACTAGAAAACATGGTGGGAACGCTACAGTTGGAAAATCATTTTGCAACCATAGTAGAGTTTGGTTAGGCAAGGATCATCAATAGATGCTAAATCTAGGGGGAAGTTTAGATGAAGAGTAGGACACTTATATAGTTTTTAAATGTTTCTTCATAGATGGCTAATTAGTTGGGGTTTTTTTTAAGATTTTATTTCTTTATTTGACAGAGAGCAAGTGATCACAAGCAGGGGGAGTGGCAGAGGGAGAGGGATAAGCAGGATCCTCGCTGAGCAGGGAGCCCGATGCGGGGCTCAATCCCAGGACCCCAGGATCATGACTTGAGCCAAAGGCAGACATTTAACCAACTGAGCCACCGAGGTGCCCCGGCTTATTCGTTTTAAAGGGGAAAATCATTACTATCTAGTAGAGAAGTAAGACAACAGATTGATTAGATGATCAAAATTAACATCTCTATTTTGGGGCAGATATATATCGAGTGCCTCCAGATGGATATGCTCAGGACACATACTATGTAAATGGTATTCCAGCCAAGGATTCATTTCCTATTCCAGTCAGGAAGAAACATCACAGATGCCCTAACTGAGGAACGTTCTAATTTAAAAAGTGAGGGATCCTATTTGCTATGATCTCAGTGTTTGTGTTCCCACCCTCCCCCGCCCCAAAATTCTTATGTTAGGAACTTAACCCCCAAGGTGATGGTGTTAGGAGGTGGGACCTTTGGGTGGTAATTAGGTTGAGGGCAGAGCCCTTGTGAATGGGATTAGTGCCCACATAAAAGAAGGCTGAGAGTGCTCCCTTCTACCACGAGGGCACAGTGAGAAAATGTGTAGTCTGCAATGCACAAGAGGGCCTTCACCAGAACCCGACCATGCTGGCACCCTGACCTTGGATTGCCGGCCTGACCTTGGATTGCCGGCCTCCAGAACTATGAAAAATAAGTATCTGTTGTTTGTAAGCCACTGGCCTGTGGTATCTTATTATAGAAGCCAGATCAGACAAACACAATATTCTCTTAAAATGTCAATGTCATAAAAGACTAAAGCTGTGGGAATGTTCCAGATTAAAGGAGCCTAAAGAGACAGGACAACTAAATGCAATATCTGATCTAGACAGGATCTTGTTGGAGGAAAAATCATATTAGAAAGGAGATCATGGGGTCAATTGACAAAGTCACAATGCCAACAGTGGATTAGAGCAAAGTATTCAGCAAATTTGCTGAGGTGAATGAGTGCACCGTGGCAACATACAAAAACACTCTTATTCTTAGGTAAAATACACAAAAGTATTTAGAGGTAAAGGGCCATGATTATGCAACTTTACTCTCAAATGGTTTGGGGAAAAATTAGATATATACAGAATTCTTTTTATACAGAATTAATAATAAAAAATGAGTACGATGTTAATAATATGTGAAGCTGGGGATCCCTGGGTGGCTCAGCGGTTTGGCACCTGCCTTTGGTCCAGGGTGTGATCCTGGAGTCCCGGGATCGGGTCCCACATCAGGCTCCATGCATGGAGCCTGCTTCTCCCTCTGCCTGTGTCTCTGCCTCTCTCTCTCAGTCTGTGTCTCTCATGAATAAATAAATAAAATATTAAAAAAATAATAATAATATGTGAAGCTGAGTACAGTGCATACAAGTGTTTCAAAACTAGATCTAGACTTGCAACTTCTCTGTGTGAAATTATTTCCAAATGAAAATTTTTTCAAAATCAAAACAAAAAAAACTAACATCCCAGGGCATCTCAGCGGCTTAGTCAGTTAGGTGTCTGCCTTTGGCTTGGTCATGATCCCAGGATCCTGGGATCAAGCTCCATATCAGCTCCCTGCTCAGAAGACAGTCTGCTTCTCACTCTCCCTCTGCCCCTCCCCAACTTGTGCTCTTTCACTCTCTCTCTCTCAAACAGATAAATAAAATCTTAAAAAAAAAACAAAAACAAAAACAAAAACAAAAACATCCAAATCAGAAAAAAAATGGGGGATAGGAACAGACAATGCATGTAAGAATTAACAAGCATATAAAAGAGTGTTTACCCTTAGTAATAATGATAGTGCAAACTGAAATATCTGTCACTTCCATCAAGTCTTGGGATGTCACATTCTCAGTTAAGCTTACTTTGACTACTGTAACTCAACTATACCCTCCTCACTACTGCCCCCTTAACCTGACCTGGTTTTTTCCTAAAAACTAAAATGATTGGGGCACCTGGATAGCTCAGTGGTTGAGCGTCTGCCTTGGGCTCAGGTCCTGAGCCTGGGGTCCTGAGATCAAGTCCCACATCAGCCTGCTTCTCCCTCTGCCTGTGATTCTGCTCTCTGTGTCTCTCATGATAAATAAAATCTTTTAAAAAAATAAAAATAAAAACCAAAATGATTTACTCTAATAAATATTTTTAAATAATTTTTAAAATTTTAAACAAATAATATTTTTTCTAAAATAATACACGATTTATACATTTATACATTTATTACTTATGTTTCTCTCCCCCAGCAAAATATAAGTTTCATGATGTCAAGGATTGTTCTTCTTCATGAATCTATCCCAATCATTGAGAATAATGCCTGAGACACAGTCAGCAATCAATATACATGTGCTGAATAAATGCAGCAGATTAACAAATTTGGGTTTTGTTTTTAACAATAATAATACCCAGAGTAGGCAAAAGTGTAATAACCCAGGCTCTGTCATATACTGCTGATAGGAGGGCAACCTGATAAAATGAGCCATATTTATTCGTACTATAAAATACTAAGTAATCCTTAAAAGTGATGTTTTGCAATGTGACAAGATTCTCAGTACATTATTATGTGAAACACACAAATTATAAAATAGCATGTATAATATGTCTCCACTCTATTTTTTAAAAAAGAAAAAATTGGGGGGGCACGTGGGTGGCTCAGTCAGATGTGTCCGATTCTTGATTTCAGCTCAGGACCTTGATTTCAGCTCAGGATTCTTGATTTCATGCTTCAGGACCTCAGCCTCATGGGATCGAGCCCCACATCTGGCTCCAAGCTCAGCAGGGAGTTTGCCTCTCTCTCTCTCTCTCTCTCTTTCTCTCTCTCTCTCTTTCTCTCCCTCTCTGTTTCCCTCTGTCCCTCCCCCAGTTCACACACACGCTCTCTCTAAATAAAAGATTTAAAATATACAAATAAATAAATAGAAATAAAAAAAATTTTAAAGCAGAGAGTATATATAACAAAGTCCGATTTATGAAGTGAGATGACAAGTATTTTTTACTTTCTTCCTTTGCCATATCTATTTTCTATAATGAATATGTATTAGATGTGTAGCAAGCAGGGCAAATCCTTTTTTTAAGGGAAGAAGATAGGAATTACCTAGTCATTATGAATATGCTTCTCTGTTTTAACAAGGATACCAAAAAAGTAAGGAAGTAATTGAAAAGGTTCAATATGTAGCTATATGGAATGGAAGCTAGCAGACAAAAAGAGAGGGGGAGCCAAATGCAGAATATGAAATGTCCTCACTATTGTTCATTATTTTTAAACTGCAGAAGGTATAAATGTGCATATAAATGCACATTAAATAAATTTTATAAAAGCTCCTGGACAAAAAGCCCATTTTCTTCTCAGTAAGACCAGGATACTCTTTTGGAAGAAAATTCACAAGATCTGACCATCTCTGAAGCCAAACCAAGCCTGCTGGCTACACATGCATCTGACTTGTATTTCTTGACAGGGCAGGGCCTACTCTGGGCCTGGGTTAGGGGGGTGGGCATGTGGGGCTCCCCAAAAGCCACTCATCCCTGCCAGCCAGACTAACAACTAGAAACAGCACCACTTAGTGTGAAATTAAGTCAGGGAGATTAACTCCACAAAACAAAATGATTTTTAAAAAACTGTGGTTTATGAAATTCTAGATTCATTATGATTCCCAGGACCAGGTGCATTATATGCAACATAGGGGGAAATCCTAAACACACATAAGACATCTTTTTTATTCCATCAGATTTACACACGGTAGGAGGACATTTTGGCAACTACTATAAAATACTGCCCTCTGGTGTTGAGGTCATTCCATATTTATTAATATAAACAGAAAAAAGAAAAACCTTTCTTAAGCATAAGAATCACTACCTTCAGGGACTTGTTTGTGGCTTGCAAAAGTCTGAACACAAAATCCCACAGGATTTTGCTGCAATATATTGTGGACACCTTCCCTACTGCGCCTGCAAAATACCAAGTAATGTTATTACAAGTTATCTTAGCCAATTCATAGCAGAGAATTTTTTTCTCCGGGAACTATATTCAACTCTCTTTGAGGGGGAAAACTAAAAAATATTTTAAGACTTTCTGGGGGGGAAGGGGTTTCTGGGAAATAAAACAAAGATTTTTTTCCCCCACAGGAAATTTTCTATTAATTTTGGTAGAAAAATAAAAATTGGAGTATTATATATACCATATATTATAGAAGGCTTCTAAAATATGAGACAATTTCTAGGCATAACAAACAGCTAAATTAACAAAAGAAGCTGGCAATAATTACCTGTACATTGATATCTTATCCTGCTTAGTTGCACTTAAACGAAATAATTTGGGAAGGCAGTTTTAACAATTATACATATAAGAATGCAATCTTAGCAGAAAAATTGAAAAGAGTAATTAAGTACAAGTAACATTATATTACCATTGGGTTAATAATCTCTCTGAAAGAGATTATCTTAAATAATGTTTACGGGAAATAATGTTTAAGTTTTCTCACATAAATAGAGTTGAGAATGTTTCCATCTCAGGCTGGCTACATATATAATACCTCAAACGGCTACGATTTTTAATTTGCCAGATCTGACTTAGAATTTGTAGGTATTGTAATATTTATTAGAAAAAATATTTACCAGGGCACCTACGGGTGGCACAGTGGTTGAGCATCTGCCTTTGGCTCAGGTTGTGATCCCAGGGTCCTGAGAGCGGGTCCCGCCTCTCCCTCCACCTACGTTTCTACCTCTCTCTATCTCTCATAAATGAATGAATGAATGAATGAATGAATAAATTAAATCTTTAAAAAGAAAAAATATTTACCTAAGTTTCACCATTTTGAAGCAACTACTTCATAAGCAAATTGTTCCTGTGTCCTACTCATCTTATATTTAGAACTTCATAATAAATGTTTTTAAAAATGCTTACTTGAAATTAATAAAAATCATATCAGCCAAAGGAATTTTTGACATAAATTTGCAAGAGAAATTACAATAATATTAATTATAGATAATGTTTATTGAAAACTTAATATAGACCAGACACCATCAATTACTTTATCAGAATTATCCCATTTAATCATCCCAAATTCCACAAGGTAGGTACATTACCTATTTTATAGAGAAGGAAAATGACACATATAGAGGTTAATAATTTTTCCAAGATCACACAGCTAGAAAATAGAAAGTGGCATTAACACCCAGGGATTCTGATCTCTTAATTAACTCTCTGCTATACTGATCATTAGAGAAGAGTGTTTTTGTACAAACTGGTTACCCAAGCTTGGACACAATGTAAACTGAGCTCTCTAGAATTTATAAAGTGTTCCTACAAATAAATAAGAAATACAATCTAATAAAAGAAACATGACATTACCAATGTCTATCATTTGTCCTAACCTGTCCCATAAGTTCCCTGGGTCTAAATCCCCTTGGTATAGGTTTTCCCTACTTGAATGTCTTTGGTATAGCTGCCAAGAAGTCACAGAAGTTGGCTGTATGAATATATCCTAGGGCTGCTCTAACAAAGTGCCACAAACTGGATAGCTTAAGCCAACCAAAGTTTATTATCTCATAGTCCTGGGGACAAGAAGTTCAAATTGAACGTGTCAGCAGGGCCATATTCCCAACAAAATTTCTAGAGAAGAGCCCTTCTTTGCCCCTTCTAGCTTCTGGTGGTGGCTGGTAATCTTCGGTGGTCCTTGGCTGATGGCAGCATCACTCCAGTCCCTGCTTCCATCCTCATATGGCTGTTTTCCCTCTGTTTCTGTCTCCCTGTGTCCATATTTGCCCCTTATAAGAACACCAGCCATTGGATCAGGGCCCACCCTAAATCCACGATGACCTCATCTTAACTTGATTACATTTTCAAAGACCTTATTTTTAAATAAGGTCACATTCACAGGCACGAAGGGTAAGGACAAGCATATCATTTTGGGGAACACAATTCAACCCAGTTCAGTGGCATTTCAGGTTGTTGAGAATTTCTAATTCTCACCAATAGGCTCCATGTATGTATGTTTCAAGTATATAAATTTAAATACATTTGCATGCACACAACACATATGTTGCACAGCATCTATAAGGCATACATCAATGAATAAACACACATATAAACAAATATATACAAAAGGGATCATTTCTATAAGGGTTAGGCCCCAGAGTATACTGACATATCACACTAAGTTTAATATTTCTTCCATCCACACATAAAAGGAAACCTTTCTAAGAAAACTCATTTAACAATAAAAATTCCCTGTAAGAGTATTTAAAGCACCAACTTCTTTGATTAAATGATTTAACCTTTTTTACAATAAAAAAAGCAAAATGGGAGTTCCACACTCAGACATGACAGAGTAACTAGATTTGCCCTACTTACGTAAAAGCTAAAAAAAAAAAAAAAAAAAATCGTACAAAATGTATACATCAACTGTTTGAAGACACTGAACAATAGGCGGCACAAGATTATGACCCTAGAGAGAAGTGAAACAAACAACGTGACGCTTACAATTACCCTGATTTCTGCCTGGATGCATTTACCAAGACCATAGCACAAGTAGGGAGATCCCTAAAAGCTTACTGAGCTGAAAAGAAAGATAACAGAATTTCAAAGTGTGAGGTAGCTGGAATTTGTGGGGCAGAGGACCAGAGAAGCAAGAGTTATACAGAGAGAGAGAGAGAGCTCTACCCAGATATCTGCATAGTGGTCCCCTTGAGTTTTGGGCTGAATTGCAAGCCATGCAGACATACAGTGAGACAGACACCACAAGGCAAGGCAAAGCATAAACTCTTGGGAAAGGACAGCTACAAGCCTAAAGACTACCAGAACTCACAGTGTTTGAATATTTGATGTTTGAATACCAACCAGCTAGAGGGAAGCGACCTTGTTCAAAACTTTGGGCATGGAACAGAAATACCAGAAAGCCCATAGATGAGTAGCAAGTGGGCTAAACTGGCCCTTGTATAAAGGCTCTTCTAGACTCATCTTCACAAAGTTTAAAAACAAGGTTCAATAAAATGAAGTTAATCCATAGATAAGCCAATCAACTTTCAAAACACAATCAACATAAAGTTTTTAAAGACTGAACAAAACCCAAACCCTAAACAAAGTGATGTTTACATGATCTAGCACTAAATAAAAAATTACTAGATATGCAAAGAAGCAGAAACAGTTAAGTCTAACCCAAAGAAAAATCAGTCAATACAAACAGATCCATAAATTACAGAGGATGAAATAAGCAAACAATAACTTTAAAAGAGATATTATAAATATGATCAAAGATTTAAGGAAACGTTCAACATAATGAAGATAAAAACTAAAAGGAACGGGGGCACCTGGGTGGCTCAGTGGTTAAGCATCTGCTTTCAGCTCAGGGCATGATCCCAGGGTCTGGGATCAAGTCCTGCACTTCAGGCTCCCTTTGGGGAGCCTGCTTCTCCTTCCACCTATGTCTCTGTCTCTCTCTCTCTCTCTCTCTCTGTGTCTCTCATGAGTAAATAAATAAAATCTTCTTAAAAATTAAAAAGAATCACACGGAACATCCATAGATGAAAAATATAATATCTGAAAGGGGAAGTTCACCGGATGGGCTCAGGAGCAGGAGATACTGCAGGAGAGAGGATCAGTAAACAAAGCAGCAGAAATGTTCCAAACTGAAGCACAGAGAAATAAAGAAAGACTCCAAAAAAAAAAAAAATTAACACAGCCTCTGACATTATAACATGTTTTGACATATGTTATGGAAAGGAAAATGTAGCAGAAAAAATATAGAAGTAATAGTGGTGGGGTGACTGGGTGGCCCAGTCAGTTGAGCATTCAACTCTTGATTGCACTCAGGTCATGGTCTTACGGTCATGAGACTGAGCCCCATGTTGTCCTCTGGGCTCAGTATGCTCCCCCTTTCCCCCTAGACCCCCATTCTCTCTCTCTCTCTCTAAAAAGTAGTAGTAGTAGTAGTAGTAGTAGTAGTAGTAGTAGTAGTAGTAGCAGTAGTAGTGGAAAATTTTCCAGTTTTTCTGAAATGATAAACCCAAGATACAAGAAGCTCCACAAACACTTAGTATGAAAAATACGAAGAAAACAATGCAAAGAATTATTATAATCAAATTGCTGAAAGCCAATAAGAGAAAATCTTAAGAGCCCCAAGAAAAAGAGTCAGGATGGACAGGGAAAGAGAGAAAACAATTCTTACATACTTGTCTTCAGAAACAATGCTAAGCAGGGAGACAATAAATGACATCTTTAAAATGCTTTAAAGAAGCAAAACAAGAAGACAAACCAAGTATTTTTTCAAACAAAATCTAAGATAACTGGTTGCCAGAAACCACAGGGAAATAGGAAAGAAGGTTCTCAAGCTGAAGGAAGATGGTTGCAGATGAAAACTTAAAATTATAAGACAAAATGGAGATAATCAGAAATGGCAAGGATTTAAGTAAACATAAAAATCTTTTCTTGTTTCTCAATTTCTTTAAAAGCTACTTGACCTTGGGCACCTGGGTGGTTCAGTTGGTTAAGTGTCTGCCTTCGGCTCAGGTCATGGTCTCAGGATCCTGGGAGCCCAGTGTCAGGTTCCTTGCTCAGCAGAGAGTCTGCTTCTTCCTCTGCCCATCCCCACTCCCTGCTTGTACATACTCACTCTCTTTTTCTCTCTTTCAAATAAAGAAATAAAATCTTTTTAAAAGAGAAATATTGGTTTAAAAGTCTTAACTTATATGTGAAGTGGTATAGGATACTATTGTATAGTAAAATCACTAAGAAGACAAAACAATCTTCAACAAAGTATACATTTAATAACAGAACTTGAAAATACATGGAACAAAAACTGACAAAAAGAAGAAATAGGAAAATCCCCAATTACAGTTAGAATCTTAAACCTTCCTCTCTAACTGATAGAACAAATAGATAAAATTAATAATGGTATGGACAATCTGAATACTCTCAACCGTCTTTAACTAATTGAGATATATAAAACACAACACCAAACAACCACGGAATATACATTCTTTTCAAGTGCATATGGAAAATTAACAAGATAGATTATATGCTAGCCATAAAATAAGTCTCGATAAATGTAAAAAGTTTGAAAATGTACCGAATATATTCTCTGACCACAACTTAATTAAATTATAAATAAAAAACAGGGCACCTGGATGGCTCAGCCAGTTGAGCATCTGAGTCCTGATTTCAGCTCAGGTCATGATCTCATGGGTTGAGGGATCAAGGCCCACAACAGGCTCCAAGCTTGGCGGGGAGTCTGCTTGGGGATTCTCTCCATCTGTCCCTCTCCCAACTCATGCTCACTCACTCTCAAATAAACAAATACATCTTTTAAATAAATAAATAACAAAAAGACATATGGAAAATTCCAAAGTATTTAGAAATTAAACATTTTTTTTGTTAAACACATTTTTAAGTAACCTATGAGTCAAACAAGAAATAACAAGAGAAATTAGAAAATATTCCAAGCTAAATTATAATGAAAACATAAAATGCCAAAATCTGTGGGATGAAGCTATGATAGTACCTAATGGAAATTTATAACTTAAAATGCTTACATCAGAAAAGAAGAAAGCTTAAAATAAATTACCTAAGCTTTTACCTTAAGCTAGAAATAGAAATAGAGGAACAGATAAACCCAAAGTAAGTAAAAGGAAGGAAATAACAAAAATAAGAGCAGAAACCAATGAAACAGCAAACAGGCAACTGGAAAAAAAAAATCAATAAAACAAAAAATTGATTTTTTAAAAAGATTGATAAAAGTTATAAGCCTCTAGCTAGGTTTATCAAGAAACAAAGAGAGAAAATACAAATTACCAATATCAGGAATAAAAGAGATATTGCCAGATCCACCATTATTAAAAAGATAATAAAGTAATAAAATGAATAAGATGATATCAATAAATTGGACAACCTTGAAAAAACAATTTATTTGAAAGACACAAAGTACCAAAAAGTATCAAAAGAAGAAACAGAAAATCTGAATAGACCTTAATCTATTAAAGAAATTCAATCTGGGACGCCTGGGTGGCTCAGCGGTTGAGCATCTGCCTTCAGCCCCAGGGTGTGATCCTGGAGTCCCGGAATCGAGTCCCACATCCGGCTCCCTGCAGGAAGCCTTCTTCTCCCTCTGCCTGTGTCTCTGCCTCTCTCTCTCTCTCTCTCTCTGTCTTCCATGAATAAATAAATATTTTTTAAAAATTCACAGAGATGGGAGAAGGAAGTATTTTAAGATATAATGGCTGAAATTATGAAACTACAAGTCCCTACTCCTGAGTAGTATAAGTAAAGACAAATTCACCAAAAAAATCCTAGCAGGATGCCAGGGTGGCTCAGTCAGTTAGGTGTCCAACTCTTGATTTTGGCTCAGGTCATGATGTCAGGGCCATGGGATTGAGCCCTACATTGGGCTCTGCACTCAGCAGGGAGTCTGCTTGAGATTCTCTCTCTCTCTCTCTCTCTGCCTCTGTCCCTCCCCCCCAAATAAATAAATCGCTTTTTTGAAAAAATCCTAGTAAAACTAGAAAACATATCAAACATAAGAATATAACCTTAGAAAGTTACCATAATTTCATTGCCTACAAAGAAATTGTAATCTGGCTGGCAGCACATTTCTCATCAAACTATAGACACCAAAATCAGTGGTGATTTTAATAATTAATTTAATAATTGGTGATTAATAATTTTAAATTACTTAGGGAAAAACATTCTCTAGAATTCTATACAATTGTCTATAATTCGATACTCTACTAAATTATCAGTCAAGAGTAAGAGTGAGGGTACTTGGGTGGCTCAGTGAGTTAAACATCCAGCTTTTGATTTTGGCTCAGGTCATGATTTCAGGTTCCTAGGATTGAGCCCCACAACATCAGGCTCTGTGCTCAGCAGGAAGTCTGCTTGAGGATTTTCTCTCTCCCTCCCGCTGCCCCTTGTCTCTCTATATATATTTCTGATGAATCAATAAATCTTTTTTTAAAAAAAGGAGTAAAAGGGGATCCCTGGGTGGCTCAGTAGTTTAGCGCCTGCCTTCGACCCAGGGCATGATCCTGGAGTCCCAGGATCAAGTCCTGCATCAGGCTCTCTGCATGGAACCTGCTTCTCCCTCTGCCTGTGTCTCTGCCTCTCTCTCTCTCTCTCTCTCTCTCTCTCTCTCTGTCTCTCATGAATAAATAAATAAAATATTTTTTAAAAAGGAGTAAGAATGAAATAAAGACATTTTCAAACAAATATGGAAAGTGTGTCACTCACTGACCTCTGCTAGAAGAATTACTAATGGGTATGTTTTGGGAAGAAAAACACACCAAAAGCAAACACAAGAAGAATAATTTGCAAAGACATTCATAAACATATATAAATAAATATTGACTAGAGGCACTTGGGTGGCTCAGTGGTTGAGTATCTGCGTCTGGCTCAGGTTGCAGTCCCAAGGTCCTGGGATCAAGTCCTGCATCAGGCTCCTTGCAGGGAGCCTGCTTCTCCCTCTACCTGTGTCTCTGCCTCTCTCTGTATGTCTCTCATGTATAAATAAATAAAACCTTAAAAAATAAATAAGTATTGACTATAAAAACATTTTTAAAAAGTAGTATCTAATTTGGGGCAAGAAGAAGTAATTAAAAGAAGGTAGAAATTAAAATTACTCAAAGACATTATGAATGATAGGAAGGGATCCTAAAGTCCTTATGTTATCCTATAGGAATGTAGAGATACACTTACTAAGCATGTTAAAAAGATAAAAATAACCTTGAAAAGAAGAGAAGTAGAATATAAAATTTCTAAATGATTGGTAGGTTAGGGAGAAAAAAAATTAGATGAAGAAAGGAAGGGAGTAGGGGAGGGAGAAGCATGATTACACAGAGAAAGCATTACATGATAGAAATATATCTAAACATATTGGTGAACTAGTTTAGGTTCCCCCAGGAGCATAACCTGAAACAAAGATTCAGTGCAAGTAGTTTATTTGAGACGTAATTCCAGGAAGCATTCCAGGCTGGGGAAGAGGAAAGCAAGACAAAGAAGAGAAGGCAGTCACAAAAGGATGTGTTGTGCAGCACACTCTCATTGTGGACACCTGCAGCTGTTGGAGAGATCTGAAAGTTGCCAGGTATTAATTCTCATGCTTTCACCCTAGACTCCTTGTGGCTGAAAAGTCTCCAGCAGTTAGAGAAAACTTCAGGCAAGGAGGCAAAAGTTGCCATGGATAATGACGATGAGGCTGGGCATCCCAGAGCTTCTACCACAATCAGCATTCATTATAAATGTGAAACAATTAAAACTGCCTCTAAAAGATACAGTCTACATGTTGGATTTTTTTTTTTAAGGAAGAAAATTCCATCTATATGCTGTTTAAAAAGAGACATGCCTATGCCCACAAATAATCCCTTGCTGAGAGAGCCTAGAAGCAATGGCATCCCAGAAGCAATGAGCACACCTAGCCCAGATCTTGGTTTCTAATACTATTCTTTAATGAAAGGAACCTGGATTACTTGGAAAAATGACAGACTCTAGGGCTAGGGCAGAAAAAAAGGCTGCTTCATTGGAAACATGTCAAAGAGATCCAGGAGACAATTGAAAAAGCTCTCAATAGTCCAAGTTGGAAAAAAGAAAATAAAGTAGATTGGATCATAACCCAAAGTATGAAATAAATACCCAGGAATCCATACTGACATAAATAAGTAATTAAATAAATAAATGGGCAGAAAAGACAAGTCTCCCATGTAGAAGAAATTAAAATAATGTACGGAGGTACTTGGCCTTCAAAGAGGTAGAGCATAGGTGTCCACCCCTTAGATGTGGGCTGCACATAGTGACTTCCTTCCAAAGAGGATAACATGGAAAGGATGGGGTGGGAGTAATTTTACAGTGGGAAATCCTGACAAACACTACCTCAGCCAAGTGACCAAGGTCACAGCAACAATAATAAATCATGTTGATATATATGCTCTTGATATGATGTGATGAAAATGACACTTTACCTCTGTGATCTTCCTCCCTAAAACCCATAATCCCTCTCTAATCATAAAAAAAAAAAAAAAAAAAAATCAAAAAAACCCTGTTGAGGGATCTTCTACAAAATACCTGACCAGGACTCCTCCAAAACTGTCTATGTCATCAAAAACAAGGAAAGCCTCAGAAACCATCACAACCAAAAGGAGTCTAAGAAGACATAACAACTAAGTATAATATAGTATCCTGAAGAGAATCTGGGACAGAAAAAGAACATTAGGTAAAAACAAAGGACAGGTGGATCAAGTATGGACTTTAGTTAATAATAATATATTGATATTGGTTAATTGTAACAAATATACTAAACTAATGTAAGATGTTAATAATAGGAGAAACAGTACAGAGTATAGGGGAACTCTCTGTACTATCCTTGTAATTTTTCTGTAAAATATAAAGCTGTCCTAAAAAGAGAAAGCCTTTTTAAAAGGATAGGAGGAGGCCTGGGAGGTACAGTCAGTTAAGCATTCGACTCTTAGTTTCAGCTTAGGTTGTGATCTCAGGGTCATGAGATTGAGCCCCACAGTGGGCTCTACACTCAGCAAGGAGTCTGCTTGGGATTCTCTCTCCCTCTTCCTATGCCCCTCTCGCTTATGCTCTCTCTCTCTCTTGAAAACAAATCTTTGAAGGAGAAAACAAAGAAATCTTTGAAGGAGAGAGAGATCTAAGAATAAAAAGAGAGAATGGAAGTAAAAGGAGCAAGACAAGAAGTGTTACACACTGACGTGAGCTAGTGTAACATAAGATAAATGGAACTGGAGGTTAAAAAAAAAAAGTATTATTAAAGGTCCTCAAGAAGTTAAAAACAGAGCTACCCTAAGACCCAGCAATTGCACCACTGGGTATTTATCCCAAAGATAGAGATGCAGTGAAACAATGGGACACATTCACCCCAATATTCATAGCAGCAATGTCCACAATAGCCAAACTGTGGAAGGAGCCACGATGTCCTTCGACAGATGATGGATAAAGAAGATGTGGTCTATATACACACTGGAATATTACTCAGCCATCAGAAAGGATGAATACCTATCATTTGCTTTGACATGAATGGAACTGGAGGGTATTATGCTGAGTGAAGAACTCAACTGGAGAAAGACGATCATCATATGGTCTCATTCATATGTGGAATACAAGAAATAGTGAAAGGGACTATGAGGGAAGGAGGGGAAACTGAATGGGGAAAAACTAGAGAGGAAGACAAACCATGAGAGACTCCTAACTGGGAGACAAAGGGTTGCAGAAGGGGAGGAGGATGGCAAGTTGGGGTAACTGGGTGACAGGCATACAATGGGATGAGCACTGGGTGTTATACTATATGTTGGCAAACTGAATTTAAATAAAATGTTTTAATAATCCAAAAGGGAAAAAAAGTATTATGAAAGATAAAGATAGTCATTACTTAACAACTTAGAAAAATATGATCTCATGAACACCTATTAACATAACCTCAAAATATATCCTCTGTATACTTTTTCTCCAAAAGCTTTCATTCTGAGGTAGTCTCCCAAATAAAGCCCACCGTGTCCTCATTTTTCTATTACTTACCTGCTTCCTGTCTTAGAGGATACTGTGACCTACTGAGAAATACTCCAAGTTTTACTTTATGTAACTTTAAGTGAAATTATGAAATTACAATCATTCCTTTGGGCAAAAGAGAAAAGTCTTAAAGGCAACTCATATCGAGAATTACCAGGGATGGGGCACCTGGGTGGCTCAGTGGGTTAAGCGTCTGCCTTCTGCTCAGATCATGATCCCAGGATCCTGGGATACAGCCCTACATCAGGCTCCCTGCTCAGCAGGAGGCCTGCTTCTCCCTCTTCCTCTCCCTCTCCCTGCAGCTCCACCTGCTTCTGGTCTCTCTAATAAATAAATAAAATCTTAAAAAAAAAAAAAAAAAGAATTACCAGGCATATTCCATGTTTCTACCTGAAGTTTTGAGTTTATAATTTAACATCAGCCTGAAGTAAAAACTCCCCAACTCAATGGTTCTCTTGCTTGCAATCTCCTCCCTCTCCAGACGCTGCCTGAATTAGACTTTCATTTTATCAAGAGGTACACAGAACACAGTGCTTGAGGCTCTCAAAAACCTCCTGGTGGCTTCAGGTCCAGCAGGGATCATCCCCCCAGAGAGGGTCCTAACTTCAGCATCTGGAGAGGTCTTCTACAGAATGAAGGTTGGAGATAAACAGGGGGGAAAAAAAAGAGGATTTTTTTTTTAAAGACTACAGAAAGAAAAGAGGGACTCAGGTGGGTCAATGACTAAGTAAGCAAATATATTTTGCAGAGTTTATCAGGAATGTGTGACTTTACATTTACATGGATTTATAAAAAGAGAACAAGTTTGGTAAATTAGAAAGTATGAAACGGTACCAAAAGTAGAGAAAACTGCTAAATACCCTGCTTCCCTAGACAGCAATGAAAGCAAAAAAAAAAAAAAAAAAAAAAAAAAAAAAAACCTGAAGCCTGCCAATGTCAGCATTTTAAGATTTCCCCTGTGCTGCCAATTGCAAATGACAATGAGATTCCTAGTTAGGTCTGCAAAAGTTTGCTAGAATGCTAAAGCCCGCAGGTAGTCTTATACTGTTAATTCTGAAGTCAAAGGAACACAGTTTTTTCTTTCACATGCTAAGCAAATATTGGCTGGATTAATCTGCATTTTACAGTATACTTACATAATAATCACAAACAACATATATGTGGAAGAATGAGCATTTGTAACCATGCTTTTTTCATATCAAAGGGGTTTTCTAACTCAGAATCAATTAGAAGAATTCATTTAGGGCAGGTCATGTGTGTAGGTAAGTTTCTAAAAGCAAAATTATGGACAGCAAAACTCATTTTACGTAATTTTTAAAAGACTGGTAAATAGTCTGATTTTTAGATTTGTGAAAAAGGGTAATTTTTAAAGTCTGAAATCCTTCCGGGGAAGGCAAAATTAACATTTATTAACTGCTTGCTAAAATCAAGCACTGTTTTATGCATAGTGCCCTATTTAACCCTTCTGACATCACAGAAGCTACATATTATGAAGCCTATTTTATATACCACAACTCAGAATGGCTAAGTGATTTGCCCAAGGCACAACAGCTGGCAGATGAAGAATCCGAACTTGAATTCACATCTCCCTGACTCCAAAGCCTGTATGTACCACCCAGCATATAACACATACCGAGCAAAGGTCTGAAGAACAAATGTCTACAAGCCCTCATTTTAAAATTTTGTAAGCCCAGCTGGTTCAGCGGGTGGAGTGTGCAACTCTTGATCTCGTTGTAAATTCAAGTACCACATTGGGCGTAGAGATTATTTAAAAACAAAATATTTTTTAAAAATAAAAAAATAAAAAATAAAGACAAAATATTTAAATAAAATAAAATACCGTGAGCCAAGACTACCAAATAACTCCTAAAAACCAAGCTAGTTAGGCAGAAAGAGAAAAATATTTATTAATACTATAGCCATACACACATTTAGCTTCGGTTATTTTCAAAACATAGTTAGACTCAGTTCTTCTAGCACGTAATCCTGATTCACACATCCAGGATAAACAGGAAAATCGTGTTATCAGTGACTACCAAGAGTAAAACAGCAATGGGAAAGAGCAAATGGGCATTGAATTTACCAAGAGGTGCTTTGAAGCAAAGAGTTCTCCTAAATCCCTCTCTAATCTTTGTTCTCTGAGAATACAAAAGGAATGACCTTGTTTAAAAAAAAAAGGAAATCAGGGCACCTGGGTGGCTCAGTGGTTGAGCATTTGCCTTTGGCTCAGGGCGTGATCCCAGGGTCCTAGGATGGAGGCCCACATTGGGCTCCCTGCATGGAGCCTGCTTCTCCCTCTGCCTGTGTCTCGGTCTCTCATGAATAAATTAAAAAAATCTTTTTTAAAAATACAATTAAAAATTAAAGAGGAAAGCACAAAAAGGAAAAACTTATCTGCTAAATAATAAAGGCCCCCCCTCCTTCTAGAAGATTCAAACTTGGAACCACAGAAGGGCCGCATAAAAGACAATTTTCCACACTCCAGGTGTATAAAGGTGGATTCACACCCAGACACCCCCCAGAGGTGTGGTCACCCCAATCAATCACAGAGTACATTTCCTGTATCCCACCCTCACCTGCGTCAACAGATTCTACAGACAAAATTTCTCTCCCATTGAACAAACTGAAAAGCTAGAATGTTCTGAGATTTATCTTCATTTAGTACTAGAAACAATTGTATATTTTTAGAAGGCTACAAAAAGTCAACATAACACCAAATGATGCATTTGAACACGTTCCTAGTGCTAACGATCTCATTGGTACACCAAAGCTCCAAAGCTGTTCTTTCCCAGCCCTGCCCTTCCAAATGGCTTAAGTGTGTCCATCCAAACTGGTGAGGAGGGTGACTAAGAATCTCAGGTTCTTAGATTACAAATAATGTAAGATAAAGTATGATTCTTCTTAAATAAGGAAAGTGTCTTTTTTGGAACTTCTAATCATTCAAAAAAAAGAACCAGCTGCTGTCACAAAGCTTCTAGAAACCATCCCCAGGGGCATAAAACTGGTGACATCAAAAATACTGAATTAAAAAAAAAAAAAAAAAACTAAGCGTAAAGTAAATGTTAATGTAATAATATCCAAAGATTCTGACATAACTAGAGGCAACTCTCGTACTTCATCAAAATCGAAGGCAGATGAATCTCTGCAGCCTATAAACTCAAGGCTGGGTCCAGACTCACCACACTGCAGCTGGAAACCTCTACACAGTGATATTCTCCGGATTCAGCTACTAGGTGGACGGAGACACAGTCCCTTCCTCTGTCACATTCGCCTACCAGACAAAGGCACAGAGGACCGCTGCTACTTCAACTGGATCAGTAAAATGAACTAATTATTTTTTAATAGAAAAGCATCACACAAACATGAGAAGATTTCAAAAACCGAAAATATTACAGAAGAAAATTAACTCCTAAGACAGGCAAAATATAAAATTGGAATACAGAAAAAAGTGAAGACAAAAAGCAAATAAGGAATCAACTGGTGAGAATTTTTTCCTATTTGAATCACCAATTAGAAAAAAATTGGAATTTTTTTTTTTTTGAGAGAGTGAAAGAGAACATGGGGGGTGGGGCAGGGGTGGAGCAAGACAGAGAATCTTAAGCAGGCTCCCCCAGCCAGCACAGAGCCTGACACAGGGCTTGATCTCACCACCATGAGATCATGACCTGAGCCAAAATCAACAGTCAGACACTTAACCCACTGAATCACCCAGGTGCCCCCAAAATTAGAATTTTTTAAATGTTGTTTAAATGTCAATTTTAGGGGCACCTGGGTGGCTCAGTGGTTGAGCATCTGCCCTCGGCTCAGGTCGTGATCCCAGGTCTCAGGATCGAGTCCCGCATCAGGCTCCTGCACAGGGAGCCTGCTTCTTCCTCTGCCTGTGTCTCTGCCTCTCTTTCTTTATCTCTCATGAATCAATAAATAAAATCTTTTTTAAAAAAAATCGATTTTAAAATAAGATTTGGGGATCCCTGAGTGGCTCAGTGGTTTGGTGCCTGCCTTTGGCCCAGGGCAGGATCCTGGAGTCCTGGGATCGAGTCCCACGTCGGGGTCCCGGCATGGAGCCTGCTTCTCCCTCTGCCTGTGTCTCTGCCTCTCTCTCTCTCTCTATGTCTATCATACATTTAAAAAATAAAATAAAATAAGACAGATTTTCATTTTTTACGAAAAGATTTTCATATATTTTAAAGCACAGAAAGACAACTTTTGAGAACAAGTAATGAGAGCCAAAACAAGCTAAGCACTCCTACGTCTGGGTTGTTTTCAAGCATTATACATGATGTTCCCACGTTCCTTTTGCTCAAGTCAGGGTCAAGCTTCAGAGTCCAAACAAGAAACCTACTTAAGCGCCATCTCATCACCAAATACTGGTAAAATAAAATCTTATAGTTTTATAAAATTTTAAAATATGTACAGGATGCTGGGCCCTCTTGGTTCCACCCCCTCGGCAGCACCTGCTCTTCAACATGACACACCTGGCTCTCCACCTGGCCTCGGTATACCTTTCCAGACTCGTCGCACCCGGGCCCCTGGCCGCAGATGCTCAGCATCCTGCCCCCTGGCATCACTGTCTTGCCAAAATACAGGGATGGGCAAAGGTATTACAGACAAATGGAAAGCATAAGAAAGCAGGGCGGTAATGAGTCCTGATTTGCATTTTTTTTTAATGACTCAGGTCTCGGTGAGGAGAGTGGATGGGGGATGTTATATGATGAGCCCAAGTCGGCCTTTGTGTCGGGCCCCCATGTGGTTTCTCCACTGCAGGCTGGGGCCTGCTGGCTCAGGAGCCCACTGGGACCAAGCTCAAACTCTCACACATCCAGTCATTTACAAACAGTCCAAACAAACAGATTTTCAGGCATTTAGGGCCTCCCTGCCCTGCATCCACAAAACTCACCTGGCATCTGGAGGCCGCTGACAAGACTTCAGGCGCTACTGTCCTCTGGAGTACTCGACCCTGACTCCCCGCCAGGGCCACCAGCTAGACACATAACCCCCCTCTCCCCGGGGAGCCCCCTGCCCTCTCCCCTTCTGAATAGCAACCCCTCTACACACACACACACACACACACACACACACACACACACTCCAACTGAAAGGGACTCCACAGCTGGGAAATAGAGAAGTGTCGCCCAGTAAAGCCAGTGTGTCCCACTGCCACCTTGTGGTCCCATCATTTCTCTCACTCCGTCCCCCAAACCACCCCCTCCCGAGGCCCCTGCAGGAGGCGGCCTCCCAGATGACAGCAGCTTGACTAGAGTGGCTGGATGTGGGTTTAGAGCTCCAGAGGCAGATCTATTTTTAAAAATGGTAATATTAGCACACAGATAATGAAATTAGGCAAAGATGATGAGTATCCCTCAGAAAGCATCAGGCCAGGGGTGCCTGGGGGGTTCAACGGTTGAGCATCTGCCTTTGGCTCAGGTTATGAGCCTGGGGTCCTGGGATCAAGTTCCGCATCAGGCTCCTCACAGGGAGCCTGCTTCTCCCTGCCTGTGTTTCTGCCTCTCTCTCTCTCTCTCTCTCATGAATAAATAAAATCTTAAAAAAAAAAAAAAAAAAAAAAAGGCATAAAGCCAGTCAGGCCTCCAGGCCTCAGGTAAAAAGTGGGGCTTCTGTGGTAAACACGGAAGTCCTACCCAGAGGGGAGGGCTTGGCACATGGGAGAAGCTCCACACCCTTTAAGCCAGTCCCAGACTCCTTTCAAGTCAACATTTAAAAAAAAAACAAAAAACAAAAAAAAAAAGATCTATTTGTGTATTTGAAAGAGAGAGGGAGAGAGAGCAGAAGGGGAGGGACAGAGGGAGAGGGAGAGAATCTCAAGCCGACTCCTGGCTGTGCACTGAGCCCGATTCAGGACTCAATCCCACAGCCCTGCAATCACCACCTAAGGTGAAGCCAAAAGTTGGGCACCTAAAGGATGAGCCGCCCAGATGCTCCTCAAGTCAACATTTTATATCAGGTTCCTGTGTCCTATATACAGACACATGTGAAAAGAGTCACGGAAACAATTACCTTCACTGAGCCATGTATTTGGATTTTCTATTTGTTCCTCTATTGTAACGCAGATCATAAGCCTTTGAATTGAGGTCATGATTCACCAACGGAACCAGCTGGCAGTTTGAAAAACATTGCATTTAGTGAGGATTGTTTATTTTTCCTCTTGATTATCTTTGGATTGAGGGTGAGAATGGGGGGAGTGATTTTTCTAGAAGTTTCCCCCTTTAAAAAAAAAAAGAGTTATTTATTTATTTTGGAGAGAGAGAACACACTGCAAGCAGGGGAAATGGGGAAACAGGGGGAGATAATCTCCAGCAGACTCTGTGCTTAGCACAGAGCCCAACATGGGGCTCAATCTCGCAACCCCAAGATCATGACCTGAGCTGAAATGAAGATTTGGACACCCAACCAACTGAGCCACCCAGACACCCCTGAAAACTTCCCCTTTTTTTTGTCCATGTTGCTGGTCAGTCTCAGTTTTTCTAGGAAGCCCAGTTTTTCTTGGATTTGCTGGGGCTTCTGAATGCTGAGTAAATGGAGTGGCTAGCCCTTCCTGGCTAGAATATAAGGTGGCCCTGAGCCAGAGGGAAAGACAAGTTGAGTGGATGTTCCCTCCCGGCAACCAAGAGACTCACAGAACCCTGGAAACCCACCACATAAACCTTTATAAACTCTGGTCACTGTCTTTTCTCCCCTGTGATTCCTCCAGGAACACCTCCACATTTTCTCAAGCGCCCTATTATAAGTGGAATTTAGAAGTAAAGGAAATTGATGGGGTGCCTGGTGGGCTTGGTCGGTAGAGCACGTGACTCCTAATCGCAGGGTTGTAAGTTCAAGTCCCACATTGGTTGTAGAGATTACTGAAAAAATAAAATCTTTAGGGGCACCTGGGTGGCTCAGTCGGTTAAGCATCAGATTCTTCATTTTGGCTCAGGTCATGATCTCAGGGTCATGAGACTGAGCCCCATGTTGGGCTCTGCTATGAATGTGGAGTCTGCCTGAGATTCTCTCTCTCTCCCCATCCTCTAATAATAAAATAAATAAAATCCTTTTAAATATAGAAATAAGGGAAGTTGCTAAAAAAATAAAAGAAAAATTTGAGATGCATTCATATACTCTTTTGTATGTATCCATAGCACATAAAAGCAAATATATACAAGAACTTTATCAAAGTTTAGTTAGTAAAGATGAGAATCTCAATATTAACTTAATTAACGTTACTGGGAACAGAACAACGATCCAGATGCTCAAAAATTTCTCTTTACTTTTGTTTAGAATGAAAACATTACACAGAAAAAGGAGATTCTGTAAATAAATACAACAGAACAACTGACCTACAGCTTGACTCCTCTGCAGCCCAGAGAATCCATTTTTCGAGCACAATGTATTTTATGAATAAACTTCTCCACTTTGAAAATTGAGTTTTCTCTTTTTGAAGTACAGCTTCAAGCAACTACAAGTTTCCATCCTGCTAACCCGAGGCAGCCGTTGCTTTTAACTTCTATCTTTTATTTAAAAAACTTAATTGGAAGTTTTTGTAGCCAGAAGGAGCACTTCAAAGAAAAGGGAAAAAAATGCCAAAAATTAATACTTTATGTCAGAGGTTAGGAGGGAAAGAAACAAAGATTACAGAAACGAGGGGTTAATGGTGTATAGGAACGCGGTGGAAGAAGGAAAGAAGGCAGGAAACGGACTGAAGAGGAAGAAAAAGAAAAACCTATGACATTGGAAACAAGACGTGGGGTGAGACTGTCCTTCGTCTGGGCAGACGAGACAATACGAGGCTCAGAGCAGCATTCACAATCTCCCCTCGCACAACCCAAAGGCCCTGGGTGCGAATCCCACCCTCGCTCAAGTCATTTGCTCCTGTTCCAATTACAAACACATCAAGGGACCAGAGCTCTTCCTACACTGTAATTTCTAGCCATTCCTGTCACTGCGGACTCGAAATCCACTCTGATGAAACAGTGCTAAAACTCCAAGTGTGATTTCGTGCTCTGCCTTTGAGGATGAAGGCTCCGGACCAGAGGGGAGAGGGACCAGGTCCTCATCCCATCTCTGCCACCTGCTGATGAGCGACTTTGAGCAGCCCCTTCCTTTCTGCAGAGCTCGGTGATGTCATGGCAAAGTGAGGAGTCTGGAGGAGATTCTGGAGCTTTCTTCCAGCTCTGATAAGCCATCGCTCTGTGATCGACAGCGAGCGAATCTCCCGTATCACTCACCAAGGATACTGATGAACAGGCAAATGAGAGGAGGATCCGAGACTTGCTCCCAGAGCTTCTTAGAGTTGAAATAAATAACAGATCCTACTCTTTCAAATGGAGAAAGTTTCCCATACTTGGACAGGCTCTCAAGACCAGAAAAGCTATAAAATCAGACCTCACTGGTCTCAGCCAGGCAAGACTTCTCGTACACAAAAAGTCATAACAGGGGTGCCTGAGTGGCATGGTCAGTCAAGCTTCCGACTCTTGATTTCCACTCAGGTCATGATCTCAGGGTTATGGGATCGAGCCCCAGGTCAGGCCCCAACCCAGTGTCGCTTAAGACTCTCTCTCTCCCTCTGCCCTTCTTCACCCCACTTATGCTCTAATTTAAAAAAGTAAGTCATAAGAGCCCATTTTCCATGCTCTGCTTTATAAGGTGTTGCTCAACAGCCAATTTCAGAAGCATTTCCCAACATGACCTAATAGCCTCCATCTGTGATGAAGGGGTAGGTGACTGGAGAAACAGGGGGAAAGCCTGACAATGAACACTGAGCCAGCTTAAGAGGCAAAGGTATTGATCAGAGCTCCCAAGATGTGATTCTCGAGCCTTCCTCAGAGCCTAGCAGTAGACCCTGGCTTCCAGAGCAGTCTGCAGGCACCACGCTGCCCTGTGGTGCAGCAGCAGATTCTGTCAGAAGCTGAGCTGACAACCAAACCAGAACAAGGTCACTAACAGCCCACACACAGAAGGACCAAGGTGGCCAGTTTGCCATTCCACGGTACTCTGTACATAAAATTGGCTGGCATGCAGACCCAGCTGCTTTAGGGACAAGCAAGTGTCCCAAGGGTGGCTAATTCATACATAGGCCAGGCCTCTTACGGTGGGATCGGAGCAAAATGACAAGCAAGGCCAATCAGGGTTGCTTGCTAGGGAATGTGAATGAGGACATGAAAACAAAGTACTTAGTGATGGGAGAAGGTTAAAAGTCAGGATGAAGGGGGCCAGAGAGGATGGCCCCCTGAATGAGTGTAGGGACCAGAGAGTGAGCAAACTTCATACAGCAAGCCTAGCAGCTGTAGCACACACACATGCATGCATGCACGCACACACACATACTCATGTACATGCACACACTGACATGCTAGACAAAAATGGGAAGGGGTAGTTTAATCTACAATGGAGTTCAACAGAAAAAAAAGAAGAGCAATTCCTACATCTCAGAAATACAGAGGAAACAAGAGTGAAGAGCATAAACTAAAGTTGCATAGCCTTGAAGGCAAATAACACCGATGAGATTATAGTGGGTCACCACACAATAATGAAAGGTGCAATCTTAAACTTGTACATACCTAATCCTGTGGCTTACAACATATAGAGCAAAAATTAAAGAATTACAAGGAGGAATTGGCAATCATATGCCTCTCTCAGCAAGTTACAATCAAGGAGACAAAAATTTTAAAGGATTTAGGAAGAACCATTTGGACAGCAGCTTTCTCTAGTGAACCAAAAACTAAGAAATATGTGCTATTTTATTCACATGCAGCATTCATAAAAACTGACCATTTAGGGGTGCCTCGCTGGCTGGCTCAGTCAGAAGAGCATGTGACTCTTGATCCCCAGATCGTGAGTTCTAGCTCCGCACTGGGTATAGAGATGACTTAAATAAATAAAACTTAAAAAAAAAAAAAACACCCTGATCATTCAAAGATATAAGGCAATCATAACAAATATTAAACACTCCAAACCATACCTGCCTCAATCTCATTGAAATGTAATCAAGTTAGGAATCAAGAGTTAAAACAATAACTTAATAACTTTTTAAAATCTGCATATTTAGATATCTTAAAGTACCAGAAATACACAGGGGTCAGAGGAAAAAAAACTTCGTCATGGAAATTAGAAAGTTTGTAGAATGGGGGAAAAAATGTTTAATTTAAATATAGCATGTCAAAACCAGTAGGATACTTCTACTTCCACATAGGATATAGAAAGTTATGAGACAATATTGTTCCCATCCTAACAAGATGAAGGTGGTTAACCACAAAATCATGGTCTTCTCAAGTACATCACAGAGTCAAGGATGCAATTAAACCTAATGAAATTATAAAAAAAAAAAAACCCTAATGAAATAAAATCCAAAAACAGACAAGCATGACTGCCTTTATCCTTGGTATAGCAGAGGGAAGCACAAGAGGCCTCCACAGATGGATTAGAAAAGCCCTGAACTTTCTTTTTTTTTTTATTTATTTAATTGAGAGAAAGAAAGTGAGAGTGAGAGAGAAAAAGAGAATAAGAGAGAGAGAGGGAGCATAAGCGAGGGGAGGGGCAGAGGGAAAGCAGACTCTCCACTGAGCAGGGAGCCTGATGTGGGGCTCGATCCCAGGACCCTGTGATCACAACCCAAGCCAAAGGCAGATACTTAATTGACTGAGCCACCCAGGCACCCCAAAAAGCACTGAACTTTCAACGTATTCTAGAGATTAAACAAAGGTGAGCATGATAGGTGAGAATTCCTAACAGCACCCATATACAGAGTCTGTACCTATGACCAACTCTACTCCGTGGTCCTTTACCAAATGTGTGTAAGAAAAATTGGACCCAGGGCAGAAGAATCACCAGACACCTACTCTGAAGCATACGTGTGGGGCCTTAGGGCCCATGGAAAATTTAAAAATATCTAGCAGAGGTATAATTACAGTACAAGAGGCAAGGAGAAAGAGAAAAAGTCAAAACACATCTGAAGGAATATGACTGAAACTTTCCAAATTTGGTTTTTAAAAAAAAGATAAATTCACATATTCAAGAAGTTCGGCAAAATACAAGTAGAATAAATACAAAAGTCAAAACCAACAAACAAAAACCCTCTACACATATCATAGTCAAACTGGTGTAACCAATATTAAAAGGAAAAATCTTGAAAGCAGCCACAGAAAAAGTGGATCAGTAATTTGAATTACCATGCTCTTCTCATCAGAAACTACAGAGTCACAAGACAGGGAGACAACATCTTTTAAGGGCTAAAAGAAGAAAAAAAGGTTGTCCACCCAGAATTCAAGATCCAGAGAGAATGTTCCTAAAGAATAAAGTTGAAATAAAGACATTTTCAGATAAAATAGGATGATTACAGAACGAAATGAAAAAATTATAACTGTAAAGCTTGTAGGAGCAATAGGAGACTATCTTGGCAAACTCAGGGTATGCAAATATTTCTTAAAAGAACACTGAAAATACTACACATAAAATTCTTGAGAAACTGGGTATCACCGAAATGAGTAACTTCCATTCTCCAAAAGGCACATTAAAAGAAAGAAAAAGCAAACCACATACAAGAAGAAAAAATTCATAACACACGTATCTAACAAAGGACTCCTATCCAGAAGATCCATGCAAGAACTCCTACATATTGATTTTTTTTTTAAAGTGGAAAAAATGGGTAAAATATAAATAGCTTTGGGGAGTTGTGGGGGTGGGGGCACCTGGGTGGCTCAGTTGGTTAGGCATCTGCCCTGAGCTCAGGTCATGATCTCAGGGTCCTGGGATCAAGCCCCACATCCACCTCCCTGCTCAGCAGGGAATCTGCTCTCCCTCTCTCACTGCCCCTCCCCTGCCCTCCCCTCCACTGTGCTCGAACATTCTGTCTCTGTCAAATAAATAAATAAATAAATAAATAAATAGCATTGGTTTGCAAACCAGCCTCCATAAGCAGAGGGCAGAAAGAGACAGAAGGAAAAGGAAGCCTCCCAGATTGGGAGGATGGCTGGTTCAATAAGCAAGGGCATTTACTTAGGAGGCTCATGTTGAGCGGCTACAAGCAAGTAGATCCTGGCGCCCGCCCCCCCGCCTCCCCCCCAGAATCTTCGAGGTTTATATAGAGGCCTTAACAGGGTTCAGTAACAAACCTTCCAGCTGATCTTAACACCTTACTCTCTTCAGGCTACGTCTTTGCAACGACTCTGGCTGGGGAACAGTGGGCAGTGGACACTCCAGGGCCAGAGGAGGGGATGAGGAGCCTCCCATGGCCCTGGTGCAGCTAAATGGTCAACTGGAGGTCACATCCTCTTCGTGACCTCCTCCAAAACAGAGACACTTTACAAAAGAAGACACTCAGCCAGCCAGCGAGCACACGAGAAGGTACTTACCAGTGTTACTGTGCAATGCAACTCAACACCACTCAGAGATCACACCTCTCCTTCCATTAGAATGGCTAAAATTTTTTAATGTCAGAGAGGAAATGGGACAACCAGAACTCTGATAGACTGCTAGAAAGAGTGTAAAATGCAAACATCACTTTGAAACACTGTTTAGCGATCTCTTGGAAAGTTAAACCTATACTACTCAATTGACCTAATAATTCTACTCCTAGGTATTTACCCAGGAGAAATGGGAAATAGAGCCAGGCCATGGCTCTATTGAAAACTAGCATAAGAACGATAATAACGGCAATGTTCCTAACAGCCAAAATATGGAAACAATCCAGACATTCCTGGATAGAAGAATGAATGAATGGTGACTTATTAACCCAAAGGAATACTATTAACAGTAGAAAGGAGTGGAACTACTGATACATATAATATAGATGAATTTCACAAGTATTATGCTGAATGAGAAGAATTCAGAGTAACAGAGTACAGACTCTTAGGAATTTCAAGAGTTGGTAAAAGTTACAAATGGTGACAAAAGACAAAATCCTCAAGAGTAGCTGGTTCTGGGGAGGTGGGCTTGACCAAGAAGAAACATGAAATAACTTTCAGGGTTGATGGAAATGTTCCATAACTTGATAGGGTGTGTAGGTTACAAGAATATATGAATTTGTTAGAACTGGCCAAACTGTATACTTAGGATCTGTGCATTTCACTGAATGTAAAATATACCTCCCTTTTAAAAACTTGCAGGATGCAGAAAATTATACTTAGAGAAAACCTGTCACCTTAAATACTTGTAACAAGCTGAAAGATAAAAAGCATGATTCAACGATTCTATAGGCTCACGGGCACGGGTATGCAAATATACACACAAGTATTTGGTAAAATTCAAGAACCTTTTACAACAAAAACTTTTTTTAAGATTTATTTATTATTTAGAGATAAAGACAGAGAGAAAGCAGGCAGGGGGAGGGCTGAAGGAGACGAGACACAGAATCTCAAGCTCCTGGCTGAGTGTGGAGCCCCACACAGGGCTCGATCTCACACCCCTGAAATCATGACCTAAGCCGAAATCAAGAGCCAATGCGCAGCCAACTGAGCCACCCAGGTGCCCCTACAATGAAAACTCTTTAGCAAGTTGGGAATAGAAAATAAATATAATATCCTACTGCAAATGTAATATTAGAATTGAAATATTAGAATTTCCCCCCCAAAAAAATATTAAAATTCCCTTAATCATCAGCAACAAAGATATATGCATCCTCATTTCTGTTCAACAATGTACTAGATATATTAGCAGAGTAAAACATGTAAGATAAATAAGAGGAATAAAGCATAAAAGAATCAAAATTATCATTAATCATGTGACAAAACTGTCTAGATAGTAAATCCAAATTATAAGAATCCAGCAAAATTGTGCTTTAGATAAAAATAAATACACAAGAAGCAATTTTATCCCTATATGCCTATGATAGCCAGACGTTTTCTCTTAAAAATATCACTTTATAACAATAAAAATATAAATAAATACACCATCAAAATACATGGAAGGCTTCCATGGAGAAAAGTATAAGATGTCATTGAGAAACATTAAAGAAAACTGGAAAAACATATGCCACATTTCATGAAAGGGAATACTTAATACCATAACCAAAATCAGACTAATTCTCCGATCTAATATATGAATGCAATTCAACTATAAATCAAAATCCCAAAAGGGATTTTCATGGAACTTGATAAGCTGATCCTAAAATTTATATGGAACAGCAAATGCTAAGAATAGCCAAGAAATTATTGAAGATGAACAAGAACATCTAGATATCAAAGACTTATAGTCAAACTGTAATAATTAAGACTTTGTGTTATTGAAGCAGTAAACCAATGGAATACACAAAATGAACATACACAAATGCATAAAAAGAACACACAGCTTAGGAGAACCTGTGTGGCTCAGTTGTTAAGCACCTGCCTTTGGCTCAGGTCCTGGTCTCGGGGTCTTGGGATCAAGCCCCGTGTCAGGCTCCCTGCTCAGCAAGGAGTCTGCTTCCCTCTGTCCCTCCTTCTCCCTCCGCCCCTCCCTCCCACTCCTGGGCTGTCTCTCTCAAGAAAATAAATAAAATCTTAAAAAAAAAAAAGAAAAAGAAAAAAGAACGCAAGACTTAAACATATGTGTGAATTTGACAAATGATAGAAGGGGCCCTAAAAAAAAAAAAAAAAAAAAAAAAAAAAAAATCAAGGGAGAAAGGAAGCTCTTTTTTTTTTTCTTCAACTTCAAATCACATTTTATTATTGGAAAAGTCATTTATATTTTTAGGATTGCTGTCAAATAACAATTTATTTTTTAAAAAATCTCAGAACATGTTCTAGAATGCTCAGTAGCAAAGATCTACCAATGTTACCCAAAACCACAACGAGATATCACCTCACACTGGTCAGAATGGCTAAAATTAACAACACAGAAAACAACAGATATTGGAGAGGATGTGGAGAAAGGGGAGCCCTCTTATACTGCCGGTGGGAATGCAAACTAATACAGCCACTCTGGAAAACAGTTCCCCCCAAAATTAAAAAGCATACGAAAATACTGATTTCAAAGGGCACAAGCACCCCAATGTTTATAGCTGCATTATCAACAATAGGCAAATTATGGAAAGAGCCCAAATGTCCACCAATTAATGAATGGATAAAGGAAGATGTGGTGTATATACAGTGGAATGTTACTCAGCCATCAAAAAGAATGATATCTTGCCATTTGGAAAGACATGGATGGAGCTAGAGGGTATTATGCTAAGCAAAATAAAGTTAGACAAAGACAATTACCATATTTCACTTATGTGTGGAATTTAAGAAACAAAACAGATGATCATAGAGGAAGGAAGACAAAAAAGAGAGAGAGGAGGAAGGAAACCATAAGAGATCCTCAACTAGAGAGTTGCTGGATGGTGATGGGTATTAAGGAGGCACTTGTGATGAGCACTGGGTGTTATATGTAAGTTACAAATTACTAAATTCTGCTCCTGAAACCAATATTATACTGTATGTTAACTACCTAGAATTTAAATAAAAATTTGAAGCGACAAAAAAAGAAAACCTATGTTTCAAGTTGGACCTATTAAAATCTGTATGCCTGTGCAACTCTCTTGTGTCCCATCCCTCTTTGGAGCTTTGTACTCTATCACTCAATAAACCTTGCTTTGGTGCCAAATAAAAAAATAAAATAAAATAAAATAAAATAAAATATAAAATAAAATAAAATAAAAAATAAAATAAAATAAATCTATATGCCTGTAAAGGCAATGGTTGTGCTTGACGGGGCTCTTCTAAATGAAGTATAAAGTAACATATAAAAAATGAGTTTGAAAACTTCAAAGAATTTTAAGACAGACTTAATTTTTCAAGATTTTCCTAAAATCAGTCATGATATTTATTTAACTTATGGTCTTCAGGATGCACCTTCTTCTACTCATTGATGAAAAAATTCGGTAAGAGTCATTGCCATATCTGCCAATCCCATGAAGCTCAATCAGACACCTACATGGCTATGTTAGCTATTCATCTGAGAACTTGATGATGGTTTTTGCTCGAGGATATCGTAGGGACCAAGAGGTTTAAGAAGATCTGACACATCTCTCCAGTTGGGTTCATGCTACCTCAGCCAAAGGATGCTTCTCCAGAAACTCCCAAAGCACAGCCATTGCCATTTTGCCTGAGGTCCAATTGAGAATTAAGGTAGCAATGAGGAGCTTCCGTGGATCACGGAAAAGCATTTCTTGAGCAAAATTAAAAGGTGACCCAGGAAGCGTCCAGTTCTTAAAGGCTTTGTGTTACGGAGAGCCAAGAGCTTCTTTGTTCCATTTGCTGGAAAAACACAGGCTCATTGTCCTTTTTTCTATCTGTGCCAGCAGAAAGATATCTTCTTGACATATTTTCAGAGACATAGTCTTTCTCAGTTTGTGAGCAGTTGTCCATTTCAGAGCCACATTCCAAATGTCACTATGCAAATGTTCCTTCCTTTCCCCAACTTCTACTTTTGTTGACATTCCCTCGGCTTCTAAAAAGCTTTCCTCACACTTCTCGTTGTGTTCTGCTTCTTTGCTTGAACATAATTTGTTTATGATGCCAGCAGTTATTTGTTCAAAACAAAAATTTGATCCTGAGCTCAACACTTTTTCTTTTACAAGTCTCTCTTCTTCATTGGTTACATCAGGGGCCTGTGGCTTGCACCGGCGTCAGAAATGAAGGTAAGAATTTTTTTTTTTTTATCAAGTTGACTTTCTTATGCAACAGGTTCACTCTCAGCATCTGCCTTATTATATTCAGATCCTCTTTTCCTAATACTTTGAGCAAAATCTGGAAGGCCCTTCAAACACCCCTGTTTTAGCTTTCTTCATTTGAATTCCTTTCAAAATAGTCCCCTTTCCTTTGGACTTCCTAACCTTTCCGGAGTCAACATCATTAACGCCTTCATCTTTAAAGCTAGATAATCCCCTGCTATTTTGCCATTCCAAACTACCACTTGGCAGAGCAAAGACATCTTTTCTCTACCAGCTTCATGTCCTGAGGTTTCAGTTTGAATTGCTACTTTGATTTTGCATTTGGGATGTCAGAGGTGCTCTGCTGCAGTCTTTCTATCTGGACTTGGTGCACCCTTTAGAAGGCACAATAAAATCAAAATCTTCTGGTGTTAAGACAAGTGTCTCCATTTTTGTGAAGATAATTAGCAGGTGCACTTTTAGAGCTGAACTTCAGTCCTTGTGGGCTGATAAAATATACAACCTATCTTCCTGCTGCTCTCCCTAATCACCTTTGCTTCACAACGCATGGGACAGGCTTACAGCATCCTGTCCTGGTAGCACCACCAATCTGAGCGGAAGCAATGGATTCTCGGAGCAGGGGATTCCACTCACTGCTGCTTTCTATCCCTGTTTGTTTCTCCTCTTCTCCCACTCTTTCCAATCCCAGAGCAACATCTTCCCTAGGGAGGTCACAGGGCTGGCCTGGGGCTAAGTGCCCAATGCAGGTGACCCAGGGGACAGATCCACAGTGTCCCAGGCTCAGACCCTCCATCCCAGTCATGGCCTTCAAGTGAGCTCTGGAGGCAGCAGCAGGCCCGAGAGGGCGTGATGCCTTAGAAGCGGAGCAGAGCAAGATGCAAAAACTTCTTCAGCTCAGATCACTAGACTGAAACCAAAAGCCAAGGCAGTGCAAGTCTGTGGGACTTCCCAGCTGCTTTCTGGCCACCCCCTCAGCCACAGCTACCATCAACATGGCTCAGCCAATCAAATCCCACAGAAGCTCTTTAATAAGTGGTGTTGGGATCACTGATCACCTCCGTGGAAAATCATGAAACGTTTATCCCTACTTCATATCACACAGAAAATTGATTTTGCGGGTGAATTGAAGTTCTGAGTGTGAAAAGCACAACTTTAAATTTTTAGAAGGAAATATAGGAAAATAGTTTCATGACCTCAAGGTAATTTTCTTTAACAAGTGGGAGGAGTCACAAACCGTCAAGAAATGATGGCCATGTGTGATTACATTATAATATAAAGTTCTATATAACAGAAGCTCCATCAACAAAGTGAAAAGACAGACTCAGAATGAAAGCTTTCTGCAACACATACAACTAACAAAGGAATAATAGCCTAGTATATAAAGAACTCCTACAAATCAGTAAGAAAAGGGGGTGCCTCGCTGGCTCAGTCAGTAGAGCATGGGACTCCTGGTCTCAGGGTTGGGAGTTCAAGCACAATATGAGGTATAGAGATTCCTTAAAAATAAAATATTCTTTTAAAAAAGAAAAAAACAATTGCAACTGGCAAAAAATAATAGTGTTCACATTCAATAATTACCTAATAACATTGGAAGCATGGGAGGGCTGACAACAGAGCATACTTATGGCAGCAGAGATGGAAAGGAGGGTAAATTCTCATTCACCAATGAAAAAGACAGTTGCCAAAACTGAAAAGTCAAGAGGTAGCAATGCAAGTATGGTATTTAATAATATCAACTAAAAGAACTGAAAGTGTTTGCCTGGAGGAGGGGAAGTAGCAAAATGACACAAAGGGAGAGATGGCCAACGATGATGTTTTTTTCTACAGTGAACCTTGCAGAATTATTAACTTTGAATAAAAATGGTAGAAAGTGAAACCCTGGAAAGAAAGGAACATAGAAAAAAAAAAAAAAGATACTTCATCGGGCAGAAAAAAACCTTTATGTTATAACTAATGTTGGGCAGCCTGGGTGGCTCAGCGGTTTAGCGCCACCTCAAGCCCAGAGCCTGATTCTGGAGACCCGGGATCGAGTCGCACGTCAGGCTCCCTGCGAGGAGCCTGCTTCTCCCTCTGCCTGTGTCTCTGCTTCTCTCTGTGTGTCTCTCATGAATAAATAAATAAAACCTTTAAAAAAAATTATAACTAATGTTTACAGAGAGAAAAGATATTTCATCCATGAAACAAGAGTCAGAACTATAGATAAAAGGACACTGAAAAAAATAAGAGGAGCACCTAGGTGGTGCAGTCAGTTAAGCATCTGACTCTTGTTTTGGCTCAGGTCATGATCTCAGGGTCATGAGATGGAGCCCTGTATTGAGCCCATGCTCAGCAGGGAGTCTTCTAGAGATCTCTTTCTCTCCCTCTGCCCCTCCCCCACCACACACACCCAGTCTGTCTGTCTGTCTGTCTCTGTCTCTCTCTCTCTCAAATAAAACTTTTTTAAAAATAGGAAAATCTCCTGGAAATCAATAATTCAAAGATGTCATAGAAGAGATTTTAAAAAGGTAAGTCAAGAAAAGTTTCCAAAAGAGGAAAAAGTGAGGGATGGGGAGAGAGAGAGAGAGAGAGAGAGAAATAACATGTCCCAAATCGATCTCTTGATCTTAGTCACAGACAGAACTGCTTATCCCATCATCGTCTCCATATCTGTGGCAGGTTCATTCTTCCAGTTGCTCAGTCCAGACATCTTGTAGTCAGGTTTCACTTGTTTCTTTCTCCAACACCCTACCTCCAATCCATCAGATTGGGGAGGAGCAGAGGGAGAGGAGCGGACTCCCCGCTGAGCAGGGAGCCCTATGCAGGGCTTGATCCCAAGATGAAGAGATCATGACTGAGCCTAAGACAGATGCTTAACCAACTGAGCCACCCAGGCACCCCCACTCTGGCCTTTTTTTTCCCTATACATTGTTGTCATATGTTCTACTTCCGTATATATTACAAATTTTATAAAACACTATCATTATTGTTTTCTTTTTTTTTTTAATTTATTTATGATAGTCTCACAGAGAGAGAGAGAGAGGCAGAGACACAGGCAGAGGGAGAAGCAGGCTCCATGCACCAGGAGCCCGATGTGGGATTCGATCCCGGGTCTCCAGGATCGCGCCCTGGGCCAAAGGCAGGCGCCAAACCGCTGCGCCACCCAGGGATCCCTCATTATTGTTTTCTAAATAAGAAACATTCCTTTCTATTTCGCACATATATTTTTCTCTCTAGTGCTCTTCATTCCTTCCTACAGTGTGGCTTCTATCTGAAGTTGTTTTCCTTTTGCCTGAGGAAATCTCTTTATTTCACTCCTTTGAAGGATATTTTTACGGATATTTAATTATAGGTTGGGTCTTTTTCCAGCACTTTAAAGATTTTATCCATTCTCTTGGTCTTCCTTAGTTTCTGTTGAAAACCAGCAGTCTCCCCAGGGACTTCTGCCTCATGGCTCACTGGCCTGACCGGTGTCAAATGGTCACTCCTGGCTTCAAGGCTGAGAACTCTAGTATTTCCATATTTCCAGCCTCTACTGTAGAGCAAGGTCAAGGGGAAGGGAGCTGGACTCAGTGTCGTATGAAGTAAATAAAAGTATATGACTGTTGTATTGGTGATATCAGAAGAGATGTATTCAAAAGGCATTGTCTGGCCTCAGTGGTTGAGCCTCTGCCAGCTCAGGTCATGATCCCGAGCTGGGATCAAGTCCCTCACCAGGCTCCCCGCAGAGAGCCTGCTCCTCCCTCTACCTATGTCTCTGCCTCTCTCTGTGTGTCTCTCATGAATAAATAAATAAAATCTTTTACAAAAAATTTTAAAAAGCATTGTCTGGTAATTATCTATAATAAAAGGTGGCTGTTTGTGGAGAGAAAAAATGAAAAGATAACCCTAAGGTGTGTAGACTGAATAACTGAAAGAGTAATGATAAAATTCACAGAAATGTGAATATTCAGAATACCTTGTTTTGGGGAAAGGATGAGTTTGGTTAAAACCTGAGGAGTTTGAGAAATTGACAGGCATAGAATTGCTACTGATTTTTAGTGTAAATATCGTATCCAGCCATCTTACTAGTCCTGGTGATTGGATTTTTCAGTTAATGGTCATGGGTTTTTTTAGGTTAATCATAGTATCTGCATATGATGAGAGTTTGTTTTTGTATCAATATTTTTATACTAAAAAAAATTTTCAAGCATTGCCTCTTCACAGTATTATGATAATAAGTCATTCTGATGCTTAATCTTTTTGTATGTTATTTTTTTCCTTTCTATAACCTGTTATGATTTTCTTTTTTATCCCTGGAAGTCTAAAATTTTATGACTTGGTGTGAGTCTTTTATTTTTTTAAATTACCCATTGAGATGAGTACTGAGATGGGTCATTTTAATTTTAGAGATTTTGGTTTCCTGAATTAGCTAATTATATCCTTCCTCAGCTTTTTCTGATTTCACATTCTAAAACTCTTCTCATTTGAATGCTAAACCTCATGAGCTGATTTTCACTCTGATTCTCTGTATTCTCTGCTCTTCTCCACCCCCACCCCCCCACCCCCCCTGTTAAGGGTTCCCTTGTTAATGGCAATGTAGGAAAACCTTGAACTCACCTCCTCCACAGATATACCAAATCTATACCTATTTATAGAGTGATTCCTCATGAAAAAGAACCGAGGCCTAGATGAAAGTGACATCCAAATGGAGACTTCCAGGAGGCAGTTGGATAGGTTTACGGGAGTGATCTGGGCTAAAGATGCAGATTTGGAGATCAAAGTGTAGATGCTATTTAAAGTCTAGAACAGGGATGCCTGGGTGGCTCAGTGGTTGAGCATCTGCCTTTGGTTCAGGGCGTGATCCCAGAGTCACGGGATTGAGTCCCACATCGGGCTTCCTGAATGGAGCCTGCTTCTTCCTCTACCTCTGTCTCTGCCTATCTCTGTGTCTCTCATGAATAAATAAATAAATTTTTTTGAAAATAAATAAATAAATAAAGTCTGGAACAGAGAGCAAGTCATCTAGTAAAGATTTCTACCTGGCGTTTCTCTGCATACATAGAGGTTACAAGGGGTGCCAGGGTGACTCAGTTGGTTAAGTATCTGACTCTTGATTTCGGCTCAGGTCATGATCTCAGGGTCATGTGATCAAGCCCCACATCAGGTGCCACTCTCAGCATGGAATCTGTTTGAGATGCTCTCTCTTCCCCATCTCTCTGCCCCTACTCCCACTCATGTGCTATAAATAAATAAATAAATAAATAAATAAATAAATAAATAAAATCCTTTTTTTAAAAAGGTTAGTGGTGAGCCAAGATGTGGCAGCCAGGGCAAACTGGTCCTCTCAAGCCAGGAACCTTATTGATCCCAGGATGACAAAACAAGTGGTTATTTCCTGGGTAGGCCTTGATGTGAGAGTGTTTCAGAAGTGGAAATGTAAGGAATGACAACACAGAGAAGAGACCCAAAGACTGAGTTCTGGAGTACTCAGAATTTAAAGGTTGGGGCAATGAGGAAAAGCCAGCAAAGGAGAATGCCCAAGAGTGAACAGTGATGAAGAAAGTAAGCCAAGACACCATGTTCTCTAAAGCCAAGAGTTTATAAAGAGTTCGAAGAAGGAAGGAGTAACTATATCAGATGCTGCAGGCTGGTCAAGTAAGATGAGGTCTGAGAATTGACCACTGGATTTAACAACACAGAGTCATTGGTGACCTTGGCAAGAGCCACTTCAGTGGAGTGGAGTGAGGGGCTGACAGCCTGTGTACATTTAAGAAAGAAGATGACAACTCTTTCAAGGAGTTTTGCTACAAAGGGAGGAGAGAAGTAAGTCATCCTAGAGAAGGATACAGGGTAAAGAATCTTTTTTTTTTTTTCATCTTACAATGGGTGGTATTACAGCAAATGTTTATGCTGATGGGAATGATCTAGTAAATGGGGAAAACTTGATGATACAGAACAGGGAAGAAACTGCTGGAGCCAGATGCTTAAGAAGGCAAAGGAAGATGGTAGCCAAAGTCACAGGAGGGAAGGCAAAGTACACACAGAGAGGGACGCAGTCACTGTGTAGACGTGGTGACAGGAGCTTCTCGCCCACTGTTGGAATGAGAGAAAAGGGATATGAGGGTTCAGCAAGAGGGGAAGTTGTTAAATAGTCATCTAAGTGAAATCCACGGCCTTCTTCCCTCAAGTTTGAATCCAGAGAAACCAAGCTATTTTAAGGACCTGCTGCTCTCAGTACCCTATCTGATGAAAAGGGTTCTTATGTATAAATACTTCATACCTAATCTTTACCATGAGATAACAGAAGTGATGAACATCCCTTACATAAAGTAATTACACTGTACTCCCTACTGTCTCTGCTCTCAACTGCACAGTTTAAGAACTACTTATACTGAAATTATCCTTGTTCACATCACCCATTACTTTAAGAAGCTAGACTCTTCTAAGGAGATGAGACTAATAATCTGTATGAATGAAACTATGTCCCAATTTCTCTATAAAGTATGTAAAGAGCAGAGGTATGATTTAATGCCCAATGTGTTTTAAATTCTACACCTTATAATGCATCATGTTCACATAAACAGTTATATGGCAGTCTGGAAATTCAACAGCAGATAATACAGCTTTCAGCATCAATCGTAAATGCGCAATTTCTCCACACCAGCCCCATTTCTACAGCCCATTCATACAGGATGTATGAATAGCTGCCATAAATAGGATGCTTCTGAGTGGATTTTCTCCACCCTGGTGAGTTGTTGGGGGTTAGGTGACCAAGATACTCCAAGAGCCAGGGAAACGTATGTATCCTGCTCCCCCTTCCCCACCATATACACACACTAAGATTGTAAGTAAATATACTGCAGACAGAAACTGCTCTTGACCAGGAATCAAGATCCCAGAACTTGGATCCCATCACACACACACACACACACACACACACACACACACACACCAGGGAGCCAGGGCTTGCACAGCTACAGTGGGATCTGGTCTGGCCCAGGCTGTGATGTGACCTTCAGTTCTGTTTCTAACCAGCTCACTTGGGTCAGTCTTATGACCACTTTGGGCCTAACAATATCAATTTCCACTCTGCAGGGGTGCTGAGACACAACAGACTCAATGAATGTTGTTGTTATTATTATTGTTGTTATTGTTGTTATTACTTAACTTCTCTAAGCCTGTTTCCTAATCATTTACAAATGCAATGGCTCCTAATAACAGAGCCGCTTCCCCTGAAGGGCCGTGGTGAGGATCCTAGGAAATCACATACACCAATTATGGGCAAATTACCAGATGTTAGTTGGAATAAGAGAGGCTGCAGGAGACATGAAAAGGCGGGAGTGATAAGATCACTTATTGATACGAAGAAAATGTTTCTATTTTGGAGAAGTATACTTTCTCAAAAAAGACCCTAGACAAAAAAAAAAAAGAAAGAAAAAGAAAAAAAAAGGGGACTAACCAAAAAGTAAATAATTGAGGCAAGTTAGAGAAAGCCTGCCTTTGCACATAGTGACAATTAAGGCATAAATTCCCCTGTCCGGGTTATTCCTCATAGATTATTCCAAGGAATAAGCTCTTAAAACGGCTCAAAGCCAAAACTGGTGTTTCTCAAAGTGTGGCCCCAAGGACCACCTCCTTTTCCCAGCCTTGATGAGATTGTTTAAAATACAAATGCCTGGGACATTCCACCAAGGATTCTCATCTTTAGATCTGGATTTGAATCCAGAAATTTACATTTTAATAAGCCTCGCAGGTGATTCTGATACCACCAAACACTGAGGACCACCAGAGCAGCCTGCCCCAGGGGGCAGCCCATGGACCATGAGCTTGTGCCTACAGAGAAGACTCTTGGTACTAGCTTCAGGCTGAGCCAAGCCTCCTGCTCACCCCCAGCACGCCACAGGCTGGGTGGTGTCTGCAGTGGTCTGTGTCTCCCCTCGAAGCCACTGGTTGTAAAAACAGCAAGCTGGCTTTGCGGGTATATAATTCTTATTAAATGATTACACCACGAGCAAGAATGCTGAAAATCCTGATATAAAACACTGTTAGGAAGAAGATGAATGGGAGAATCTGACACCCATTTGCATTTTTTGGTCAGAGAGAAGGAAGTTTACAATGTGTATCAAATGTTTTAAACATGTACAAATCTTTTGAGCCAGCAATTCAACTTCCAAGAAAAGCATCCTTAGGAAATACAGAGATGTGTGCAAAGCTGTATGTGCAAAGATATTCACGGCACCCTACATATAATAAAAAATAATTTAGATCACTCATCTGAAAATTGTAAACTGGCTAGAAAAATAATGGAACCATAAAATAAAATGCTATCTCACTACTATGAACAACTACTTTTAGAATCTATGTTCTAAAAATTATTTACTGACAAGGAAAAATGTTCACGATACACTATTAAGTAAATAGCTGGTTACAAAATAGCATTAGTGGGGCACCTGGAGGGGCTCAGTCAGTTAAGCGGCTGACTTAGCTCAGGTCATGATCTCAGGGTCCTGGGATGAAGCCCCACTTTGGGCTCTCAGCTCAGTGGAGAGTCTGCTTATCCCCCCCACCCCTCACCCTGCTGTTCTCTCTCTCTCAAATAAATAAATAAAATCTTTTTTAAAAACATCATTAGTATTATATATAACAAATATACCCTATTTGCTTTATATATGTGTATTTATACTTATATATATTATACATATGATATATATATACATATTATACAAACACTTCCCAGACATGGGAGGGAGTTGGAAAGATATTGGTTAAACTATGAAGAGTCTTTCCACCCACCCCATGTTACAGATGACAAAATCTACTAATGGATGCTAAAACTAGTGGATAAAAGTCAAAAGACAAATAAGATTTGTGTAGTCTCAAAGATATTAATAAAAAGAGAAGATCATGACTTTATGGTAGAGACCCAGTGTACACCACGATAACCAAGCAATCAAAGTTAATAAACCCAGTAAAAAGATATCTCAAGATCATGAACCCTTGGATACGATTCGCTGAGAGGGGACATTGCTCTGGAACTCCTGCCAACAGTATGTGACATCATTGCAATCATGTAGGAACACCTAACAAACTCAAGTTATATTCCACAAAATAACTAGATAGTACTCTTTGAAAGTGTCAAAGTCAAGAAAGACTGGGGAACCGTCACAGATCGAATGAGATTAAGGAGACAATGATTAAAAGCACCATTTCATTCTAGATGGGGTCCTGGAACAGAAAAAGGACATTCGTGGAAACACTGGTGAAATTCAAATAAAGTCTGTAATTTAGTTAGTAGTACTGTGTCAATGCCAGAGTCCTGGTTCTGATCATTGCCCTAGGATATGTAAAATGCTAACATCAGGGTGAGCTGGGTGAAGGATAGATGGGAACTTTGTACTCTTATATTCTTTTTCTGTTCCTGCATAACAAATTGCCACAAAATGTGTAGCTTAAAACACCACCTGTTTACTATCTCACAGTTCTGCAGGTCAGAAGTCTGGAGCAGCATGGCTAGCTTCTCTGCTCAGGATCTCACTAGGCTAAAATTCAGGTATCCATGGAGGTCATGGTTCTCACCTGGGACTCAGGGTCTCCTCGCAAGCTCACTCAGGTTGTTGGCAGGATTCAATTCCTTGCAGAACAGGAGGATGTTCCATGTCCTTGCCACCTGTCAGCCAGGGGCCACCCTTTATCTCCTAGAAGCCTCCCTCTGGTCCTTGCAGGGATGGGGGCAGGTGCCTCCATCTCACGGCTAGCCAAAGTGGGTTGAGTCCCCATGCTTTGAATCTCTCAGACTTCAGCTGAAGAAAGTCTTCTGCTTTTAAGGGCACTGATTAGGGGCACCTGGGTGGTTCAGCAGTTGAGCATCTGCCTTTGGCTCAGGGTGTGATCCCAGGACCCTAGGATCAAGTCCCACATTGGGCTCCCCTCAGGGAGCCTGCTTCTGCCTGTGTCTCTGCCACTTTCTGCGTGTCTCTCATGAATAAGTAAATAAAATCTTTTAAAAGGGGGGTTGGGCTCTGATGAGATTGGACCCACCTGGATAACTAGGGCTAATCTCTCCTTAAATACATCTGCCAAGTCTCCAGGGCCATCACCGCAACATATTCAGAGGATCCTGAGAGTAGGGCACGGATATTTTGGGAGGGACCATTTTCCTACAACTACATTTGCAACTTTTCTCCAAGGCGAAAAGCAGTTCAAAATTAAAAATTAAAAAGAATGATAAAATCTTTTGAAGCTGATACTTGGGGAAATTTGTTTTTTTATTCTAAGTCTTCTGCATTGAGTCTATATTTCTATAGTCATAAGGGGGATTTCTCTATTGTCTTGAGAAAAAATATATATATGCTTCAAAAATGCTGTGACAAGGATGCCTGGGTGGCTCAGTGGTTGAGCGTCTGCCTTTGGCTCAGGTGATGATCCTGGGGTCCTGGGATCGAGTCCCACATTGGGCTCCTTGCGGGAAGCCTGCTTCTCCCTCTGCCTGTGTCTCTGCCTCTCTCTGTGTGTCTCTCATGAATAAGTAAATAAAATCTTTAAAAAAAAATGCTGTGATAAGTAAGACTGCATAAGATCCTGCAGACTCCTTCACAACCAGACTGGCCCCAAAACAGCAAACAAGAATGCTCCCAAACTGCCTCTTTCCCAGGCAAACATTGCTTGTAATTCAAAGAGAATTCTAAAACTAACTTTTCCTGTCAAGTAAGTCACCTTGTGACAGGGTCTTGCCTGTCACAGAGATGCCCCTCCATGTATTTTCTGAAGATAACCTGTCATTTGAGAAGTTGAAGGCGCTTGAACTGTTTTAGTAATAAGTCAAAATGTTTGAATAGGTTGTTATCAACAAGCGTAGAAATGTTGTTTTCATGGAGCCTTGGATCAATTTAGATGTTGTTATTCATTGAATAATGACAGCATCATGCTGTCTTCCTAAAATTCCAACATAGAGTAATGAGACCAATTACTGGGTAAACTCAGCCCTGAGGAGGCCAAGAGGGTGGATATTCTTGGCAGCTGTCCAACTTGGAGAATTTGGAAAAATGGCAGATGTTGTAGAAAGGCTGCTGATGACGCGGGGCTCAGCCAGGAGCCTCAAACTATGAGGGGGTGGGGTGTCCTGGGAAAATGACAGGCATTCATTCTCCTCCCCCCCAAAAAAGTAGGGGAGACATGGATTTAAAATCTTTTCCAGGGACACCTGGGTGGCTCAGGGGTTGGATGTCTGCCTTTGGCTCAGGGCCTGATCCTGGAGTCCCCGGATCGAGTCCCGTATCAGGATCCCTGCATGGAGCCTGCTTCTCCCTCTGCCTATGTCTCTGCCTCTCTCTGTCTCTCATGAATAAATAAATTTTTTAAAAATTAAATAAATAAAAATTTAAAAAATTAAAAATTAAATAAAGCATTTTCCAGGGGTGCCTAGCCGGCTCAGTCGTAGAGCATGCAACTCTCGATCTCAGAGTCGTGAGTTCAAGCCCCAAATTCAGTGTAGATATCACTTAAAAAATAGAAATGAAAAATAAAGTATTTTCCAAATACAAAGCAACTGCCACCTCTTTGATAATTTTGCAAGGCATTAACTCTTGTTCATGTAATGAATATTTATGGGTCATTGTTTCAGCACCAGAGATACAATGGTATAGATTCGCAGCCTCATGGGAGAGATAGATATTAAACTAAAAATCACTCAAATAATTACAAAACCATAACAAATGCTCCAAAGAAAAAGTTCAGGGTTCAACAAGAATGTTAGTCTGGAGGGGATGCCTGGGTGGCGCAGTGGTTGAGCATCTGTCTTTGGCTCAGGTCATGATCCAGGGGTCCTGGGATGGAGTCCCACATTGGGCTCCTTGCAGGGAGCCTGCTTCTCCCTCTGCCTGTGTATCTGCCTTTATGTTCTCATGAATAAATAAATAAAATCTTAAAAAAAAAAAAACAAAAAAAAATGTTAGTCTGAAAGATCAGAGAAAAATGATGCTCTGAAGATGTGAAGTTTTCTTTAATTAAACTTCTTATTTCAAGATAATTATAGATTTACACACAGTTGTAAAAAATATTACAGCTTTTTTAACATTCAGTTTTTAGCATTCTTTATATATTTAAATACCAGTGTTTTGTTGGATGCGTGGGTTGCAGAGACTTTTTCCCCCCAGTCTATAGCTTGTCTTGTCATCCTTTTCACATGGGCTTTAGCAGAGCAAATGTTTTGGGTTTTTTTCAGATTTTATCTATTTATTTATTTATTTATTTATTTATTTATTTATTTATTTATGAGACCGAGTGGGGGAGAGGGGCAGAGGAAGAGAGAGAGAGAAAGAGAAGCAAGCTTCCCACTGAGCAGGGAACTCAATGTGGGGCTCAATCCCAGGACCTGGAGACCAGGACCTGAGCTGAGGGCAGACACTTAACCAGCTGAGCCACCTGGGTGCCCAGAGCAAATGTTTTTAATTTTGTGAAGTTCAATTTATCAATTTTTCCTTCTATGAGAGAGAGAGAGAGAGAGAGAAGGAAGGAAGGAAGGAAGGAAGGAAGGAAGGAAGGAAGGAAGGAAGGAAGGAAAGAAAGAAAGAAAAAGAAAGAAAGAAAGAAAGAAAGAAAGAAAGAAAGAAAGAAAGAAAGAAAGAAAGAAAGAAAGAAAGAATAAAGAAAGAAAGAAAGAAAGAAAGAAAGAAAGAAAGAAAGAAAGAAAGAAAGAAAGAAAATTGCAGTCTTAGTAAAACTGAGGACAAACTAGAACAGCTAATTATCAAATTTATGACAGACAGGGAAAAAAGAGTTTACAGGAATGGCAGTGAACAAAGCTCAAAAGTAAAAGAAATTAAAGCAACTAGAGTGAAACTTAGGGCTATGGAGGTGGGTCGGGGGGAATAGGATGATTGGTGTCCCTGCTGTGAAAACCCAACAAATGGAAAAGTAGTTTTCAAAGGTAACACACAAAAGAATTTCCCTGAATTCGGGAGAGAAAGTCTGCATATTGAAAGGGGATACCACATAACAAGGAATTTTATATAAGAAGCTTAATATTCTATTAAAGCCATGGAAGTTCAATCCTAAAGACTTCTTCGGGTACCAGGAAGAAGAGTCAGGGTGGCCCCAGACGTTCCCACAACAGTACACAAAGCCAGAAGACAACACAGAAATGCCCTCCAAGCACTGAAGGAAAGAATGTGTGCACAGGTGTATATATATGTCTGATACGATGCCTATTTAATGTTAACAGTGGTCATTTCTGGATGATGGGATTTGGAAAGGGTTAAATATTTCTAAAATTTTATCATTGCAGTTTTCTGCATTACTTGAACTCTTTAGAATGAATAAATATTGTTAATAAACGAAAAAAGGGGGCAGCCCAGGTGGCTCAGCGGTTTAGCACCGCCTTCAGCCCAGGGCGTGATCCTGGAGACCCAGGATCGAGTCCCACGTCGGGCTCCCTGCATGGAGCCTGCTTCTCCCTCTGCCTGTGTCTCTGCCTCTCTCTCTCTCTCTGTGTCTCTCATGAATAAATAAATAAAATCTTAAAAAAAAAAAAAAAACTAAAAAGGTTCTGGGGCACCTGGGTGGCTCAGTCAGTTAAGCAATCGACTCTTGGTTGCAGCTCAGGTCATGATCTCAGGGTTGTGAGATGGAGCCCCTGTGAGACTCCATGCTGTGTGTGGAGCCTGCTTAAGCTTCTCTCCCTCTCCCTCTGCCCCTCTCTCCCTCACACCTGCATGTGCTCACGTGATCTCTCTCTCTCTCTCCTTCTCTCTTAAAACAACAAAAACAAAACAAAACAAAACCAAAAAAAAACCTCACGACTTTTCCAAACTAAAAAGGTTCTGAGACCCAATTTCCATGTAGCAGGAGTGGGGTTCCTTCACAGCACCGATTTTCAGGACATAAGCAGGGTGTCCCACAATTCAACTCAATTCTGACATTCTCTACCTGGAGCTGGCACCAGATTCCACAGGTTAAGGTCTCAGACCTACAAGACTGGCCCAAGCACTACACCCCCAATTTCAGACATCAGTTAGAAGCCCAGTTTGTCTCCTGGGCTTCTGACCAAGAGGTTATGGATTAGAAGCTCCAATGACCCCTGCCTTGGGTGGATTAATGTTAGGGCAACTCACAAAATGTTCTACTTACTGAATTACTAGTTTATTATAAAAGGATATAACTTAGGAACAGCCAGATGGAAGAGGTGCATAGAGGAAGGTATGCGGAAAGGGCACAGAGCTTCCATGCCCTCTCCTAGGCATGTCACTCTCCCCAGATCTCCATGTGTTCATCAACACTGAAGCTCTCTGAACCCCTCCTTCAGAGAAACAGGGTTTTTATGGAGGCTTCATTATAGAGGCATGATTGATTAAATCCTCGGTCATTGGCAACTGATTCAACCTTCAGCCCCTCTCCCTTCCCCAAAGGTCTGGGTGCAGGATAGATAGTTCCAACCCTTTAATTACAGGCTTGGTTCTCCTGGCATCCAGCTCTCATCCTTAGGTGTTTCCCAAAAGTCATTTTATTAACATAAGAAAAGCCCTTAAGCTCCTACCACTTAGGAAATTCCAAGGGTTTAGAGAACTGTGAGCCAGGAACCACAAACAAAAACCAAATATGTGAAAAATATTTGATTTGATTATCTGAATGGCAAAATATACGTTTCTCTTTTTTTCAAAAGATATATTTCTTATAAATCGTAATATCACATAAACTGATAGTTATTTTTCTTTAAAAGTAGTATTTAAAGTAAATACAAAAAGATGTTAGCCGTGCCAAGTCCTAAGTGGTAGGAATGTGGATGATGGTCATTTTCTTCTTTGACTTTGCTGTGCATTTTTCAATTTCCAAAAATTAACAAGCAAATAAGTAAGAGTAGAGGAAAGAATGTTCCTAGCAAAAGAAATGGCATGAATGCAGAACCTAGGGGAAGAAGGAGATTGGCATCCCTCGGGAACTAAAGGAGGACAGTGTGGACCAGAAAGTCCTACAATGTGAGGCAGAGGAGTAGAAAACCACCACCAGAGCTTGCTGGCCACTCTGGAAACCCGGAATGTCATTTATAAGCTTGCCCCTGATCAAAATTTAATCCTCTCCAAAAACTTCACTTCTGTCCTCAGCCACAACTAAAAATATTTCTTTAATACTTAAAAATTGACAATGTTCAGGGATCCCTGGGTGGCTCAGTGGTTTAGTGCCTGCCTTTGGCCCGGGGTGTGATCCTGGAGTCCTGTGTGGAGCCTGCTTCTCCCTCTGCCTCTCTCTCTCTTTCTCTCTCTCTCTCTCCTCTCTGTGTGTCTCTCATGAATAAATAAGTATTTTTTAAAAATAAATAAAATAAAATAAAATAAAATAAGTCAACTCCAATGAGCTACAAATGAAAAATTAGCTTTGCCCTATGCATTAAACCCTGTTTAGTGTTTCAGAAAGTTTCTCCAGAAACGTCACTCCAAATGTCAGCAAAGACAATAGTCATTTAAAACTAGGTGGCAGCACTTACCTGCCACAAATGGAAGTCACACTGCTGTCGTCTTCCAAACATCAAAAATAATCAGGGATCAAAAGTAAAATTTCTATGAGTTCATACAAACAATTTTGTTTATAAATTTCAAACAGTGTTAATATTAGCTCATCCTTTTCTTTTTACTATTCAGTTGGTCTAAACAAAGTTCGAGTTCAAGAGCTCTTAACAGTAATACTTGTTTAGATATGAGAGAAGAGCCACGGCAGTTGGGAAGCTCCTCTATGACCCAGGTCTCTGCTTCGAGGTCCCACCAAAGGGTTGGTTCACAATCATTACCGCCTAAAATCCAAGAAGCCATTTAAGAAATAGAGCAATATCAAACATCAGTCTTTCTAGTTACCAAATCTTTCTTTTCACACACATCATCTCACTTAAATTTTCACATTATAAAAAAAATAAAAAAATAAAAAAAATTTTCACATTATTAGGCAATTATCAACATCTTCCTTTTACAAGTGAGGTACTAAGATTCAGAGATACTGAGCATCTTACATGAGGTCACAGTGCAGAGCTAGATAGAGTCCTGGTCTTTTTGGCTCTAAATTCAGGGGCTCTTCACCTGACAAAAGTAGTTGACCACCCTATCCCGAGAGTAGATTCATGGCCGCTATTCCTACTCCACCCCACCCAGTTATTATCCCATCACCTTATTATTTCCCTCCAAATAATATCCTGTCTGTTTCCTTCTTCCTCTCTCAATACCTAACAAGATGGATGTACGTTCATTTTGAACATATCTTCTAGAACATGCTCTCTACCAGGGTAGGGACTTTGTCTTGTCCACAGTTATCATCAACATCTACAACAGTGTCTGGAACACAGCAGGCATCAATAAAAATGAAATGAAATGAGTGATTTCTCGGACGCAAGACTTGTTTAAAAGTTTTAAAACTTAGAGCATGTCTAGGGTTACTATCATAGGGGCCATTAAGAAGTAATATGCTTTTGAGACTCCTGGTTGGACCAAGATTAAGTCAACCCAACACTAATGTTTTCCAACAAGACTGGTCTTCCAGGGGCGCCTGGCATGGAGTCCCACATCGGGCTCCCAGCTATGTGGGCAGCCTGCTTCTCCCTCTCCCTCTGCTCCTCCCCCTGCTTGTGCACTCTCTCTGCCAAAAGAATGAATGAATAAAATCTTAAAAAAAAAAAAAAAAAAGACTGGTCCTCCAGAAGATATAGCGTCCTCACTTTTGTGCATCACCACATTGTGTCTGGCTCCAGGAAAATCCAGTTCTATTTTTTCTTAGGAAAATCTGGTTTTGTAAGATATCCTTGATGTTTTATGGTGTATAATTTTATTTATCTTCATTTATACTGTTAGATTAAAACACAAACATGCCCTTATTAAGGGCCTATTACTTGCAAGTCATTTGCTTCATATAAAATAATTTTGCTTACATAAAAAGTAACTTGATTTTTTAAAAGTAATTTCATAGTAGGGACTCTTGGCTTCGGGAGTTTACAAATCAGTTTGAGGAAAAGGAAAAAAAAACAATGAGGAGGTCAACAGAAAGAAAAAGATATAAATAACAGCCCAACATAGACTATCATCACATCGTGCCTCAACATTTGTTGTTAAATATGAACAAATTGGGATCCCTGGGTGGCGCAGCGGTTTGGCGCCTGCCTTTGGCCCAGGGCGCGATCCTGGAGACCCGGGATCGAATCCCACATCGGGCTCCCGGTGCATGGAGCCTGCTTCTCCCTCTGCCTGTGTCTCTGCGCCTCTCTCTCTCTCTGTGTGACTATCATAAACAAATAAAAATTAAAAAAAAATATGAACAAATTATTTGCTTTAGAAATTCACAGAAAGGAAAACACTTGAAGCTGGACTGGAAAGAAAAAACTTGGGGGAAGACAGAAAATGGATTTAAATTAGTCGCTGAAGAATGAGTAGGATTTTTTTTTTTTGTACCAAAGTACAAAAAATGAAAAAGTCATGAAACCTCAAATAAATTCATTTTGCTAAAGAAGAGAGTATAGTTTAGTGAGTAACCAGAAGGAAGGCTCATAACAGAATGAGGTCAATCACTGAGGATCATTAATGCCAGGATGAGAAGTCTGAAATCTACCTCATAGGCAACAAGAGCCACTTGACGTTTCAGTGGAGGGCTTTCCCATGATCAATGTGGTATCTTAATAAGATTATCCTGGCATGGTAGGAGACCGAAGGATGTGAGGAAGCTGCCACTAATCCACTCAGCCTCCCTGTAAGGGAGCTTTCCAGTGTTTATATGAGCTTTGAGAACAGAGTTACCTCCCCAACAACAGTTTCTAGATGAGTATCTCCAGGATGTTCACTGCTGCACATACCTTGTTTAATTGAAAGAGATCACAGATAACTAAACAGCAGGCTGACATATTCAAGCTCTGCGAGTTTAAAGAAGACAAGTCTTCACTCAGCCCACACCCAATGTGTAAGCAGGAGACGCCCTCCATGCGGCTCACTCCTCCCTTCTCTCCGGACAAAACACCTGCGTCACCAGGTCTCCTCATTTTGTTCTGATCAAGTCCACTTGTTAATATTTTTATGAGATCTGTGAGTATAACATAAAGATCTTGATGCTGTTCCTTATCCTCTCTTATACCTGATTTCAGTGCTCATGCTGTTGGGTCCTAAGACTTTGGGGCTTCAGATCCTTTTGCTTTGCCTTTCTTTGCGATGACAATGGTCACGTCTTTACCACTGAGTCAAAGACCGATTTTTTGCCTCTTGGGCCGTAGTCTTTACCTGTAGGGCTTCATCTTTTGTGACAGATTCTGTTGCCGTATAAGGGCTGTGAGTTGTTTCCACTCTTCAAAGCACTGTAAATAAGGGGTGAGTCTGTGTATCCTGCAAAATGGCATCTTGAGAAAGAAGCCTAAAACGCACCCAATCCCTTTCTGTTCTTGGCATAAAATATACCCACCAGCATAAAACTAGGAGATTATGCCTCTAATGGTTCAATCTCAGACTTACCTTTATTATATTAAACACTTTAAAGGACATACAATTAATGATACAGCTTCCCAGTCAGATATTATCAATCCCCTAATACTTCCTAATAAAATCCTTTGAAAGGAAAGAAACTAACATTGTGGGGGTATCTTAGGTACCAGGCCCTCCTCTAAGCAGTTATCATACATTATTCATTTCAGCTTCAAAACAATCCTTTTAGGGGAGTATTACCCCCATTTTACAGATGAGGAAACTAAGGTTGAAGAAAGTTAAGTCACTCGGCCAAGGTAACATAGATTGTAAGCCGTGCACCCCAGATTCAACCTCACCCCATCCTCATTATACCAGCTGGCTCACCTTACCTTCAAGCTCTGAACAGTGTAACCCCAAACTGCCTTCCCAACCTAGGACACACATTTTCACAGCTCTTATTTTGTCATATATACATCAAAGTTGTTTCTCCAATATAATTTTAATTATTTCAAAAAAAAAAAAAAAAACATCCCAGAAAACCAACCGGCGATAGTTGGGAAAGCTGAATATATACACATATTTTACAACCCAGCCATTCTGCTCCTGGGTAAATACCAACAGAAACGTGCAGGTATTTTTTAATTTTTTTCATTTGAGTATAGTTGACACACCATGTTGTATTCGTTTCAGGTGTACAGCATAGTGATTCACCTTCTCTAAACACAATGCTATGCTCACCACAAATGTAACCACCATCTGCCATGGAAGGGATAAATATTTACACAAGGGAAATATAAACAGCAATAAGAATGGGCAAGCTGCAACAACACATGCGTAGGAATCTCACAAACATAATGTTAAGCAAGAGAAGCTGGGCACAAAAAAAGTACATACTCTGTGGTTCTGAAGGAAGTTCAAAAGCATGTAAAACTTTATCTGGCATATGAGAAGTTAGAATAGCAGTTATCAGCTCCCCAGGCGCAGGGGAACAGATGTGACAGAGGGGAGCTGATGCCTTAGCACAAATCCAGGCCCTGCACCAAACTGTAGAGTCCTTATAGTCTTCAAGCCATGCCTCCACAATGGAGGGGGTGGAGAGCCAGTTCTACTTATTAAGAATGTTCTTAATGAGGAAAAAAAAGGAAAAAAATTTTAAGATTTTATTTATTTATTCATAAGAGACAGAAAGAGAGAGAGAGAGAGAGAGGCAGAGGGAGAAGCAGGCTCTATGCATGGAGCCCGATGCGGGACTCGATCCCAGGACTCCAGGATCACGCCCTGGGCCGGAGGCAGGCACTAAACCACTAAGCCATCCAGGGATCCCCCCAAAAAAGAATTTTTTAAAAGATTTTATTTTTTATTAGAGAGAGAGAGAGAAAGAGAACAAGCAGGGGGGCAGGGAGGGGCAGAGGGAGAAGGAGAAGCAGACTCCCCGCTGAGCAGGGAGCCCCACTTGGGGCTCAATCCCAGGACCTCGAGATTATGACCCAAACCAAAGACAGACGCTTAGCCAGGTGCCTTAGAAAAAAGAATGTTCTTGATGAGGCAGTAAATATTATTAATTTTACTAAGTCTTGCCCTTGAATATACATCTTCTTAACATTTTAATATGATAGGGGAAGAGGGGGGCGGTGGGGGTGAATGGGTGATGGGCACTGAGAGGGGCACTTGACAGGATGAGCACTGGGTGTTATTCTGTAAGTTGGCAAATTGAACACCAATAAAAAATAAATTTATTATTAAAAAAACATTTTAATATGATATGTAATAGGAGATGACATGTGAAGTGTGCAGGAAGCCCATCTATGACATTCTTAGTACAATGGTTGTTGTCTGGAGCAAAAGCGCTCTATGATAATTTGAGCTGTAAGCAAACCTCACCGCTCTTTTGATAGAATGTCATTTTTATTTAAAAGGAAAACTGGCAAATTGGTAATTCACTTTGGCTCCACCTCCCCAAGGGAGGAGTATCAAAGAATTTGTGAACATATCTCAAACCTGCCACATCTCCTTGGCAAGCTCTCATCTCCCCTGGGGGAAGGCAGAGAAGCTGGGGACCAGGCCCAAGACTTAATGGTCACAACAGCCAAACTCTATAGAAGGATAAATTCCCAACGAAGGCAGGTCTGCTGTACCAAGGTCAGGGCCCAGTGGGAAAAAAAATGGAATGAATTAACTGGATTGATGTCCCTGAAAATCTTGAACACCCAGATTCCCCAGAGCCCTCTGAGCCTACAGGAGTGGTCCGCTCCTTCCCATTAAGGGCAAACCTCTCATTCCCCTCTGCTTGCAGATGATGCAGAGGCTGCTCCCTGACAAGACAATATTCACACACTCACCCCCACCTCTGCAGGGTTGTGCTTCCTCAGGACCTGGCCTTCTGGAGACTAGGATTTGAGTTTCCAAATGGTGATTTAATCTTAAAATTAGGATTGAGTCACAATATAACCCCTTGGGCCTGATAAGAAAGGAAAGCACTATAGCCCAAAGAAGCTAGCATGTGCCAGCAAAAGCCAGGAAAGCACCAGTAAGACTGGATTCTGAAGTGTTTGATCAAGATGACTGGAACATAAGGAAGAGATTATCCACTCTCTTATCCACTTGCAAGCACCTTCCCAAGATGCAGGATTTAATAGTCCATTAAGATTATTAATTGGGGGATCCCTGGGTGGCTTAGCGGTTGAGCAACTGCCTTCGGCCCATGGTCCTGGAGTCCTGAGATCAAGTCCCACATCGGGCTCCCTGCATGGAGCCTGCTTCACCCTCTGCCCGTATCTCTGCCTCTCTCTAGCTCTCTGTCTCTCATGAATAAATAAATAAAATCTTAAAAAAATTATTAATTGGTGGGACGCCTAGGTGGCTCAGCAGTTGAGCACCTGCCTTCTGTCCAGGGCATGATCCTGGAGTCTGGGGATTGAGTCCCACATCAGGCTCCCTGCATGGAGCCTGCTTCTCTCTCTCTGCCTGGGTTTCTGCCTCTCTCTCTCTCTCTTTCTCATGAATAAATAAATAAAATCTTTAAAAAAAAAAGTATTAATTGGTAGGGCACCTGGGTGGCTCAGTCAGTTAGGTATCCAACTCTTGATTTTGGTGTTGGTGAAGGTGAGAACTCTAATATTTTGCTGGCAGAGTAGAAAATGTCATAAATACTTTGAAGAACTCTTAGGAAGGTTGTTAATTTAAACTCAGCAATCCTAGATATTTATCCAAAGGAAATAAAAAGCCACAAAAAGCCTTGTACAAGAATGTTCATAGTTTTATTTATATTAGTGACAAAATTGAAAATGGTCCAGGTGTCCATAGTTACAGAGATAAACTGCTGTGTAGTCATATAAGAGAACTGGACATTTGAGATCTATGCATTTCACTATATATAAATTATACCCTGAGTAGCATAAATAATCAAACTTCATTCTTCTTTCCAAACCTTTTCCTCCTATTTTTTTATCTTGGCACATCACCATATATTTCTTTTTTTTTTTTAAAGATTTTATTTATTTATTCATAGACACAGAGAGAGAGAGAGGCAGAGACACAGGCAGAGGGAGAAGTAGGCTCCATGCGGGGAGCCCGATGTGGGACTCCATCCTGGGTCTCCAGGATCACACCCCAGGCTGCAGGCGGTGCCAAACCGCTGCACCACCGGGGCGGCCCACCATATATTTCATAGTTTTCAAGCTCAACTCATTCTAGACTTCTCTCTTCCTCTTCCTGCCACCTTCATCTACTCTATTACCAAATCCTTTAGAGTTTAACTCTGACTCTCAGATGTCCCTTTATTTCATTACTAATGACTTAGGGTTAGTTCATACCCCTGGGTTAATGAGAAAGACTAATAACTGGACTTAGCCTTTCCTAGTTAATTCTCTACAGTGCCAACAGAGTGATCCTCCTAAAATTCATAATTTATCATGTCGCTCTCTCATTAAACATTCTTCAGTAGATTTACACTACCTGTAAAAGAATATCTAAACTAGCAGAACAATGAACTAAGTGCTACCTGGTCTAATCTATGAACATGCCCAAGGCACGTCATGTCCAAAGTCAGCTAGTTCTCCAGTAGAGGCCTAACAAGTCTCATTTTCTATCTGGTGACCTATGCATTCATATTTCCAGTTCAGGTGGGATATCTTGGATTTCATAATCATCTGGATCCAGGAACAAATGCTCATCCTCCCCACTCCTTGCCTCAGGGACAGGAGTCTCCATTTCCAGCCACCAAGACTCAAAGTGTGGAGGAACCAGCGGGTCCCTTCCATCCGCTCCCACATCAGGTGCAAAAGTGCTACCTGGTCAGCTTCAACAGCACCCATTACACTGCCTTTGGGGAGGGCAAGGGAGGGACAGAAGGAGAGAGAGGATCTAAAGCCAGTTCCAGAGGCCCCTGGGTGGCTCAGTTGGTTAAGCATCTGCCTTCAGCTCAGGTCATGATCCCAGGGTCCTGGAATTGACCCTCGCATCCTGCTCCCTGCTCAGTGGGGAGCCTACTTCTCTCTCTCCCTCTGCTGCCCCCTCTCCTGTGCGCTCTCTCTCTCTCCCAAATAAATAAATAAAATATTTTTAAAAATAAAATAAAATAAAGCCAGCTCCATGCCTAGCATGCAGCCTGACAGAGGACTCGATTTTAGGACCCTGAGAGCATGACCTGAGCCGAAATCCAGAGTTGGACGCTCAACTGGCTGAGCCACTCAGAAGCCCCATAGCTGCCTTTTCCTAATGTCAGCCCCATATCTCCCCTCTTTAATATTATAGCTGTTGTCTCTTAACTTAGCTAATTTGTGCTATTTCAAATGCAACTTGGAGGATTTATATCCAACGCACTGACATCATACATGGTTTAGATTTGCAGCATCCCAGAGATTTCCATTTTCCCTGGGGATCCACCATGACTGTTGCTTTAACAGGATTTTTGTATTACAAACTTCAAAAAGATTAGCTATAAAATAAGGACCCTTAGTGATCGAATCAAGTGTCCATTTTCATGATTCACTTTATCTCAAAGTTAAGATTAGAGGCTTGGCCTAACATCAAAACAAAGGCTTTCCTTCACCTCTTTGACTATATTTGAGCAAAAATTGAACTGCTTTTGTTGGGGTCGCTATCTATAAAAGAAATGGCCGGAGTGTGGCAGGTTATGAGATGCCTTAAAACAAAAGGTATTTTTCTAATAGCCAACGTGCTAGATTAAAAATGGCCATAAACTGACACAGCTTCCATTAGAGGTGTCGCTGTCCCTTAAATTTGGGCAGGTTCTACAACTGCTTTGACCAGCAGAATACTGCAAGAGTGATGCCATGCCAGTTTCAGGCCCAGACCTCAAGAAAAAAGCAGCTTCATTTCTTGTGTCTTGAAACAGAGCCCTCAGCCACCATGTAAGAATTCCAACAACCCTAAGGCCACCCTACTGACACATAGGGAGGTCCTGAGGCTGCATGAATAGATAGACATGCTCAGCCAGCCCCCCGGTGAGGTCTCAGACATCGTGGAACATAAATGATTCCTCCTCACAGTGTTCTGTCTGAATTCCTGTCCCACAAAACTACAAGAAAAATAACAAAATTAATGTTGTTTTAACTCACTTAGTTGTGGGGTAATTTGTTACCTAGAAATTGGTAACTAGTACAATGCAAACCTGATACAATTAGAAGCTTTCAACAGAATTCTCAGTTCTACAGAAATACATTGCCAATGAAAACAATCTGATTATTCTTTTCAGATATCTTTATGAAATTATAAAGTAAATCTATTAAGTATGAAACAAAGATAAAAGTGGAAAGTTTGTATGTGTTTTTTTTAAACACATACCAGGAGTTAATATTTTTTTCTTTTTTTAAGATTTTATTTATTTATTCACGAGAGACACAGAGAGGGAGAGAGAGAGAGAGGCAGAGACATAGGCAGAGAGAGAAGCATGTTCCACACAGGGAGCCTGATGTGGGACTCGATCCCGGGACTCCAGGACCATGCCCTGGGCCAAAGGCAGGCACTAAATCGCTGAGCCATCCAGGGATCCCCTGTATGTGGTTTTTAAAAAGAGACAATTATGGGTTAATATTGGAATACCGACATATTTTGCTCTTCAGAATGCATATCCAGAAGAACATGTCAAATTCCACTTCTGGATGATTCCTACGTTTACACTTTGACAGACTCTTTTTCAAAACAAAGCATTCTGTTCATTTATTTATCCAATGAATATTTATTGGATACCTACCCATGTGTCAGGTTTCATTCTGAATGCTAAAGATAGTGATGAACAAAACTGACAGTTCCTGTCCTCTGAGAGCTTACAATGAGTGATAAAATATAAAAAGAGAAAACCAGTAGGCCACAGTTAAGCTCAAATATAGGAAAATCATCTCAGTGGACAAGGTACAGAGATATACACAGTGGTGGCAAGAGGGCAGCCCTAGGCTTACTGGGGTCTAGGGACGGATCCCAGCACTGACAACCAGGAATTCAATTCCTATGTGATAAAGGAGTCTTGCTTTCTGCAAAACTATAGTCCCAAGCCAGGCTCTTTCTCTTAAAAAGAAGCTGAAAAGCCCCCAAAACTATATATATAATATATATATGTATATAATATACTATATGTTAACTGACTTGAATTTAAATATAATTAATTAATTAATTAATTAAAATCAAAGAAGCTGAAAAAGACAGTTGCCAAATGGGGCTAGTTGCCCTGTCTCCACAGAAGGCTATAAGTCTGGGTTGGTGAAGAACAGAGGATTCATGCCAAATTGGATCCAAGATTCCCAAATGTGATCACAGAACAGGGGCACCCAAGTATCATAAGAAGATCTGGTTCTGGGCTGGGGGCAGACAGCAAACATGTGATGGCAACTATTAAAACCATAAAAACGACCAGACAGGAAGCAAAGAGAAAACTCATCTGCAAAACTCTACATCTATTTATGCGAAACAGATACCACTGAAATTAAACATAACCAGAACCTCTAAAGTCCACTTAAAATGTTTTGTCTACATAGAAGAAAGCTGTACTACCACTTTGTAAGGAAAATCTGTGCTTTCGTTTGTCATCTACTGAGAGTTTTTATTCTTGTTCCTAAGTGTTTAACAATTGCTAGAGTGGGAAAACAAAAATTAGCAGCCTGCCAAGCACTTATGAGTCATAGCTGTTTATGAGTCTATTCAGCTGACTAGCAGCCACTGTGCAGCCTGGGAGAGGGCTGTGGGGCCCACCCCAAGTGAGGATGGCTTTCCTCTCTAAGGGGAGCCACTAAAACTCTAATGAATGGACAGAAATTAGCATAAAATATTCTCACATACAGATTCAACTACATTAAGACAAAAATGAAACAAGGAGAGGGGTGCCTGGGTGGCTCAGTCAGTTAAGACTCTGCCTTCAGCTCGGATCATGATCCCAGAGTCCTGGGATCCAGCCCCATATCAGACTCCCTGCTCCGTGAAGAGCCTGCTTCTTCCTCACCTGCTCCCCCCTGCTTGTGCTCTCTCTCTCTGTCAAATAAATAAATAAAAGCTTTTTTTTAAGTAAAAAATAAATAAAATGTTAAAAGAAAAGAAATCAAGCAATTGAAGTAAATACCTATCCACAGTTTGACAAGAAAGTGGTCAGGAGACAATGTCAAATAGCCCTCAGGCTCTGAAGCCAGAATAATGGGATTCTGATCTTGACTCTGCCAGGTAATAGGTGTGAAATCTTCGTGAGACAACTTTGCTTCTCTGTGCCTCACTTTCCTCACACACTCACATACTATATTGGCATGCACATATTACATTTTAAGGGGGTCTTCATAAATGAAACTGAGTAGCAGAACAATATTTTGATAAGAATATATTTTATTTTGGGGGCCCCTGGGTGGCTCAGGGGTTGAGCATCTGCCTTTGGCTCAGATCGTGATCCCAGAGTCCTGGGATCGAGTCCTGCACCAGATTCCCGGCAGGAAGCCTCCTCCTCCCTCTGCCTATGGCTCTGCCTCTCTCTGTGTGTCTCTCATGAATAACTAAATAAAATCTTTTTAAAAATACATATATTTTTTATTTTGTTTTGCATCAAGAAAAACCTCCAACACATACGTTTCTTGTGGCTATCTAATGGAGCTGCCCCTAAGAACCCTTTCATTTCTAGATGGGGCTACGGACTTTGTCTTTTATTTTTAAATAGGTTATCTTTCCATACGCTCGGGAAGGAAGAACTGTGTTTAAAAAGCAAACTCCCCACCCCGGAGGAAGCATCTGCTTTGCCCTCGTGCCCCTGAAACCCACGCGAGGGTGCAGGAGCATCTCCTGGGTAGCTGCCCCACTCCCGACAGGACTCGGGGACTCTGTCCTAAGAGAGCAGAGGGACGGCGGGAAGACCAGCCCACTCTGCACCTGCAACTCCGAGCCTTCTTTTCCCGAGACCAGCGGGTGCACGGAAGGCCGGGCGCGCGGAAGCGCCGCCCCTCACTCACCTGCGGGCGGATCGCAGCTCGGAGCTGGGCTGCAGCACCTCCCCGCCGCGTCCCGGGCTGGAAGGCGGGGCGAGGGGCGGGGCCGCGGCGGGGGCGGGGCCGCGGCGGGGGCGGGGCCAGGGCCCGAGTCACACCCACCGAACCTTGGAGCCGGGCCCCTCCTCCCCCGCCTCCCCTCACTGCGCCTGCGCCGCGCCCGAAAACGCGGGGCAGGCTGGGAGGTAGCGGGGGGAGGGGGGAGGAGGTCGGTGCCCTGGCGGGGAGCCACCTGTTGTTGCTGCTGGAGTGTTAGCACCAACCTCCCTGGATCCGGGCGCCGGCCCCCTGAGCCTCCAGGCCTTCCCAGGCCCCAACCGCCAATGGGGAGAGTGAACATAACCATCACCCCAAAAAGTTTCCTTCTGCCCATTTGTAATCCCTCCTCCCAGGCACAGTCTACCATGATTGCTTGGGTCACTATAGATTAGTTTGCATTTCATGGAATTGTATATAAATGGAGTCACGTACCGTGTGCTTTGGAGGGAGTTGGAAATCAGGCTTCATTATTTTTAGATTCACCCATGTTGCATTCACTCCTTTAGATGGATTGCAGCACCATTTGTTTATTCACACGTTGGACTTCTGGGTTGTTTCCAGTTTCTGGCTATAGCAAACAAAACTGTCAACCTCGACGTACAAGTGTTTGTATGGACATATGCTTTTATTTGGATTTATACCTACGAGTGAAAGGGCTGTCATTATGATGGGTGTCTGTTTAACTTTTTTAAGAACACTGCCAAGTTGTTTTTTCAAAGTGTTGTTCCATTTTACATTCCCAACAACAGTGAGAGTTCTAGATTCTCCATATTCTCACCAAAACTTATTAGACATTCTAAAAGATGTGTAGTGATATCTCCTCGTAGGTTTAATTGGCATGTATCTAATGACTAATAAAATTGAACATCCTTAATGAAAAATAAATAAATAAATAAATAAATAAAAATAAAATTGAACATCCTTTCATAAGCGTATTTGCTATCCAAGTGGCAGTTCAATTGGGTTCTTCATTCTCTTACTAATCAGTGTTCCACGTTTTTTTACATAATTTGGGTGTGTCTTTTAAGATATGTGGTTTATGAATATTTTCTTCCAATCTGTGGCTGGTACTTTCATTCTCTTGAAAACATGTTTCAAAGCAGAAATTCTTAATTTTGATACAGTTCAACACATTTTTTTAAAGATTTTACTTATTTATTCATGAGAGACACGCAGAGAGAGAGAGAGAGAGAGAGGCAGAGGGAGAAGCAGGCTCCATGCAGGGAGCCTGATGTGGGACTCGATGCTGGATCTCCAGGATCACACCCTGGGCTGAAGGGGGCACTAAACCGCTGAGCCACCTGGGCTGCCCAGTTTAATACATTTTTAATTTATGTTTTTGGTATCATATCTAAGAAATCTTTGCCTAACCCAAGGTCCCAAAGATTTTGTCTATCTTTTCTCTACAAGTTTCATAGTTCTAAATTTTAAACTTATGATTATGATTCGTGCTAACATTAATTTTATATATAGTGCAAAAGATGGGTTGAAGTTAATTTTTTGATTATAGATACCCAATTTTATCCAATTATTTATTGAAAAAATTATCCTTTCTCCACGGAATTGCCTTTGCCACTTAGCTGAAAATCAATTGATCATATAAATGTGGGTTTATTTATGGAATCTATTCTGTTCATTGATTTATCTATCATGACATTGATACCACATGGTCTTGATTACCATAGCTTTATAATAAGTCTTGAAATAAGATAATGTAAATCTTCCCACTTTGTTCTCTTTTCTTAAAGTGGTCTTAGCTATCTCCTCTGCATTTCCAAGTGAATTCTAGAATCAGTCAATTTCAACAACAACGAAAGCTGCTGAGATTTTTATTGGAACTGGAAAGGATCTATAGATCAATCTACATCAAATCTTAAAAATATTGAGTTTTCCAGTCTAGGAATATGGTATATATCTCCATTTACACAGGTATTCGGTAATTTCTCTCAGAAATGTTTGTAGTTGTTAGTACACAGGCCTGGCACATCTTTTATCAGGTTTATCTTGGGACGTCTGGGTGACTCAGCAGTTGGGCAGCTGCCTTCAGCTCAGGTGGCGATCCCAGGATCCCGGATCAAGTCCCACATCCGGCTCCTGCAAAGAGCCTGCTCCCCCTCTGCCTGTGTCTCTGCCTGTCTCTCTCTCTCTCTGTCCCTCATAAATAAATAAATTAATCTTTAAAGAAAAAAAAGATTTATCTCTAAGTTTTTATACTTTTAATAGAATTGTAAAAGTTATCATTTTTACATTTTTAGTTGTCTACTGCTAATATATAGAAATACAAATGATTTTGGGTTTTTTTTTAAGATTTTATTTATTTATTCATGAGAAACACAGAGAGAGAGAGAGAGAGAGAGAGAGAGAGAGAAGCAGAGACACAGGCAGAGGAAGAAGCAGGCTCCATACAGGGAGCCTGATGTGGGACTTGATCCCAGGTCTCCAGGATCAGGCCCTTGGCTGAAGGTGGTGCTAAACCACTGAGCCACCCAGGCTGCCCACAAATGATTTTTGAATGCTGATCTTATATCTTGAAAACTTACAAAAACTTTTTTTTTAAGATTTTATTTTATTCATGTATTCATGAGAGACACACAGAGAGAGAGGCAGAGACACAGGCAGAGGGAGAAGCAGGCTCCATGCAGGGAGCCCGACGTGGGACTCGATCCTGGGACTGCAGGACCACGCCCTGGGCCGAAGGCAGGCACCAAACCGCTGAGCCACCCAGGGATCCCAACTTACAAAAACTTACTCACTTATTAGTTTGAGTAGCTTTTTATAAATGCCAAAAGATTTTCTATACAATCATACCATCAATGAATAAAGACCATTTTCTTCTTCCTTTCTAATTTGGATGACTTTTACTTATTTTTCTTACCTTATTGCACTAGCCAGAAACTCTAGTACCATTTAATGGGGAATAAATAGCCTTTTCAATAAATATGGCTGGGTCAGTTGAATATTTGTATAAGAAAACATGAACCTTGACCCCTACCTCACATCATACACAAAAATTAATTTGAGAAGCATGTGAAAAGTAACACAATAATAGAACTAAAGAAAACATAAGAGACCATGTTAAGGGGTAAGGACAGGCAAAGATTTCCTTAATGGAACACAAATAGCAATAATCATAGAAGATTAATATATTAATTCAATTTAATTCATAAATAAGCTTAAGTTATATTAATTAAGTTAATGAAACTTCGACTCATCAAAAGACACCATTAAGAAAGTGAAAAAGGGGCACCTGTGTGGCTCAGTTGGTTAAGGGTCCAACTCTTGGTTTCGGCTGTGGTCATAATCCTGTGATTGTAGGATCCAGCCCCCCATCAGACCCTGTGCTCAATATGGGGTCTGCTTCAAGATTCTCTATTTCTCTCAAATAAATACATAAATAAATAAATAAAATCTTTTTTTAAAAAAAGTGAAAAAGTAAGTGACAGACCAGCAGGAGATGTTTGCAAAACACATATTGACAAAGGACTCCTATAAATTAATAAGAAAATTTCTGGATTAATTTTAGGGAAGGGGGGGGACAGAAGACTTGTGCTGACCTTCACAAAAGAGAATCTCCTAATGACCAATAAGCAGAGGAAAAGGAATTCATCATCATTAATCATCAAGGAAATGCAAATTAAAGCCACATAAATTTCCAGTAAATGCTGGAAAACTGGCAGCATTTACTAACGCTAAACATACATGGGGCACCTGGGTGGCTCAGTCCATTAAATTCCTGACTCTTGATCTCAGCTCATATCTCAATCTCAGGGTCATGAGTTCAAGCCCTGCATTGGGCTCCCCATGGGTGTGGAGTCTACTTTTTTAAAAAGAAGTAAACATACAGATTTATCCTATGAACTAACAATTTTATTTCTGGGTATATGCCTGATACAACTGAGTGCTTATGTCCACTGAAAGACACACAGAAGAATGTTCATAGAAGCTTTATTTGTAATGACCAAAAACTAGAAGCAACCCCAATTCCATCAACAATAGAATGGGTGACCATATTTTGTCGCATCCATATAATGAAATACTATTGTACCAAATGGAATACTATAATAATGAAAAAAAAAGACAAACTATTGCTTCACACAAGCACCTGGATGAATATCACAAATGTAATGCTGACAAAACTACCCAGCCACAAACGGTTACATCTGTATGATTCTATTCACATGAAATTCATAAAGAGGCAAAACTGACCCATGGTTATTTTTGATGAGGGGATTGATAACAACTGGGACAGAGGACAAGCAATCTCTTGGGGAACCGAAATAATCTATATCTTTATCTGCGTGGTGGCTAAGCAGAAATACACACATGTAAAAATATACTGTGCTCACATAAGATTTATGTGTTTTACATAAGTTATATCAACATAAAACTAAAGTATCTGTTTCTGAACATAATTATTCAATTCTACTGATACATATGCCTATTTCTGGGCCAAAGTTGCATTCTTGATCACTATAACTTTGTAGTAGGTTTGATGTCTACAAAACAAGTCCAACTCTTTTCCTTTCAAAAATTTCTTACACATATATGCTTCCAGGTGAATTTTGGATCAATTTTTCAAATTCCTCAGAAAACTCTACTGGAATTTTTATTGGAGTTATGCCACATTTGTAGTTTATTCGGAGAGCATTTATATCTCTATAATATTGACTCTTTTCATCCAATTAACATGGTTCATTTATTCAGGAATTTCAGTCAAGTTTTAAGTTTTTCGTCATGTAGGACGAATATTTTTTGTTATATTATCATGTATATTATATCTATTAAGTAATTGTGGTTTCTGTTGGTATTATGAAAGAAATGTTTATCCTATTACATTATGTAATCTTTGCTACATTCAAAGACTTCAAAAAAAGTATATCTGGCCATTTTGTTGGATCTCTTCATTCATTTTCATTAAACAAAGTACTACAGTTTTTCAGTTGACTCTTTGAACTTCTAGGCATAGGTAATGTATTAAACCTTTTCTCCCCTTGTATAAGAGTCTGACTTTTGGTTAATTTTCTCACTATGTTTTCCTGGAAACAGATAAAAATGGTATGTCTCAACAATGTTACTAGGCAGCATTGCTTATGATAAAAATGACCCCTGGTTTGGAACTTTTATCTGGACAGAGAGTCACTACAGGCTTGGATTCCTTTTCTAACCTGTGAATCTCTTGTGGGGACCATAGAAGTCATGATTTTGCAGTTGTTTCCAGAGATATTGTTTGCCAGGGGGCATGAAATCAGGGCAACTTGCGTACCTGCCCTATGTAGCCCTTATCTTCTTGCACCTGAGCCATCTGCTGAGTGAACTGCTCCAAAGATTCCCATTGTTGGGAATATCTGACACTGACTTGCTGGCATGTGTGGTTCCTGTCCTATGACTTCTGAATAGGCCAGTGTCACTATAGTGACTAGGTCTTATGAGTGTGAATATTAGGTTGAATCTAAGAAGACCTTCCCATGGCATCGCAGAGTGATGGCAGCAGTAGGGTAAACCTTCAAAGCCTTGAGCTCAACCAATAGACTAATTGGGGAAGGAAATGCGAAAAAGGCACTGAATATCTGGGTGGAAGAGTACTTTTACCCATTCTCTGCTGTAGAAAACTTTGAGGCATCTGACAGGGGATCCCCTGTGGGACAGATGCAGGTTGGAGTAAAACCAAATTCATCCTGAGAGGAGAAACTGCTCATTGTCCATGAAAGGGATCTGGCCAGAAACCCAGCTGGGCTACATAGATTCATGTCTAACTGGGTAAGGTGTTGGAGGGGGGCCGCGCAGACAGGAGAATGAACTCAAAGACCGCATTCTTGTGAGGGGGCTGCCACCTGATAAATGAGGTGGAACCGCCAAGTTCACTCCAACTCCATTCAAACTTTAATCTACATGGAGGAATGTTTGAGATCGCCCATGCGAGCAAAGGGCAAGGGTAGACACGTGGCTGTGTGGTGGCCAGCAGGTACAAGCAGGGCTCCAGTGACCACAGGATTTGGGGCCACCAATAAAAAATTAAAGAAAGCTTTCTATGTGCAGAAAAGGGTAACTAACCCCAGGCCAACTCCAGAATCCGACAATAGCTATGGGAGGAGTGCTTACAGGAGTTTAGTACAGCATTGGAGCCTGATCAATGTCTTCTGCTGCCATCTAGTGAAAATTGAATGCAACCATTTTCTAAAGTGCCAGACACCAGATTTTTAAAGCAATAATTGGTTATTATAAAGGCCTGAGCTGTACCTTCCGACTAGATAAGAACCCTTGATTTACACAGCATATAGGGGATAAAGGATTACTTTTCTATAAAGTTTAAATTTCATGGTAGTATGTTCAGTTTGTTAAAAATTATCATGTAATATCGTTTGATGTAAAATTCCTAGAATTCGCAGAATAAAAAGGGTTTTGTAGGCACTATGAAGACAGATGGCCAAAGACCATTCCAGTTGCACAGGGTATGGAGGGGACATCCTTACCCCATTAGGTAATATAAACTCAGGTAATTGAAAGACATGCTATCTTGTCCTTTTCTTTGATAAAGTTTTCAACACAGGTGCCTGGGCGGCTCATTTGGTTAAGTATCCAACACTTGATCTCAGCTCAGGTCTTGATCTCAGGGTTGCAAGTTCAAGTTCCCATGTCGGGCTCCACACTGGGCATGAAGGCTACAAAAAAAAAAAAAAAAGGTGTTCAACAAGTCATGGGGGGTAGACTCCTGGCAAAGGTTTAATGCTTCTGCATGAGAATCTAATCCTAAATTTATTTTCCTGAGAGTATATGTCAACTATGTTGCTAGGCAACATTGCTAACAGTATAAATGATCATTGGTAAATTGCACTGGACTGATAGATAAATACCTAATGAGAAAACCACCGTTTTGGGTTTCCTTAGTGTGGAACTCTTGTAACTGGGCACATCCCTTGCAGAGACTGTGGAAGCTGTGCCTCTAGAGTTGTGAGATTGCCTCCTGGGAGGCATGGGCACTTAGAGCAGCTCTCGTAAAGGCTGGATGTGGATCTTGCCTCCTTGCACTTACTGAGTGAAATGTGACAAGCACACTCCCTGCAAAGAGCTCCTGGAGCTACCCTGCTGATTGCTATGGTTCTTGCCCTCTATCCTTCTCAACAGGCTGAGCTTGAACAAGCCTGGTCACCTTGTGAGCTTGAACAAGCCTAAGAACACCCCTGAAGGGCCTTGCCTAGGTAAGTATATCAGTAGCCAAAATGACTTTTTTTCTTCTCCTTTCCACAACTACACTCATTTCCTTTTCATTTGTAATTTGTTATAATTTGTTGAATTATAGTGAATGGTGGGGGGAAGGGGTTCAGTGAGTGAAGATGAAAGAGGGAATACCTTTTCCCCTCATTTGATCTTTTTCACCTTTTACTATGAAATAATTTTGAACTTAGAGAAAAGTTGCAAAAAGAATATAAGGAACTCCTAGAAGGGCACCTGCCTGGCTGGCCCAGTCGAAAGAGTATGCAACTCTTGATCTCTGAGTCATGAGTTTGAGGTCCACATTGGGTGTAAAGATTACTTAAATAAGTAAAACTCAAAAAAAAAAAAAAAAAAACTCCTAGAAAGACTTCAGAGAGATTCATTTTGTTACCATTTTGCCTTATTTGATGTATTTTGTTTTTACTTTCTCTCTACATTTATTATAATTGTTGTTGTTTGAGAATAAGCTAGACCCATCAGATCCCTTTACTTTTGAATATTTTATTGTGCATTTCCTAAAAAAAAAACATCTACTTGCACAATCACAGCATAATTCTCAAAGTGGGAATTAACATTAATATAAAGCTATCACCTAATTGACATACTTATGAAAATTTCACCAATCATCCCAATATTATGCTTTATAGCATATTTTTTCCTGGTCCCAGATCCAATCTTTTAGTTGTCACATTGCTTTGGGTTGTCTTGTCTCATTATTCCTCTTTAATTGGGGATAGCTCCTTAGCCCTTTTGTGTTTCATGGCACAGGAAGTTCTAAGAGTACAGGGCTTGTTTTGGCAAAATGTCTGTCAGTTTGGATTTGTCTGATGTTTCCTCATGGTCAGATTCAGGTTTTGGGCCCAACTTTAGGGAACTCTACTCTGGCCCTCCTTGACCTGCATCTCCCAAGTTGAGAGCGAAGAAGGCAAGCCCATAGGAGCCTGCCCACTCCCCCTTCTAGACCAAAAATCAGCAAACCTTTTCTTTAAAGGAACAGAGAATAAGTATTCTGGGATTTGCAGGCCAAGATCTCTGCTATAACCACTCAACTGTGCCATTGTGGCAAGAAAGTAGCCATAGATAATATGCAAATAAATGAGAGTGGATGGGATTCAAATAACATTTTACTTACGGATGTTATAGGCAGAGAGGAGCACCTGGGTGGCTAAGTAGTTAAGCATCCAACTCTTGGTTTCAGCTGGGGTCACAATCTCAGGGTCATGAGATGGAGCCCTGCCACAGACTCCTTGCTTAGCAGGGAATCTGCTTGAGATTCTCTCCTTCTCCCTGTGTCCCTCTCCCTGCTTTCAAGTGCTCTCTTGCTCTCTCTCTCTCCTTTCTCTAAACTAAATAAATGAATCTTTAAAAATAGAAAAGAAAAAACAAGCAGAGATGATGTCTGGGTGGCTCAGTTGGTTAAGTGACCAACTGTTGATTTCAGCTCAGGTCTTAATCTCAGGGTCATGAGCTCAAGCTCCACACCGGACTCCATGCCCAACTTTAAAAAACAACAACAAAAGAGCCAGCAGAGAGCCTAGATTTGGCCCAGGAGCATAGTTTACTGACCCCTATTCTAACCCATACCCTGGCCACCCAGAGCTCCAGAATGCCAGGCCCAAACAGCCTCATGCTCATTACCAGGGCTGGCCTGTGTGGATCTCTCTTCCCCAACTCTGCTGTCCTAAGGCAAGGTGTATTAGGCATGTGCTTCCCTAGGCTTGAGTGAGACCACAGTGTGGGAAAGAGCTGACAGCGGGAGAAGAGGGACTAGACCACAGTCGGGGCTGACGTCCCCACGTCTCCATGTTCCAGTGTGGGAGTCCAAGGAGTCAGAGAAGTCTACATTTAAACTCAGTCTTCCAGCTTGGTTTGAAGGTATAATTCATCCAGAGAAAAAGAACATATTTTATTTAACCATTTATGGCTTGAATTGTAACTTTTAAACATTTAGATACATGTATGTGGTCTCCATTTATATTTTGCCCTTGCCCCATAATGCAAGGGGAAGCCTGTGCAAAAGCACGAATACGTCTCAGAACAACCTCAGCCAGGCCAGACGAGCCCCCACGGGTACTCATGTGCAAAGGGATTCTACAGGCTGACTCCAATCTCCACATTGCTCCTGGGAGAGTCTGCAGTGATCTGTGGCAAAGCTGCCCAGCCTCCCTCAGCTTCAGCCACTTGGCTTGGCAACAGGCCCCAGGCTCAGTGCTCATATTCTCAAAGACAGAATAGGGATGACCCCAAACTGGGGTTCCTCATTGTTCCTATCATGTACTTCTGGAATGTCTTTTCTTTCCAGTTTATCTAACTAATTTCTTTGAACCTCTTGATATTTAATATTATGTCTTGGGGCAGATGTAAAACCTCTGAAGATTTCTTTGAATCCTACTCTCATTCATTTAACATACCACCACCACCACAGTGACTACCACCATCTCTGTCATCATCACTGTTGCCACCACCACTGCCACCACCACCACCACCAACATGACCACCATGACCACCACCAGGACAACCATGACCACTACACCACTATAACCACTACTGCCACCACCATGACCACCATGAGTACCACCACCTTGACTACCACCACCTCTGCCATCACCACACTGCCACCACTGCCTCTGCTCAGCACACAGCCTTTGAAGCACATTTCCGTCACCCAAAACACTCCAAAGCCAGAAGATGCTGTAGGGAGTTGCCATCTTACCAACACTAGTGCATACTCATGTCTAAGACACTTTGGAATTCCAGCTAACTACGTAAACACCAATATGGTGCCCGGATCTTGTAAGTGGTGAAGTGTATCTGGAAAGATGACCAATTCTTTAAAATGTTATTCTATGAAGTACCTCTAACTTTTAATATTTTTTTAGAGATAACTGTTGAGTATTGGTCTAAATATCATCATTTTCAATAAAGTAATACTTTCAGCAAGGCATCCAATAACATCTAAATTTAAGAATTACTGTTATGTAATTTACATAATTACTAGAATATAGTAACATATAATTTACTGTTCTTTTCATTATTTTGCTCAATTTTTTTTACCTTTGTTCTAAAATTGTTTTCTATAAACTCTGAAAGTTGTTCTATCGTAATTTGTTTCATTTTATGATGCTTTGAATCTCCAGGAGAAAGCCATTTTTATGAAAGTGTTTTTGCAATACTATATGGATGAGTTACTCTATCATTTTTATTTGCCAATAGTTATGCCTATACTTATCGTAATTTACTTACTTATATCTTCAATAACTCAGGTCACTGTCAGAACACATAATTAGTCAAGATATGAGGTAGAGCAAAAACAGGAGTTTTGCACACAAGGATACAGAGCTGAATCAGTCATTACTTTCTCTTCTAGCTGGGTAGACAGAACTGAGGTTTGGAATGAGATTTGGATTGAGAAGCCATGAATGCTGGTCTTTGCTTAGCCATTAATCCTCTGAGGTCAAAACCACCAACTTCCCTGGCCCTTAGTTTTCTCCCCACTGGAAAACTGGAGCATGATAATACTGGTTCTCTGCTCTGTAATGCAGGTCATAGGAAGATGAAATGATAAAAGGCTTTATTACTAGTACATTCATGTGCCAGTTGTTATCATTTCATGACATGTAAAGGCTGTGCATGGGACCATGATCCCTAACGCTGTAGTGGCATTCCTTTCCTTTGACAGATGTCATCTGAACAGATAGCAGTGCACTGGAGGGATCCTCTCTCTCTTTGCTGGAATTGCACCTTGGAAATAAGTGTCTTCTTAAATTTTGTTTGTTATATGCCTGCCTTGCTTCACCCTAGCCATGGCCCTGGCACCCTGGGAGAGATGCTTACAAAGCTTGCAGATACAGAATAAGCCATTGGAATTGTTTCCTGGCCTATCATGCTCTGGTTATTGAAGCTCCATCACAGAGGGGTTGGCCTTCTGCATTCCTCCTGCATCCCTCTGCATTGAGCTAGCATGGGCCTAGAAGTCATTAGATTTTAACTTGTGGCTGCCCACTGACTAAATCTCCCCCCTCTGCAAACTTCATATGTATGCATACATGTCAGAAAAAAAATCATAAGAGCAGCTGTGAAGCTGTATTGTAGATTCTCCTTTGTTCTTTGGTGGTTTTTGTTGTTTTGTTTTGTTTTGTTTTGTTTTGTTTTGTTTGAGAGAGAGAGAGCGCTTGAGCAGGCAGGAGTGGGGGGGGCAGAGGTAGTGGGAGAGAGAGAATCTTAAGCAGACTCCATGCCCAGCATGGAGCCCATTGTGGGGCTTGATTTCAAAATCTTGAGATCATGACCTGAGCTGAAATCCAGAGTTGGAGGCTTAACCAACTGAACCACCCAGGTGCCCCTGTAGACTCTCTTTTGAATCTTGGACCTGGGGTTGATGTATCTCACCAAATTTGGGGAATTTGGGGCACTGGTATTCTGAATATATTTTCTACCCCATTCTTTTTTTCCTCTCCTTTAGCAACTCCAAAAGCACATATATAGTAGACCATTTGATATTGTCCCAAAGGTCGCCGAGACTCTATTCATTTTCTTTGATTACTTTCTCCCTATACTTCATTTGAATAATTTCTATTGACATGTCTTCAAGTTGACTCTATGGTATTCAGCAGTTCCAGTAGGCTGTTAGACCATCTCAGGGATATTTTGATTTCTGATAACTCTCAACCTGGGCTTACTTGCAAGTCATGACCCTTTTGGTTTTCAATAAAAAGATGTAGGACTTTATTGAGCCCCTCCTACCTGTCAGGAACTGAACTTCAAACTAGTACAGCCGTTTCTCCCTAAAATTGTAGCCAAAACTTTCAGCTGAGTTCCCTGTGGTCTTGCCATGAGCATTTTCTCTTTAGGGGTCAGCCAGAAACTTGAGGAAATTTATATGCACATTTTTTAGTTTCTCCCTATAGCTCTCTCCTTTCTGGGAAGTATCCCCTCAATTCCCAGCTGTTTTGGCAGCCCTGAAATCTACACTTAGTCTTTTGAGCTAATAGGGCCACCACTTTATATTTTAACTCTACTGAGCTATGTGCCATGTGTTCCTGAGGACTGGAAGTGCCCTCAGAGGAAAAGCCTAGTAAATTAGAGCTAACCCGGTTTCCATCCCTTCTTTTGTGACTCCTGCTCCCTTCAATTCCTGCCTGCCTAAAGGTTGTTTACTAGTGCCTTCAAGCAATAGCATTAAAAAATGTTCTTTTGGGCAGCTCAGGTGGCTCAGTGGTTTAGCGCCGCCTTTGGCCCAGGGCGTGATCCTGGAGACTCAGGATCCAGTCCCACATCCGGCTCCCTGCATGGAGCCTGCTTCTCCCTGTGCCTCTGCCTCTCTCTGTGTCTCTCATGAATAAATAAACAAAATCTTTTTAAAAAAATGTTTGTTTTTTTTTGTCCAGGGCTAGTAGTAGTTATTAACAGGTAAGTAGGTCCAATACAAGATACTGTCATTTCTAGAATTAAAACCCCACCTTCCATAGCATTTTATTTATTTTTTAAAGTCTTTTTAAGACTTTATTTATTTATTCATGAGAGACACAGAGAGAGAGGCAGAGACTTAGGTAGAGGGAGAAGCAGGCTCCCCATGGGGAGCCTGATGCGGGCGGGACTCAATCCCAGACCTCAGGATCACAATCTGAGCTGAAGGCAGATGCTTAACCACTGAGCCACTCAGGAGCCTCAGAGATTTATTTATTTGAGAGAAAGAGAACCTGAGTGAGGAGAGGGGCAGAAAGAAAGGGAGAGAGAATCCTCAAGCAGACTCCCTACTGAGTAGAGAGCCTGACACAGGCTGGATCCCAGGACCCTAAAATCCTGCCCTGAGCTGAAACCAAGAGCCAGATGACTTAACGGACTGAGCCACCCAAGAGGCCCTCCATAGCATTTTAAAGGAGCCTCTTTTCCTCTGACACCTTATTGTAAATAAAATCCTATGCAGGGACAATAGAAATCTTAACTATTTCCTTTCTTTAAAAAAAGTTTTTTATTGTGGTAAGATATACATAACATAAAATTGACCAATTTTACCACTTTTAAGTGTGCAATTTAGTGGCATTAAGTATATTCACACTGTTTTACAACCATCACCACCACCTCCAGAAATTTTTCATCTTCCCAAACCAAAAACTTTGTACCCATTAAACAATTATTCCCCACTTCCCCCTGCCGCCAGCCACTAGTAACAACCATGCTACTTCCTGTCTCTATGAATTTGATTACTCTAGGTACCCCCCATACAAGCAGGATCATAACATTATTTGTCCTTTTGTTGAAATGTTCCCTTTTAAAAATGAGTGAACTCTTGACTAAAGATGACTGGTTGTTTGTTTTTTTTTAAGATGGCTGTTTAATCCCACATTATTATCTCCATGCCTTTCCAATACCCTACTAAAATAATAGCAAAGGAGGTAAAAAGTACAAATCCACAGCAAGAAATAGGAATTTCAATAGAAATTAAGAAATAAGAAATTTCAGCAGACTTATTGAAGATATAAAATAGAGGATAGACACAAAGAACAAATATCGTATGATTCCCCTTATATGGAGTACCTGGAGTAGGCAAATCATAGACACAGAAGATAGAATGGTGGTTGCCAGGCGCTGGGGGGAGGGAGACAGGTAGCTATTGTTTAATAGGTAAAGAGTTTCAGTTTGAGTAGATGGAAAAGTTCTGGAGGTGGATGGTGGTGACAGTTGCACAACACTGTGAATGTAGTTAATGCTACTGAACCGTATACTTAAAAATGATGAAAACGTAAAAATTTATTTATGTCTATTTTATCCTACATAACATAAAAATAGAGAATGGAGGTAGCTGGTAAAGCCAAGTACAGGAGGCCAAAGACTGGAATGCACATGGGAGGTGGGGCACCTGGGTGACTCAGTTGGTTAAGCATTTGCCTTTGGCTCAGGTCATCATCTCAGGGGTTCTGGGATTGAGCCCTGCATAGGGCTCTCCGCTCACCAGGGAATCTGCTTCTCCCTCTCCTTCTGCCCCACCTACTACTCATGCTCAAGCGCTTTCTCTCTAATAAATAAATAAAATCTTAAAAAAAAAAAAAAAAGGAAATGCACATGGGTAGAGGGAAATAGCAGCCAAGTGGGGAGCAAATCATTCCTTGGACTTCCAAGTGGCTTGTGTCATATAAATATCCAATACAGGGATACCTAGGTGGCTCAGCAGTTAAGCGTCTGCCTTTGGCTTAGGGCATGATCCTGGAGTCCCGGGATCGAGTTCCACATCCAGCTCCCTGCATAGAGCCTGCTTCTCCCTCTGCCTATGTCTCTGCCCCCCCCCTCGTGTGTGTGTGTGTGTGTGTGTGTGTGTGTGTGTGTGTCTCTAATGAATAAATAAATAAAATCTTAAAAAAAAAATAAATAAATACCCAATACAACAAAGGGCAGGAGCAAGACAAGGGGCTGAACCTTACCCCTCTCCACCACTCTGAACAAATAGCCATATGATGGCTTGACACGTACCCCACCCTCAGAAAAATGGCAGAGATTCTTCTCTAAAAAAGAATCAAACATCTCTGAACTTCCACAGTCTTGCTTTTAGAGGTTCACCAGTTAAATGTCTAAGAGAGTGCCTTCCCACCAGATGATTCTAAGTGAAGTCCTTCAATCTGTGAGTCCACTGCAAGCACAGAGGCCCCATCACAGAGATGATTAATGATCTGGTTCTCAAGTGTGCTCCAGTGGTCACCAGAGTTTGATGAAAGCCTCCAAAATGAAGACTCACTCTAAGATAAGCAAACCAAGAGGCAAGGGGCATTCTCATACCATGGAACTGTCAGTAGAGCAAAGGCTGTTCAGAGTCAGAACAGGCACCACGCAGACATAAGAGGCACATCCTTGCATATAGCCTGAACCTCAGTCCTGCATAAAGGAATTAAAGGCAACTCAGAAATGGCAGGGAACTTTAAAATGTCCTTAAGTACTACCCCAGTGAGATAAACCTTCATTTAACATAGCTAGAAATTAAGATAATGTCTAAAATGGATGAATCAAGAACTGGTGATGTAAGCATATTATTTAGAGAAACCACCAAGAGAAACAGCTGAATGAGTTAAAAGTAGTTGCCTCCAAAGGACCTCGGCAGGGGAGAGGTAGGCTGGGAATAATTGCTGTGCAATATAAGCTCTTCTGCATGATTTGATGGTTTAACCTTGTGTATGTATTAGCAGCACTTTGATTTTTTTTTTAATTTTTTAAAGAAAATGACTGGAAGGTTTCTTTTTTTTTTTTTTCTTATGTAGCATTGTTTCATTCTGGAATTTTCCAATTAAGCTTTTGGCTAAACACATACATATGATAATGATAATTATTCAGGAATCGGGAGGTTTGTAAAAACATTGTGTGCCATTAGAGTAATCAAGCTCAGCTCTAACACATCTTGGCTTTTCAGGATAATTAGACCACACTGGAGGCCCAGATGGGGTGAATGAGAAAGCCATGGGTGTCTGCCATATAGTAACAAGAAAACATCACCCAGAACTACTCAACTGGCAATTGAAATTTGCATGTTAACTTAGAACACAACAAGAAATGAATAAAAATGCCTGGATTTGAGGCACAACATTTCACTTTAAAAACCAAACATAGAACATAGGTGTGATCACAAAGCTCCTACACAACTCCTTTTAAGCTCTCACGTATTAAAATAGAATCTGTAAAACTAGAAGTGGTCCCTTCCATATCTCCTAGTTTTTAAAAATGTCACCTTCTACTGTAAGCATCTTTCTTGAAAATTCACAAAATACCAAAAAATCATTTGTCTACTAATTCACCCGACAGAGATGTTTTGCATGTCTGCTCAAGGCCCTGTGTGTTGGTACTAAGAACGCAGTGGCGAAAAGGCACAGAAAGTCCCTGCTCTCAGCACACATTTTCCACACTTACGAACTAGTGTAGAAAATGGATATGTAAATAGCCAATTCAACGTGATTAGGTCAATGTTAGCACAGGTTGGATAGGAAGGCTGGTTGGAAAAAAAAAAAAAAAGGGAAGGCTGGATGGGAACGTGTAGACGGAGCAACTATCTCAGCTGCTCCCAGGACAGTAGTGAGAAGCCCTCTGACTGGAGGGATATCTAGATGAGGAGCTGCAGTGAGAAGGCTCCAGAGGGAGAATCCCAGAGAAGCCTAATGTGGCTTCCAGATCAGAGGACAAAGGCTGGAGGGTAGAGACAATGAAAGAGGACTTTAACTGCCTCCAATTTTTACCTTTTTCATTGGGTTCTTCTTTCCAGCCTGTCTCTAGGTTCAGGTGGAAGACTCTAAGGGCAAAGCAACCAGTGATGGAAACCAAAACTACCCTCTCAAGCCCTGGGCCTGCAGACCCTGCCCATGATTGACTTGAAGGTAGTGATCCATTTGACCTTTTGACCTTCACTGCCTGCCTGCTCGCCACCCCCCCCCCACCTTTGTCTCACATTTTCCTAATAAACCTGGAAATATTTTCTGTACTTTAGAGATAATCTTTGAGACCCTAGTCTGCTGTCTTCCCAGGGTTGGCCTCAGTGAAGGAAATTCCTTTGTTTCCCCACCAGCCATCTCGTGCTTTTTTATTTCATCAGTGGCGGATGGCCAAACCTGGTCCATTTGAGACACCACCGTCCCAACTTGCATGTCAGGTGCTTGTGCACTGCCCCGACCAATTGGCTACAAGAATGGGACACAGTAACGGAGTAAGAGGTAAGACAGGAGAATAAAGCAGGAGACAGTTCACACAGGGTTTTGTAAACAATAGACCCTAGGTTATTTTAAGGTCATAGAGCCATGAGGAGCCATTGAAGGTTTTTGGGGTAGGGTTTGAGGGCCAGGTCTGGCATCATAAGATTTGCATTTTAGAAAGATTTTCCTTCGATAAATTCATTATAGACTAGTTTCTATTATTTAGCTTACTTTCCAATCACATGCACACACTTCTTACGCATTTTCTGTTGTTTGTTGTTAAGATCATTGGACAGGTATTTGAATAATGGTAAGATTAATAATATAGCTAGGGGTGTCTGGGTGGCTCATGTGATTAAGCATCTGGTTCTTGATCTTGGCTCAGGTTATGATCTCAGGGCGCTGTGAGATCAAGCCCCACCTTGGGCTCCTCACTGAGCACAGAGTTTGCTTGAGATTCTCTCCCTCTCTCCCCCACCCCTCAAAATAAAATCATTTCTTTAAAAAAAATATTAATATGGGGTGCCTGGGTAGCTTAGTCGGTTAAACACCTACCTTCAACTCAGGTCATGATGCCAGGGTCCTGGGATCGAGTCTCACATCGGCTCCCTGCTCAATGGAAAGTCTGCTTCTCCCTCTCCCTCTGCCTGCAGCTTCTCCTGCTTGTGCTCTGTCAAATAAATAAAATATTTTTAAATTCATATAACTAATTATAGAGTGCTATTAAGTTTACAAAGCACTTTACCATAGGCACTCTCGTGGCAGGTACTTAAGAGGCAAAGGGTAGACAGAGATTTCCTAGTATCACATTCTTCCACCCTGTGTCCACGGAAGATACTGATAACCAATCATGGAACAAAGTCCTGTTGGTTTCAGACACATCCTCAGAATTGTCAACACAAATCTGGCAAGTAGTGCCATTTCTTTGAGTTGTCATTTGATGAAAAATTCAATTTGCCATCCTAGAATGCTGTAAACCACATCTATTATAGAATCATACAGATGAGGCTGAAATTCATGATTTCCCACCTTAGTGGTAGATCTAAGCTACTTGACATTCCCTGAGTCTGTTTCTTCATTTAAAAATTAGAAGGGCGCCTGGGTGGCTCAGTTTATTAAGCTGCTGACTCTTGATTTCAGCTCAGGTCTCAATCTCAAGGTGGTAAAATTGAGCCCTGCCTCAGGCTCTGCGCTCAGTGGGGAGTCTGCTTGAGATTCTCTCTTTTCTCTGCCCCTCCCCACTCTCAATCTCAATAAATAAACCTTTTTTAGGGATCCCTGGGTGGCGCAGCGGTTTGGCTCCTGCCTTTGGCCCAGGGCACGATCCTGGAGACCTGGGATCGAATCCCACGTCGGGCTCCCGGTGCATGGAGCCTGCTTCTCCCTCTGCCTGTGTCTCTGCCTCTCTCTCTCTCTGTGACTATCATAAATAAATAAAAATTTAAAAAAAATAAACCTTTTTTAAAAAAATTAGAAATAAAAACATGTTACTCCAAGCTACTATTAATTAAAAGGCAGCAAACAGGGGCACCCGGGTGGCTCAGGTGGTTAAGCATCTGACTTCAATTCAGGTTATGATCTCAGGGTCCTGGAATCGATCCCTGTGTTGGGCCTCATGCTCAGCAAGGAGTCTGCTTGTCCCTCTGCCTCTCCCCCTTGTCCCTCTGCCTCTCCCCCTGCTCACACTCTCTCTCACTCTCGCTCTCAAATGAATAAATAAAATCTTTAAAAGATAAAAATAAAAAGAAGCAAACAATGAAATTGTATCATCTGTGTATTTACCTATAGAAATTCAATGATCACGCTATGGAGAGAGAAATCACAATTCCACATAACGTGCCTGCATCACAGAACAAACGTGGGACTGGACGTATCATGCATAGCACCATCAATTAGTCTGTTTCGGTGTGTATCTCATAGAATGAGCATCTCACTGCAGGGAGATCTTTGAAGGGAATATAGTTTCCCAAAACACAGACCTTAAATGAAAGCCAACAATGTCAGGTTACTTAACTGAAAGGCTAGCAGTCTATCCCAACTCTAGAGGAAAAACTGACTGGGAGGGCCTTTCTAAGGATAAAATGGACATATCCCTAATGGGTATATATGACCAAAAAAAATCTTCCAAATTCCATTTCCAATTAGATCGAAAAGGTCACAGCAGGCAATTACTTTCCTTGTAATAATGGGGGAAAGATGTGTAAAGAAGCAAAATATATTTATTTGTACAAATATCACAAAATAGCCTAAAGGAACTAAATTCTGGAGAAGGGGGACAAGATTTCATAGATGAGATTAACCGCTCTGGGGGGCATTTGTCACATCTGGGCATGGGCAGGCAAATGATGAGGCCTCCCACAGTCAGAGGGCTCTGCTTGGCAAAGAAGAAACCACTAACACTTTAAACATCTCTATGGACTAAACCAACAGATAAGAATATATGAAAATTCAAAACACAGAACTAGTCTTCCTCTTTGATTAAATGGGCGGCAGGGCAGAAGCCTGGGGCCTGAACAGAAAGACATTATCATCTCCCAATGCTTGGGTCCAGGTCCCACTAGAAGGGGAAGCCTCTAAGACACATCGATCATATCTTGCCCTCAAGGCATTTGAAGCCCAGGTGAACTTATACTGTGATTTATAATAAAAAATATATATAATAAAAATAATATTTGGTTTTTATCCTGTTTCTGGAACAGAGGTCCTAAAACACTTAGAATTTCCAAAGTAATGATAGTGATAAAGGTATCTCGTTTTATGTTAATGAGGTAACTTTTAGGAAGCATCTAAGAGTGGAGGCGGGTTGCCATTGCAGTGGATCTGGTAATTACAGGGTTAGACCTCTCAGTTTCAACCTCCCACCCTCTACCCCCCACTCCCAACCTCCAGAGAGGCAAGAGAGGTTGGAGATTGAATCAATTGCCAATGCCCAATGAGTTAATCAATCATGCCTGTGTAACGAATCTTCCATAATAACCCAAAGGATAGGGTTCTGAGAGTTTCCAGGTTGGTGAAAATGTGGAGATGCAGGGAAGGCAGCATGCCTAGAGAGGGCATGGAAGCACCATGCCCCTTTCCATACACCTTGCCCTATGCATCTCTTCCATCTGGTTGCTCCTAAGTTATATTCTTTTATAAAAAGCCAGAAATCTAGTAAGTAAAATGTTTCTCTGAGTTCTGTGAGCCACTCTAGCAAATGAACTAAACCCAAGAAAGGGGGTTATGGGAACCTCTGATTAATAGCCAGTCGGTCTGAAGTATGGTAACAACCTGGACTTGTGATTGGTTCTGAAGTCCAAGGGGGCTTGGAGATCACTGGAGCCCCCAAAGTATAGCCGGTTGGTCAAAAGCATAGGTGATAACCTGGGCTTGTTATTGGCATCTGGAGAGGAGGGCAGTCTTGTAGAACTGAGACCTCAACCTGTGGGATCTGATGCTATCTCTGGGTAAATAGTGCCGGAATTGAGTTGAATTGTAGGACACCCCAGCTGGTGCCCAAGAATTGCTTGTCTGTATGGGAATCCTTATACACACATTGGAATTTGGATCTTGTGGTTGGGGAGCAATATGGGATTTGGGTTTTTGGAAGGCATGATAATGAAACACGCTGCACGCAGTTCTCAACCATTTTCTAGCACACAAGATAGAGATTCATATATATAGTATAATATGGGCTATCACACTGATAAGTTGCAATTACGCATGGTTCCTGGTGCCACAGGGTGCAAGAAACCAGGAGTTGCAAGGCATTAAGTAGGAGCAACAAGAGTGGTGATCCATGGGGTATAGCTAGAGGACAACTCTTGGTTTCAGTATTGCACACCCCATTGAGTCCTGGGGCCAGTGATGGGAATGAGAAGCGTGGATAAAGGGCAGGTTTATTTAGGGGAAGAAAGTGTATAAATGCAGATTATTTTTGAACATATTGAGTTGGAAGTGCCTGTGAGACATGCCCCCAAGCAATTGCCTCTGGAAAGTACAGTTTGTGTGACCTGGAAGTTGGGAGATCCTGAATGAGCATGTAAATTGGGGAATCATCAGCTTTGAGACGGAAAAGGATGAGCTCAGGAAGCATGAGAAGCTAAACTAAGTTCCAGACCTGGGAAGGAAAAGAATGAGCATGAATAAAAGCTCAACTCCCTGGCAGGAAGCTGATACTGAAGAGGTTATTTCATAGCCTTCCTTTGAAGGCATCGTGCACCAGGGCTCAACACAACCTCTAGACTTCTTTCCTGCCTCCCCCTCTCGGTGTTGCCACGCTTCTCATCATTTGTTCACTCAGCTCACCAGACATCCTGTCTGCGCCCTGCCCTCATCTAACTGTTCATCCATACAACAATTTACTGAGAAGCCACCCTGTGCCAGGAGCTATCCTAGGTCGGGACCACACAGTGGTGACCAAAACATTCTTATCTCAAAATGTTTACATTCTAGCAAAGGAGACAGACACACGCAAATAATATCAGGGAGAGAGAAATGCTATGAAGAAAACATAAGCAAGCTAAGGGCATATGGTGGTGCAGGCAGGTGTCCTGTTTTAATCCCCAGTAAGGAAAGTCATCTCTGGAGGTCACATTTGAGATCTGAATGAAGAGCGAAAGTTCTGGGTGAAGAAAGGGTGGCTAGAACAGAATGGTGAAATGAGGTGACGAGGGGTTAAGTCGTCTATGTTTTTGTAAGCCTAAGTAAGGAGTCCGGCTTTCACTCTGTGACTAGAGATCACTCGGGAGAGGAGTACTGAGTAGAAGAAAGACATGATCTGACAGATTTTAGCAGGACCCCGGCTGCTGTGTGGAGAGTTAAGTACTGGGGGCAAGAACAGAGGTAGAAGGACCTTTTAGGAGGCGATTGCGGTAACCCCGGGCAGGGAAGGGCAGGGGACGTGGGGTTTGTTGTAGAGAGGCAGGAGATGGAGATGGTGAGAAGTGATCAGATTCGGGTCACCCATTATCGATGGAGAGGGCAGGATTTGCAATCAGAACAGATGTCGGGGTGAGAGAGAAGTCCAGGATGACTCCAAGGATGAGCAGTTGGATAAACAGCACCAGTTCCCGCGGTGGTGAACCGAGTGGCCGAAGGTTAATCTCAGAGGGAAAAACCGGGAGCCTTGGTTTGGAGACACAAAGTTAATCAGATGCGGATTAAACGTGCAACTAGAGAGAATGAGGGGGTCTACGGCTGATCTGAGTCCAGAGTTCTCCGAATTGATCAAAGCAGCAGACAAATGCCTGGGATTGGTCTGTGTAGAGTGGCCCTGAAAGCCACGAGCCCAGATGAGAGCATCCCGAGGTGTTGGACAGAGTCCCAGCTCCAGCAGCTGCGAAGGGGAGAAGGGGGGAGGGGGAAGGGGAGGGGGGGACGGGCTGGGTAATGGGATGCTGCGATGGAGCCCGGGGAGCTTCCAGAGGGCCACAGTAGCCTCGAACGGGAAAGGACCGGGTCCTAACGGGGCTCGGCGGGAGCTCGGGGGCGGAAGGGCCCCTTTCCAGGCTGAGGGATCCTCATTCGCCGACGCAGGACGCAGGACAAGATGCGACGGGTCTGCAAATGGCGGAGGCCGCGGGGGAGGCCGAGAGCGCCGCGCGCGCCCCCACCGCCGCCCACCGAGTCCCGGCGCCGCCAGGTACGCCGCCTCTCCCTCAGTCGCCGCCTCTCAGGCCGCGCGAGCACGGCAGCCGGGGACTCGACCCGGCGGCGCCGCCGCGGAGACCCCCGAGGCCGCCCGGGGAGCCCCAGCCGCCCGCCGCCGGCCTGAGTCTCGCGAGAGCGCGGCCTCGCCTTGCCCAGCATGCCCCGCGCCGCCGCCGCTGCCGCCGCCGCCGCCGCCGCGCCGCGGCTTGAGGGCGGGAGGCTGGGGGAGGGTAGCGGAGCCGGCGCCGCCGCCATGTTGGGTCTGAGGCGGCTGCTGTAGGCGCCGACGGAGCGAGCGGGCTTGCGGAGCGGCGACAGCGGCGCGGGATCTGCCTCTCTGCGAGCGGCCCGGAGCGGCGGCGGCGGCGGCGCCATGAGCGGGGGCACCCCTTACATCGGCAGCAAGATCAGCCTTATCTCCAAGGCGGAGATCCGCTACGAGGGCATCCTCTACACCATCGACACCGAGAACTCCACCGTAGCCCTCGCCAAAGGTACGCCGGGGCGGGCCTCGCGGGGGAGCGGCGCCCGGCTGTCGGCCCGCGGCCCCCTGCCCCCCCCCCCCCCCCCGCCCTCCGCCGTCCTCGGGGAGGCCGCTCCCTTCCCTCCGACCGGGCCCGGGCGTCACGGGGCCGGGCCGCGGCCTCCCCCCCGCCCCCCCGCGCCCCGGGGGCTTCCTGGCTTCCACCCCGGGGACGTCCGCGCCTTCAATCCGGGACCTGGAGGACCGAGAGCGGGGCGGGCGGGGCGGGCGGGGCGGCCCTCAAGTCCGAGCACGGGCCGGAGAACACGGAGAGACGTGTTCTTCCAACTCCGAAATTCGGGGGTTCTGGCGTCTCCCCACAAAACAAAGCCCCGAGTATTCAAAGAATTCTTCCGCCCAGCTCGAGTTTAGTTGCAGATTTGTTGATTCCGAGGCACCTATTTTCTCACGTTCTCAATTTCGATTTGTTGGCGGCGTCCCTCAGGTGAAGTAAGTGTGTGTGGGGGGTGGGGGGGGCGATGTGCCAAAACTTTGGGTCTCGCCCCGCGACGCCGACGGTCTCGGGGCCCTCGGGCACATCGCGCCCCACTTGTCCGCCTTACGTGGTGTTTACCTGCTAAACCGGAATCCTCCTCAAAGGCCGTTGTGCAACCGCGTCTTTAAAAAAAAAAAAAAAAAATGCTCGCCGGGGTGCGCCCGGGGTACCCGGTGCGGAGGCGGGTTCGAGCTTGACCCAGGTTGCACCCTCGTCCCGAAGGCTGCGCCGCGCGGGCCCTGCCGGCGGGTCCCGGGGACGGCGGCGGGTTCGGGGCGTGGAGCACCGAAGGGCCCTGCCCCTAAGATCTCACTGAGCGTCGCCCCGTCTGAGTGGGGTTTTGTTTCCGTTCACACGTGGTGGGGCCTTGGCTCCGCCGGAAAACCGGCAAGAACGTAAACTTGAGCTCCCGCTTCCTCAGGTCTCACGAGTTTGGGATGACTTAGGCGAGGGGAGCAAGGTGATAACCAAGGTAGCCTTTCCAGGTACATCTGGTAGAGAGACGGAACGAATGAGACCGTGGTAGAGACAAGAGGCCCAGGGCCAGGAAGAAATTTTCTAAGTCTGCAAAAAAAAGAAGACAAATTTATAACGGAGCGGGAAGTTATTTCACAGCATCACACGAGTACTTAGTGACATTTGGGGGGTCCTTTTTAATAACACTTGTGTTGGGACAGATTGTATACCTGAGTTACGGAGTCTTAATTTTTTTTTTATCTTAAGTTTCTTTTCCACTGCCCCATAGATATTTAGCTGTATAGTGTCTTAGTTTTTATGGCTTTATGAAGTTATCAAGAAGACTTTCTTTTTTTTTTTTTTTTTTTAAGATTTTATTTATTTACTCATGAGAGACACACACACAGAGAGGCAGAGACACAGGCAGAGGGAAAAGCAGGCTCCACGCAGGGAGGCCGACGTGGGACTCATCCCGGGACTCCAGGGTCATGCCCTGGGCTGAAGGCAGGCACTGAACCGCTGCACCCGGGCTGCCCTCAAAAAGGCTTTTTTAAAGTTCTCAGTGAGGCCCACATACAGTATTTGTAAGCTAATCTGAATTTTAAGGTGTCTTGCCAGTTGAATGACTTACCATTGAGTTGGCTGTACTTTTTTTTTTACTCCTCACAATGACAAAAATTAATACATTCTTAAGGTTTCTTATGTATTAAATTTAGTCCTTTTTTTTTTTTTTTAAAGATTTTGTTTATTTATTCATGACAGACAGAGAGAGGCAGAGACACAGGCAGAGGGAGAAGCAGGCTCCGCACAGGGAGTCCGACGCAGAACTGGATCCCGGGACTCCAGGAACGCGCCTGGGCGGAAGGCAGGCACTAAACCGCTGAGCCACCCAGGCGTCCCTAACTTTAGTCTTTTAAAAATCTTTGAATTCTTATATTCTTTTATACATTTTATACATTACACATTTTTTTTCAGCTTCTAGAGTCAGTAAACTACAATTTTATTAGTCTGTAGTAGTTGAATTCACAAACCAGTTCTTGTATCATGTCTTGATAAATACAAGCACAGGAGTGAAAAGTTTTTTTAATCATTGAATTTATATCTGTGCTTATGGCTTTGATAGTTAATCCCACAGACATGATATATGCTTTTTTTTAAGCAGGAGTTATTTAATATTTAATAGAGATTGAGGGATTTAATTGTGTTTGCAAAAATGGTAGTTATCAAATTTTCGTACCTTACTCTACTTAGCATCTGATCTAAAACTTCTGTATGGCTATCTAGTCAACACTGGACATTTCAAATTTCAGAGTTAGAAGTGGGGTGTTTGGTTTTCAAATTTTAAAATTTACATGACTTGTGAAGTAATTTGATATCTGATATTTCACGTTTTTCAAAATTTGGTTGAAGAATGGCAGTCTAACAGATTAAAGCCAAAAGTTTGTTTATGAAGTTTAGAATACCATATGTATATGCATTTAGAGATCTCTGTTATCTTTGTAAACTATCAATTGAGTTAATCTCAAGTGACATTCTTAGAATTCTCTTCTGGATGTTAATTTTTTCCCCTCTGGGTAGAGTTCTTTCCCTTTTATTGTGAAGTAACCACACATGTTGAAAAGATACATAGATAAAAATGAAATGTTTTTAAACTAAATGCTGTAACTACCACCCAGGGCAAGACAGACATTGCCAGCATCCCAGAATCCTCCCACCTCCTGCATCTTCCCATCACCTCTACTACTCTCTTAAGCTAAATTTAAACATTATTCTAACATTCATAGTTTTATCACTTTTAAGTTTACATCCCTAAAGGAGTTTACCTTTGTCCTTTTCTGAACTTTATATAAATGGAATCATCTTGTATATATTTGATTTTAGTTTGTTGTGGCATAGTATTTCACCTATGATGTGTATTCATTCTTGAATATAACAAGTTTATTCTGTATTTTTTTTATATACTACAGTTAATTTTTAAATTGTTTAGTTTTTGCTATTATGAACAATTGTGTTTAAGTGCACTGATGCCCGTCTGTAGTTTTCTTGAGGATATATACTTGAATTGCAGGATCGTTTGGAATGTGTGTCTTTATCTTTATTAGGTAATGCTAAGCAGTTTTCCAGAGTTGTTGCTTACTAGTTTCTATTTCAGTCATTAGTATATGAGAGTTCTAGTTCCATATCCTTTACCGGCAATAATACTGAGTACCAGGTATTTTAATTCTGTCGGGTCTGGTGGGTGTGATTGTACTTGACTTTAATCTTCCTGATTACTAATGAGGTGGACAATTTTTTTTTTTAAGATTTTATTCATTTATTCATGAGAGACACACAGAGAGAGAGGCAGAGACACAGGCAGAGAGAGAAGCAGGCTCCATGCAGGGAGCCTGATGAGGGACTTGATCCCGGGACTCCAGGAACACGCTCTGGGCTGAAGGCAGGAACTAAACTGCTGAGCCACCCAGGGATCCCCCTGGACACGTTTTCATATCCTAGTCATTTGGATTTCATCTTTCGTGAAGCACCTTTGAAATCTTTTGCCCATTTTACTACTGAAATGCAGATCTTTTTCTAGAGTTCACCATTCTGGGTATGAGTACTTTGCTGAGTATATCTGTTGCAAATATCTTTTCCCACTTGATGGCTTCTTTTGGTGAACAGAAGTTCATTTTAATGTAGATATGTTTATCACTCTAATTTATGGCTAGTGTTTTTCTTCTTTTAAAGAATTTTTCCCTACCACAAGGTCATGAAGATATTTTGATAACTTTTTCAAAACTTTTTTGTTTTGCTTTTTCACTAAATTTAGTAAGGGATTCACTTGGCTTATATGATCTAGATTAAAATTTACATTTGGTGTTACTTATTTAAATTCATGTGGAACTATACAATGCTCTTAAAATTTTGGATTAGTTACATTTGATGTTGTATATAGTTAGGGTAACCATATGGCCTGGTTTGCCCTGGTGGAAGGTCCTTGTTTGTTCCTGTTGTTCTGGCATAATTATTAAAACATCCCTTTTCTCTCTTGAAAATGTTCCAGTTTGGCTAATATATTTAATGGTCACACTAAATATAATCAAAAGCCCAATCCCAGAGGTAGTAACTAACTGCGTGATGTTCTTTATTTTCTCTAGAGATTCACAGACTAGCTCAAGTTCTGTAAAGGTGAAATTGAAGTAAATTTGATGGGCTTTGATACCCAGGATCTTCTATATGAATGTCAGGCAGTTTTAAAGGCAACTAGAAAGACTGGTGTCTGTCTTTTAAGCATGTTAATAGATCATTTGGTCTGTAGTTTGTCTCTTGGAGCTTTGTCACAACTCTGAGTTATTTTTTTCCTAACGCTGATTATGACCAGCATGTAATCTTCTTTGCTTATTTGCATGTGTTTATTGTCACCTTCCCTCCCCCCCATAGAGTCTGAGCTCCTGGAAGAATGAATGTTTATTTAATAAATAGGTGGACATGATTTAACATTTTAGTTTATTAATCTTGTAGAAATCTCTTGAGGGTGGGAATCTCCAAATAATACTTTCCATATTCACAATCGTATATCTCTTTAATATTGAAATGCCTAAAGGCCCCTGGGTGGCTCAATCAGTTAAGCATCTGCCTTCTGCTCAGGTCATCATCTCAGGGTCCTGGGATTGAGCCCCTATATCAAGCTTCCTGCTCAGCAGGGAGTCTGCTTCTCCCTCTTTCTCTGTCCCTCTCCTCTGCTCCTGCTTTCTCTCTCTCTCAAATAAATCTTTAAAAACACTGAAATGCCTAAGACATGTTGCCTCCCCCCTTCCCCGCCCCCAATAGTGAGAGATTTTAGGAATACAAGAGGATAAAATCTTATGACAAAATTGGCATTGTTAGGGAGATGGGGTTTTTTTTTTACCTTATGACTCAAGCTCAATTATAATTTTCTTTTAAAATTTAAGGGAAGAATTGGTTCAAGATTTTTGAGGGAATGGCAAAGCAGTGGCATGCATGAATAGTTTGTAGAATATTTCCACTTACTGTATATTTACACCTGTGTCTGTGAATATGATGCCTGAGCACATACTAGATCCTGGATACCAAGATTGCCCACACTATTTTTACATTATTTTTTAGACTATTTAAATAAAATGGGCTAAATTGAGTGAAATTCTTATTTAATATATATTTTAAGTTAGCTATACCTGGATAGTACACCACAAAACTGAAAACCAGGTTGCCACTACATTAGGAAAAGATACTTCGTGAAGAATGATTAATAAGTCAGCTACTTTTAAAACAATTTGTCCTTAAAATCAAGGCGTTGGTAGAGGAATATAAAGTCTGGTAATGGATTTATTTACTTAAATCATCTGCTAAGCCCTGCCCATTGGTATACCTTAGCCACTTCTTGATTGTTAATTAGCCATATACTCAGTGAGTAGGAGAGCATTGTAGGATGGATGAAATATCTGTGAAGTGTTTTATTGATTTCTTGTGTTCTCACGAGTTGGGGACCTAAATCTAGCAATTCACAAAATCACTAACTAGAATGTCAAAGATCCAGTAACACTTTAAGCTGCAGTTTCTATTGGTTGCCCTATTTAGTGAGGTTGCCAGAACTTGGAGCCTTGGATACAGTTCATTGTTGCTATACAGTCCACAGAAATATTTAGTAATTTGGGGAGTCTGAAGTCAGTGCCAAAAACTAACTGCATTTTCCAGTGCAGTAAGATAAGCTGTAGCTTTCTGAATCAGTAGTAGAAAAAACAGCATAAAACCTGAAGAAAATAATAGTAGAAGGAAGGAAATAGGAAGAGCAAAGAAATCTTATCTGTGCTTGACATATAGCAATAGCAAGAGTTTTATAGTATTTAACCCAGTGCCAAAGTAATAGCGGTAACTGCAGATGGCTTAACTTGAGTTTATTGGTCCATGGTAGAAGATGCCCTCTACAGAACATTTTACCAAAAAAAATAAAAGAACATTTTACCTTTTATTTTTTCTATGATGCTTTAAATTCTTAAGAAGAATTCTTCTTCAGAGAGACACGTAGCATGTGGGGGAGGGGTGAGGGAGAAGGGTAGAGAGAGAATCTTAAACTGGCTCTACATCCCTAGAACTGGATCACAGGGCTCAATCTCACAACCCTGTGATCATGACCTGAGTGGAAATCAAGAGTCCCAACGGTTAACCCATTTTGAGCCATCTGGGCACTCCTAAAGTAATACTTTAAATTAGCCATATTGAAAACTAAATATCATTGAAGTTTTTTAATGGATAAAGTGTATTAGTTTGTAAAATACTTTATTCAAAAAGATTTTATTCTAATTTTTTTTTTAAGATTGATTTCTTTATCTGGGGTGGGGGGCAAGGTGAGAATTAGGATCTCAAGCAAACTCCCTGCGGGGTTTGATCTCACAACCCTAAGATTATGACCTGAGCCGAAATCAAGAGTCACTACACTTGACCGACTGAGCCACCCGGCACCCCTCTTATTCTAGTTTTGTGGGGTGTTTATTTCTCAAAGAAAATGTGACCCAAAAGGCCAGTTGGAATGCTTAGTAGCTCTTTGACCTTGGACAAGTTATTTAACCATAGCTTTAACTACTTCTTTTATTTTTTTTAATATTTTATTTTATTTATTCATGATGGGGGGGAGGGAGAGAGAGAGAGAGAGAGGCAGAAGAACTACTTCTTTTAAATATAGACGATAGTGCCCATCTTTCAGTCATTCTGAGAATTAAATGAGGTAATAACAAAAGTAATTAGTTTACTGTAGGTGCTTAATAGAGAGTAACTATCTTGTTGCTATTTTTTAGCCACCATCTCCATCTCTGTCTCTCTAGCACCCAAACTCCATAAATTATTCAGACCTACTATAGTCTGTTGATCTTACTACCTTTCACTCACTGCCCCACATCCCCCTCATGACTTTACTTCCCTCTTTATCCTGTTTAAATTCCATGAGTAGTTACAATCAGTCCTGAGCATAAACTCACCCACCCCCGTCCCTCTCGTGCTTTCTTTCACCAGCTTAAAGAAACCACAGTCGTGTTTATACCAACACAGACATGCTGACCAGTTTCACCTTAAATTTACATTCACTAACCTCATTAGTCATAGTTATTTCCCTGCAGTCATACTGTACTTCCACGGTCTACTTATTCCAATGTCCTGCATGACTCTTCCATTCTCTCCATTTTCCTCAGACCTCCAACGCCTCTTGCCCATCTTCACTTTTAACCTGTGAACCTGTTTCCTATTTAATTGAGGAAAGCATAGCAAACAGAAGAGAATTTTGATTAACTCATCTCACATGGACCCAATTTCTCACATCTGTGCTCCACACCTCTACTTTTTCACTGGTCACTTTCAGAGAAAGTGTTCGTTCTTCTCTGTCAGGCCACCCTTCCCCTTTGGAATAGATTTCATCCCCTCTTGATTTGAAGTAGCTGCTTTAGCAGTTCTCTACATCTGTGAATTGAGTTTTTCTTCTCTACCAGATCTTTTCTATCTACATAGAGCTATGATGCTATTTCACCCATCTTAAAAATAGCAACAAGAAAATACCACTACTCTTTTTGTGTCTGTGGGGGGGGGGGGGGGAACACTACTACTTTTATTTTTTTTTATTTAATTTTATATTTTTAAAGATTTTATTTATTTATTCATGAGAGACAGAGAGGGAAAGACATAGGCAGAGGGAGAAGCAGGCTCCCTCCAGGGAGCCTCAAGTGGGACTGGATCCCAGGACCAGGATCACGACCAGAGCCAAAGGCAGGCGCTCAACCACTGAGCCACCCAGGTGCCCAACACTACTACCTGTAACTGTTTCCTCTGTCACCCCATTTCTATCCTTCCCTGTACACCAAAACTCCTTGAAGGAATTGTCCATACCACTTATATTACTTTTTGAACTCAGTTTATTTAGGTTTTTATTTGCACAGATGGCAAACTAAACAGGATCACCAGAGACTTCTGTGATGCTAAAGCCAGTGGTTGGTTCTTATCCTCAGTCGGCTTGACCAGTCACCAATATATGGCACAGTTGGGCTGTTCTTAAAATACTTCCTTCACTTGACTCCATCCTGGTTTTCCCCATTTACTTAGCTGGTTACATCTCAGTCTCTTTTGTTGATTCTTCAACTCTTAAACCTCCAAATATTGGCAAGCTCTAGGATTTCATTCTGTTTCTGTGTGTCTTCACTTTTTTTTTTTTTTTTTTAAGATATTTATTCATGAGAGACAGAGAGAGAAAGAGAGAGACAGGCGGAGGGAGAAGCAGACTCCATGCAGGGAGCCCAATATGGGACTCGATCCCGGGACCGCAAGATCATGCCCTGCGCTGAAGGAAGATACTCAAGGCTGAGCCACCAGGCATCCCATCACTCTGTCTTTTAAAAATTTACTTTGTTTTACCACCTTACCTTTTCTCTTGATAACCTCATGCAGTTCCTGGCTTTGAATACTCTCCGTACATTACTGATTCCTATCTCCAACTTCAACCTCCTCTTTGAACTCCTGGCTTGTAAACCCACCTTGTATGCCTCCTAACACCACCACCTGCAGAGATGTTTAGTAGGTATCTCACATACCTGTTTTATCCATCTAACTGAATGACAGTTCATCCTTGTAGTTGGTAAGACCAAAAACCTTTGAGTCATGCTTAATTCTTCTGTTCTTCTTACACCTCATGGATTTCTGATCCTATCACCTCTGTTTTCAAAATATATCCAAAATTTGACCACCTACTGGCCTGCTGCTCTCCTCTGATTTACTGTCTCTTTCCAGACTTTTCAAAGACTCAGGCCCTCATATTTCAGTGTTGGCCTCTTACTTGATTCTTTTCACCTCCCAGTTGTGTTTGAGCGCTTCTTTACCATTAAAAAAAAAAACCAATAGGGATGCCTAGGTGGCTTAGTTGGTTAAGTGTCTGCTTATGGCTCTGGTCATGATCCCAGGGTCCTCCAATTGAGGCCCGCTTCAAGCTCTATGCTCAGTGGGAAGCCTGCTTCTCCCTCTCCCTGCTGCTCCCCCTCCTCTCTCTGACAAATAAATAAATAAAATCTTTAAAATAAAAAAAAATATAAATCTTTTTTTTTTTTTTTTTTTTTTTTTAATTGAGAGAGAGAGAGAGAGAGAGTGAGCAAGCGAGCCTGTGGCAGGCAGGGCTCTGGGGCCAGAGGGAGAGAATCCTTAAGCAGACTCCCTGCTGAGCAGAGAGCCTAGCACAGGGCTCAGTCCCACCACTGGTGAGATCATGACCTGAGCTGAAGCCAAGAGTCAGAAGCTTAACCAACTGAGCCATCCAGGTGCCACCAGAATCTTTTTCTTTTTTTTTTTTTTTTTTAATTAAGATTTTATTTATTCATGAGAGAAGCAGAGAGAAAGAGAAGCAGGCTCCCTGCGGGGAGCCTGATGTAGGACTCAATACCAGGACCTCGGGAACACGACCTGAGCTGAAGAAGGCAGATGCTCAACCACTGAGCCACCCAGCTGCCTCCAGAATCTTTTTCTATAGAACTTTGAGGATATTGGTTTGTTGTATTCAAACATTCTGGTGTTACTGATGCCAGTCTGGTTCTCTGTTACTTTTCTCTCTGGAAGCTTTATTCTTGGAGTTCAGAAATGTTACTACACTGATGCCTGAGTGGTTCTCTGTGGACCTTATGAATCTGAAGACTCAAAGTCTATTTAACCTAGTAAATTCTCTTAGATAAGCTTCTGTCTTGTTTCTGTTCCTCACTCATGTTTTGTTTTAAATTCCTATTGGATGCAATATTTTGTGTGTGTATATAAAATTTTTTTGCTGTTATATTTTCATCTCTGTCTCTTGGTTTTGTTGTTTGGGAGATTAAAATATAAAGCCAACTACGAGAAAGAATGTACAACTGAAAGCAGCTTAAAGAGTAAAGATTAAATTTAGACTGCAGATTAGACAAGCTTTTACTTTTACTTCCTGTTGATAAATCCTACTAAAACTGTGTGTGAGGGACTTTGTTGTTGTTTTAGGCATAAAACCATAAAGGACAAGGTAGATTTGGAAAGGAGACAAGCAACAAAATATTGGAGTTTGGAAAGCATATGGATGAATTTAAATGACTTAGAAGAATTGAGAAAGCTGCAACCTAAGTAGACAATAGATTAAGCCAAGAACTAACCTGATGCACCCAGACTCCTAAAAGACTCAGTATTTGACATTACCAGGTGCAATGGAAACTAGAAGACTATGAAGTAATTAGGACTGAATATGGAGCTAAAAACTGGAAGATAAACCCAAAATTTGTTTCATCAGTAGTCAGATTTCCAAAGCCCCTTTTGCATTTCACACAACTAGATAGCTACTCTTATCTTACACTGGTACTCTTTGGAGAGGGTAAGACAGAGGTTCTGGAAAAATGTAGGCACCATTAAGAACAGAGGTACTTACTACACTAAAAACAGCTTGGAGCAAATGGAGCATAGAAGAAGCTTGCATCTACCTAGTGCATATTATTTTATAATCTCTTCATTCAGGAGAATTACTGAGAACCTGTTGTGACTACTTGCTAGACAGGATGCTAGGTGCTAGGACACAAGACAAGATTCTTGAGAACACAGCATCTAAGGTGCCGCCTGATGGGTAATCATAGTTAGCTATATGAAGAAGTTATCTAGGAGGAAATGTCTGGTTCCAGGCCATGGGGAGTTTGCAGTCTATCAGGGAACAACTAGAGTCCAAAGCTTTTTGGCCTGACCCATAATATCTTGCAGCTCACTTAAGTTAGAATCACACTAGCTATCATTCAGGTTCACAGGTCAGTCAAGTCCCTTCAGGTTTAGGGCCTTTTCACAAGGTGCCTTTGACTTGGAATTCTTTTCCCCTACTCCTTATATGGCTATGGCTGAAGAAATGAACAATACAACAGATTAAGTAGTCACAGAAAGAAAAGAACTGAGCTCTGGAAGGCTTAAGTGACATTGGAAATGTGTCAAATAACAGGCTCAGGCACTCCCCCTCCCCTTTTATTTTGCTTCCACTGCTAAATTTATCTTAATATATTCAGTCTGTCATCTGAATGACAGGCTAACAAGTCTGAATTCTCTTGGTGGATTTAGGGAGCCAGTAAAGTAACATGTCAGAGTCCAGTTTTAGGAACTTATCATAAAATTGGTTGGGGGTGAGGGGAGAGGTTGACGGTGTGGCCAGTTGGAAAATTTAAGAGTTTGAGAAAGAGGAAATATATGCCTAAACCAGTTAAAATAGAGAGGAAGGAACAGACACATGAGAAATTAGGAGAGGCCTAATTAGGTTGGCCTTAAAAAAGTTGACTGGGCAAAGAACAGGGAAGAATTGAGGTATGGTGTGTATATAGTGGTTCCTATCAACTAAAATTGGGACTGGATTAGGAGGGAATTAGGTTTATTCTAGATTTTACTTGAGCATCATCACCCCTGCAAAGCCTTCCCTGATTCCCATAAGTCAGGAAATGTTAGCTGTACCTCTGTGTTCTCTTTTGTCTTTTGTTCTCTTGTGCTTATCATGCCTGTCTTATTATCTTCCACTACTAGACATCAGCGTCTTTTCCCCATTGTGTCCCTTGTACATAGGAGATTAACTTTGTTGGTCACATGAAGCATTATTATTTCTGAGAATTTTTCTTGGTTAGAAAATGTGTAGTTGAACAGCTTGATATTTAATAGAAAAAGACTGATAAAAGAAGACAATATTAAAGATATTTTATTCTTTCAGGTAAATAATGATGAGTGTAATTCAATATTCTTTTGACATCGTATGCTATAGAAATGTTTCTGGAGGGACGCCTGGGTGGCTCAGCAGTTGAGCCTTTGGCTCTGGGCGTGATCCTGTAGTATCGGGCTTCCTGTAGGGAGCCTGCTTCTCGCTCTGCCTATGTCTCTGCCTTTCTCTCATGAATAAATAAATAAAATCTTTAAAAAAAAATGTTTCAGGATCTTTCTTGTCTACAGTTTCAAAAATCCTTGTGGATAGGTTTAGCATTATTACTGTTGTTTTGTTATCGCCTCACCATCTGAATTTTTTTTTTTTTTTTTTTTTTTAGATTTGTATTTATTTATTCATGAGGGACACAGGCAGAGGGAGAAGCAGGCTCCATGAAGGGAGCCCGATGCGGACCCAATCCCGGGACTGCAGGATCGCGCCCCTAGCCAAAGGCACGTGCTAAACCGCTGAGCCACCCAGGTGTCCCATCCCTCTAAATTTTTTAGTTGCTTTTTGTTTGTACGATTCTCTGTTCATGCCATTCTCCCCAAATTTTTATTCTCACAAGTCATTATTCCCTTATGCTTAGTCGGACATTCTCATGGTTAAGGGAAAAATATGTCAGTAAATCTGCAAAGGGGCAGTCCCTGTGGCTCACCGGTTTAGCGCCACCTTCAGCCCAGGGCCTGATCCTAGAGACCCAGGATCAAGTCCCATGTGGCTCCCTGCATGGAGTCTGCTTCTCCCTCTGCCTGTGTCTCTGCCTCTCTCTCTCCCTCTCTCTCTCTCTCATGAATAAGTAAATAAAATATTTTTTTAAAAATCTGCAAATGTTAGTAATTCAAGGGGAAGAATCTTGCATGAGGAAAGCAAATGAAGTTGCAAATGAGGGGTGTTAACTGAGCAAGGTCTCAAACCTGTAATTATGAGAGATGACTTTAGATTAAAAGAAATGTAAAAATCTTTCCTCCTCCAAGTGCAAGTAAGAGTGAAGAAGATGAGTGAAGATGATGAAATGTATTAATAAAAAGGACAAGATGGCTTTGGATCTTTTAGGCAAACCAGAGGTTACTTTAACCTTTAGACTTAGAGTATTAAGGAGTTGGTTTTAAGAATGTTTGAGGGATCCCTGGGTGGCGCAGCGGTTTGGCGCCTGCCTTTGGGCCAGGGCGCGATCCTGGAGACCCGGGATCGAATCCCACATCAGGCTCCCGGTGCATGGAGCCTGCTTCTCCCTCTGCCTGTGTCTCTGCCTCTCTCTCTCTCTGTGACTATCATAAATAAATAAAAATTTAAAAAAAGGGAAAAAAAAAAAAAAAAGAATGTTTGAGAAGTGAGGAGCACTCAGGTAGCTCAGTTGGTTAAGCATTCAACTCTGATTTTGGCTCAGTTCTTGATCTCAGAGTCATGAGATCAAGCCCTGCAATGAGCTCCACACTGGGCAGGGAACCTGCTTAAGATTCTCTCTCTCTCATTCCCTCTGCCTCTCCTCCCCTAGGCTCCCCCACAGAAGATAAAATAACATAAAATAAAAATATTGAAGAATGTTGAATGGTGAAAGGAAAGTCACCTGGGTTGTGAACTCTGGAGGTGGAGGTGGGTTTTTCTTAATGTTTTTTAAGATTTTATTTATTTATTTGACACAGAGAGCACACAGGTAGGGGAGGTTGTAGAGGGAAAGGCAGAAGCAAGTTCCCCACTGAGCAGAGAGCCCAATGTGGGGCTTGATCCCAGGACCCTGAGATCATGATCTGAGCCATCCAACTGCCCCTGGAGGTGGTTCTTTTAGTCTTTGGATTGCCAGTGATTGGTGTGTGATAAGTGCTGAGGCGATTGAGAATATTGCAGAGAGATGGTTGGTAGTAATGTCTGTTAGGGGTGACAGTAATGTCTGTTAATTGGATACAGGAAGAGATGATAGAGTCCAGAGACAGATGTTTTCTCTCAGTACGGTAATATTCCCTAACAAAGTAATGTGGGTGAGAATGAAGACGGGGCCAAAGAGGATAGTGCAGGTGTATAGAAAGTGAAGCTTTGTAGGGGCAGTGTTTGATGTGATTCACAAGCAGTCCCGTGTCCCTCCTCCCAAGTGAAAAATCAAGTGTGTGCTTACTACCATCCTACCATCAGGGTCTGTGCAAGGGTACTACATTGTAGAAGAGATAGCTTTATAGAAGCTACTCTTAGTATTTAAGTAATTAAATCATATTTAACAGCTTATTCCAAATATGCAGTATCTCCGGTGCTTTCAGCAAGAGTTAGTTTATGATACTGGTTGTGCAACAAGAACTGTATTTACAGATAAATATCAGAAAGAAGAAAAATGCCATGTATTACAACTTTTCACCTTTTTCCCCCCTGGTTCAGTGCTTTTGCATATGTTATTTTTTTTAAATAATGCTAGTTTTCTGTTTTCCCATCCTGTTGATGTCCATTTGTTATTTCTTTCTTTTTGATATAGTCATTCTCCCATTTTATTCTAAGTAGGTGTAATTGTATAACTTAATTCAATTCCCTTGATATTAAACATTGTTCAGTAATTTTGGAAATTGCTTACTTAATAGCTCCTTCCACTATGGAATTTATTTAAGAAATATGCAAATGTGAGCAATATGAAGGGTACAGTGTTAGATACTGAGGGAGTTGCAAAGATCATTTAGATACAGAATTTTCTCTTGATGAGTTTTTTTTTTTTTTTAAGATGTATTCATTTGAGAGAGAACAAGTGGTGGGAGAGGCAGAGGGATAGGGAGAGAATCCTCAAGCAGACTCCTGGCTGAGCACAGAGCCTGATGCGGGGCTCCATTCTACAACACAGGAGATTATGATCTGAACTGAAACTAAGAGTCAGATGCTCAACCAACTGAGCTACCCAGGTGCCTGTCTCCTGAAGATCTTTCAATTCTAGGAAGGGGAAGGTATAGAGAGTGGTAGAATGCTGTGTCATTTTTAGAGAAAGAATGTATTACTTCCACCTGGAAGTATTACTGAGAGTTGTGTGATGGTTAATTTTGTGTCATCTTGCCCAGATATTTGTTCAAATATTCTGAATGTTTCTGTGATGTTTTTTGGACAAGATTAATTTTTTTATTTGATTTTTAAAAAGATTTTATTTGTTTATTCATGAGAGACAGAGAGAGGCAGAGACACAAGCAGAGGAAGAAGCAGGCTCTATGCAGGGAGCCCCATGTGGGACTCGATCCTGGGACTCCAGGATCACACCCTGGGCCGAAGGCAGGCACTCAACCACTGAGCCACCCAGGGATCCCCAAGACAAGATTAATTTTTAGATCGGTAGACTTTAAGTAGGTTATCTCCATGATGTGAATGGGTCTCATCCAATCGGGTGATAGAGCAAAGAGTGACTTTTCTGAGCAGGAAGGAATTTTGCCAGCAGACCACCTCTGGACTCAAGCCTCAACTCTTCCCTGGGTCTCTAGTCTACAAGCCTACTCTGCAGATTTTCACAAGAGCCAGTTCCTTAAAGTAAATTTGTTGGGGCGAGGGGTGGGAGGGGGAGGGGGCATGCCCTGTTGGTTCTTCTAGAGAAACCTGTATAAGCTGAAATTTAGGATGAGTGTGGAGAGAAGCTATGGTCAAAGACAGAAAACCTGCTCTGGGTATTTAGAATAATAAGCTTGGTTGGAACTGAAGCTTATATAAGTGATCTTACAAGTGATAATTGACAGAAGTTTTAACTGTAAGACTACATCAGAAGTCTTATTCTAGGGGTGCCTGGTGGTACATTTGCATGAGTGTCCAACTCTTGGTTTCAGCTCAGGTCATGGTCTCAGGGTCATGAGATTGAGGCCAGTATCAGGCTCTGTGCTTGGCAGGGAGTCTGCTTGGTATTCTCTGCCCCTCCCACTCATGCTCACTAGCTCTCTCTTGCACATGTGTGCAAACCCCCCCAAGTAAATAAGTAAATCATCTTTTTTAAAGAAATCTTATTCTAGATTTGAATTTAGCCTCAGATTTCTAACTTAATTTGGCCATTTCTTGAATAATTCAGTTTTTTGTTTATTGCTCTCACATTTTGGTATTCAACAGACTTGTTTTTCTTCCTTATCAATCAGTATTGGAGCCTAATTTATAATTTTTTTCCTTTTTTTCCCCTAATTTATAATTTTTATTTTGTATCCAAAGGTGAAGTCTTTTTGGAAAATACTAATGATGTCACTAACTGTATTTAACTATGTATGTGTATATCATTTTAAACTTACAAAACTTTGGTATTTTATATTGGAGATATTAAAATAGGAAGTTCGTCGTTATAACTCTTCCCTCTCTCCATGTAATGTGACTGTGTGTACAGGTGTTAATATACTGGTAACTAGGTTTGACACTAGTGTGATGTTCAAACTTTTATCTATTAGAAGTAGAGTTTTTTTTTTTAAGATTTCTTTTTTTTTTTTTTTTAAGATTTTATTTATTTATTCATGACAGAGAGAGAGAGAGGCAGAGACAGGCAGAGGGAGAAGCAGGCTCCATGCAGGGAGCCCGACGTGGGACTCGATCCCAGGTCTCCAGGATCAGGCCCGGGGCTGAAGGCGGCACTAAACCGCTGAACCACCAGGGCTGCCCAGAAGTAGAGGTTTTAAAGATACATGATTTTGCTAGATTTTGCTAGAACCTTGACCTTTTTTACATATTTTTAAAAAGACATCATAGGATTCATATCTCAATTAATTTTTGAGCCAGAAACAGGGAGTTAATTATGTTCTTTCAGACTAAAAAAAATTTTTCCCTATTTCCCACTCCCTTTTATTAAACATTGGCCTAAATCTTAGCCTTTTCTAGCTGGGGAATATTAAAAAAAAAAATAGAATACTTAAAACAACATAGCAACATGATGAAGTTTGGAATAGAGAGAACAGCCACTCTAGCCCAACATCTAGCCCAACTGTTATTATCATTTTGTGTTCTCTTCGAGGCTATATTTGTGAGTAGGGGGAGATTATTGAGGTGAAATTCATGTAACACAATTAACTATTATAAAGTAATATGATTCATGGGATTTAGTCTAGTCACAGTATTGTGCAACCACCACCTCACTTCAGTTTCAAAATTTTTTCATCACTTTAGAAGAATACTCCTACCCATTAAGTAATCCTTCCCCATTTCCCTTTCCCCCAGTAACAACTTAATCTGTTTTCTGTCTCTATGGCTTTTCTTATTTTAGATATCCGATCGTATAATGTATGACCTGGCTTTTACTTAGCATAATGCTTCAGAGTTTCTTTCTAGTTGTAACATGTATCAGCATTTCATTCCTTTTTATGGCTGGATGATACTCTGTGTGTGTATGTGTGTGTCTAAATATAAAAAACAATTTGTATACCAATTCATCTGTTGGTGGGCATTGGGTTGTTTTCACCTTTGGGCTCTTATGAATAATACTGCTTTAAACATTCATGTACAAGTTTCTGTGTGGACATAGGTTTCTACATATGAGTGAAATTGCTGAGTAATATGGTAATTCTATGTTTAATTTTTTGAGGAACCACCAAGCCATGTTTTCCACAACAACTGTACCATTTTACATTTCTACTTGCATGTCAAGGATTCCTATTTCTCTATATCCCGGGCCAGTATTTGTTACTTTGTTTTATTATTACAGCCATTCTAGTAGTTTTGAAGTGGCATTTCATGAAAGTTTTGATTTGTAGTAACATAATGACCAAGAATTTAAGCCTTTTTTCACAAGCTTGTGGACTGTTTGTGTATCTTTTTTTTGAGAAGTGTCTCTTCAGGTTTTTGCCCAGTTTTAATTGGGTGGTTTGTCTTTTTGTTGTTGAGTTGTTAAGAGTTCTTTATATATTCTAGATATTAAGCCCTTGTATTTGACTTGCAAACATTTTCCTATTTCATAACTTGTCTTTTACCATTCTTGATATTGTTGTTGTTGTTTTTTTAAGATTTTATTTATTTATTCATGAGAGACAGAGAGAGAGAGAGAGAGGAAGGAACAGACACAGGCAGAGGGAGAAGCAGGCTCCATGCAGGGAGCCTGGCGTGGGACTTGATGCTGGGTTTCCAGCATCACACCCTGGGCTGACGGCGATGCTAAACCGCTGAGCCACCTGCCCTCGATATTGTTCTTTGATGCACAAAATGTTTTGATTTTTATGAAGTAAAATTTATTTTTTCTTTTGTTGCTCATACTTACAGTGTCAAATCTAAGAATCCGTTGTCAAATCTGAGGTCTAAAGATTTACTCCTGTGTACTCTTAATAGTTTTACGGGTTTGGTTTATATTTAGATTGTTGACCCACTTAAAGAAAAACTGTGTGGGGCGCTTGGGTGGCTTGGTCGGTTGATTGTCAGACTCTTGGTTTCTGCTTGGATCATAATCTCGGGGTCGTGAAATCGAGCCTCTTGTTTGGCTCTACCCTTAGCACAGAGTCTGCCTAGGATTCTTTCTCTCTTCCTCTCCCTCCCTCCCTCCCTCTCTCTTTCTCTCTCTCAAATCAATCAGTCTTTAAAAATGAAAAAAAAAAAAATGTGCTTTTCCTCTGCTCACCAGTTAATTCAATCGTTCTGGCCACCACATGTTCAGTAACATCAACATCAACCAATTCTCCCAGCTTCCTCTGGACACCCACTGGGTATCCTGTAATTTAAATCAGTTCTGACTCTGTCTATCTGAAGTTAGTATCAGATCTCACAGGTTAAGGGCTCAGTCCCACAAGACAACCCATCCCAGCCTACTTCACACGCCAGTCTCAAGTTGCAAGTTATTAACTATACTTCTGACCAACTGGCTATAAATTGGGGCATCCCATGACACCCTCCTTGGTTTGATCATTTGCTAGAATGGTTCACAGACCTCGGAAACCAGCTTACTTATTAGATTACCAGTTTATTATAAGAGGATACAACTCAGGAACACCCAGATGGAAGAGCTACATAGGTCAAGATACATGGGAAGAAGTGCGGTGATCATGTCTTCTCTGGTGAGTCATCCTCCCAGTATCTCCACATGTTCACCAACCAGCAGCTCTGTAAACCCCAAAGGTTAGGAATTTTTATGGAGGCTTCATCATGTGGGTGGCATGATCAATTATCAACTCCACCTGCAGCTGCTCTCCCCTCCCCAAAGGATGGTCTTTTCTGGTGACCAGTCCTTTTTTATGGAGCTATCCTGGAGCCCTCCAAGAGTCACCTCATTAGAACAAAAGATGTTCTTATGGCCCAGGAAATTCCAAGAGATTGAGGAGCTTTGCATTAGGAACCAGGATCAAAGACCAATATTAGAATTAAAGATGCTCTTAGTTCCTTTGTTTTTTAGGAAGTTAAAAAGACTTTAGGAGCTCTGGCCAGGAGCTGGAGATAAAGATCAAATATATATTTCTTATATCACAGCATCACACCTGCTTTGAGTAATTTTTGCTTTGGAATAAGGTAGAGTTCCAGTCTCCCTTTTTTTTGTATATGATCATCCAATTGTCCCAAAGCCATTTTTTAAAAAAAGATTTTACTTATTTGAGAGGGAGGGAGGGAGAATGAGAGAGCGTGCATACACAAGCAGGGGGGAGAGGCAGAGGGAGAAGCAGGCTCCCCACACTGAGCAGGGAGCCCAACTTGGGGCTTGATTCCAAGACCCTGGGATCCTGACCTGAGCCCTGAGCCGAAGGCAGACACTTAAGCAACTGAGCCACCCAGGCATCCCCCAAAACCATTTTTGAATAGACTATTCTTTCCCCCATTGAATATTTTTGGACTCTTTATCTAAAATTAGTTGGCCATAGATGTTTATTTCTAGACTGTTCCAGTCCATAAATCCTTATGCTAGTACCACACTGTTTTGACTGCTTTGTAAGTTTTGAAATTGGGAAGTACGAGTCCTCCAACTTTTTCATGAATTTAGTTTGTTTTTTCCATTTCAAGGGGAATGGGTTATAATTTTCGTTGGAATTGCACTGAATCTGTAGCACACTCTGGGGAACACTGTAATCCTATTTTTTTCTTTGTTTCTTTTTTTTCTTTTTTTTGGATTTAAAAGATTCAGTCTTTTATTTTTTTTTTTTTTTTAAAGATTTTATTTATTTATTCATGATAGTCACAGAGAGAGAGAGAGAGGCAGAGACACAGGCAGAGGGAGAAGCAGGCTCCATGCACCGGAAGCCCGACGTGGGATTCGATCCCGGGTCTCCAGGATCGCGCCCTGGGCCAAAGGCAGGCGCCAAACCGCTGCGCCACCCAGGGATCCCAGATTCAGTCTTTTAAATGTGAATGTACTATCAGGGGCAGGAGGAGGAGGGCAGAGAGAGAGAAACAGACTAACATGGGTTTCAGTCCCAAGACCCTGAGGTCCTGACCTGAGTTGAATCAGCCGCTTAACTAACTGAGCCACCCAGGCACCCTGGGAGCGTTGTAATCTTAAGTCTTCCAGTCCATGAACATAGGATGACCTTCAAGCAGAGCTTCCATTTATTTAGCTGCTCTTTAATTTGTTTCAGCAGTGTTTTGTAATTGTCAGTATACAAGCCTTTTACTTCCTTGGTTGAATCTATTCTTAAATATTTTATTCATTTGGATAGTACTGTGAGATTGTTTTCTTAATTTCTTTTTTATTGATCATTATTGTGTACATACACAGTTGAGTTTTGTGTGTTGATAATGCACCAAGTGCTTTGCTGAATTCATTTATTAACTCTAGTTTCATTTAGTTTTTTCATGGATTCTATATATGTAGAATTCCCATATATGGAATCGTGTCATCTGCAGAAAGAGTTTTACTTCTTCCTCTCCAGTTTGGATGCCTTTTATTTCTTTATCTTGCTAATTATGCCGTCTGGGACTTCTTGTACATTGACTAGCAGTGATGTTCATTTTGCTATACAAGTGAACACACTTGTTTTGTTTCTGATCTTAGGGGAAAGTTTTCAATCTTTTACCGTTAAATATGATGTTAGCTATTAGTGTTTTATATATGCCATTTATCCTGTTGAGGAAATTTCTTTTTATTCCTTGTTTGCTAAATGTTTTTATCACAAAACAGTGTTAAATTTTGTCAGATACTTTTTCTGCATCTATTGAAATGATTGTGTTGGGTATTTTCCCCCTTTGGTCTATTAATGTGGTGTGTATTACACTGTTTTGTTTTGTTTTTTTAAATGTTATCTTTGTCTGACTTTGGTGTCAGGGTAATGTTGGCCTCAAAGAATGTATTAGGACAAGTTCCCTTTTCTTCCCTTTTGGAGAAGTTTGAGTAGAGTTAGTACTGTTTCTTCTTTAAATGTTTGCTAAAATTCACCAGGGAAACCATCTAGTTGGAGGTTTTTTATTTCTGCTCCGATCTCTTTCCTTGTTATAACTGTTGAGATTTTCTGTTTCTTCTTGAGTTGGTTTTGGTAATTGATGTTTGTAGGGATTTCTCTATTTCATCTAGATTTTCTAAACAAATACCAAATTGGTATTTGTAGTTTTTTCTTAAAAACCTTTTAAAGTCCATGAAATTGAAAAAAAAAATGAATTCCATGAGATTGGTAGTAATGTCCTTGCTTTCATTTCTGATTTTAGTTATTTGCATTTTCTCACCTTTTTCCCTTAGTCTTTCTAGCTAAAGGTTGGTCGATTTTATCTTTTCAAAGAAGCTACTTTTGGTTTTGTTGATTCTGTTTTTCTCTTCTATGTGTTGTTAATCTCTGCTCTAATCTCTTATTTCTTTCCTTCTGGATTTGAGTTTAGTTTGCTTTTTTGTTTTGTTTTGTTTTTTAAGATTCTTATTAATTTGAGAGAGAGAGCGTGTATGCATAAGTGGGGGGTGGAGGGCATGAAGGAGAAGTAGGCTCTAATCCCAGGACCTGGGATCATGACCTGAGCAGAAGGCTGGTGGTTAACCCACTGAGCCACTCAGGTGCCCCTAGTTTCCTCTTAATCTAATGTTCCTTACGGTGTAAAGTTGATCTGATATATATTTTTTAAGATTTATTTATTTGAGGGGCACCTGGGTGCTCACTCAGTGGTTGAACATCTGTCTGCCTTTGGTTCAGGTCATGATCCCAGGGTCCTGAGATCAAGTTCTGCATTGGGCTCCCTGTGGAGAGCCTGCTTCTCCCTCTGCCTCTCAGAAATAAATAAGTAAAATCTTAAAAAAAAAAAAAAATGGTGTATTTATTTGAGAGAGCATGAGCGGAGGGAGAGAATCTTCAAGCAGACTCCCTGCTGAGCACAAAGTCCAAAATGGGGTTAAGTCCCATGACCCACGAGGTAAATGATCTGAGCTAAAGCCAAGAGTCAGAGACTCAACTGGTTGAGCTATCCAGGTACCCTGAGATTTTTTTTTTTTCTTAATGTGATTACAACTATAAATTTCCCTCTTGTGTATGGCATTCTTTACATCCATGATTTTGGCATGTTGTATTTTTTCATTTTGTCTCAATTTTTCTGTTTCCCTAGTGTGATTTCTTCACTCATTGTTTTTTTGTTTTTTTGTTTTTTAAGATTTTATTTATTTATCCATGGGAGACACAGAGAGAGACAGAGGAACAGACACAGGCAGAGGGAGAAGCAGGCTTCCATGCAGGGAGTCCAATGTGGGACTCAATCTCGGGTCTCCAGGATCATGAAGGGGGCGCTAAACCGCTGAGCCTCTCGGGCTGCCCAAGAGTGTATTATTTAATTTCCAGGTCCAGTTTCCTTTTCATTGATGTCTAGATTTATTCTACTGTGGTCAGAGAGGATACTTTGTAAAATTTTGTGTGGGTTTTTTTTTTTTCCATTTATTGAGAGTTAAGTTTGACCTCCCATGTGGTCTATCCTGAGGAATGTTCCATTTACAATTACGAATAATGTATATTGTGCTGTTTTTGATTGGGGAGAAGGATAATCTGTTGCTTTTAAAAACTTTGAAGACACTACTGGGGAAGTGCTTTGGCCCTTGAGGGGTGAAACTGTGGTCCCTTCTGAATTGTCAGGTAGTTCAGATCATACAGCCCTGGATTTTGTGGGATATGCTTCCTGCTGCCCACCTTGTATTAGCAATGCTGCAGTAGGAACAGGAGCCACATCCCCGTAGCTGCCATTTGTGGAGATAGGAGTTAATGAATGCTAATAGCTAGCCACTACGTAAAATGCTACACTACACCACAGGTTAACAGCCTTTCTTCATCAAGTACTTTCATGGATGGTGCAAGTGTGTGATTTGACACCATAGTTCCAAAATGGCTTATTCAGACTTCACGTGCCAAGGCAATAGTTGTTTCGGGATGGGACCCATTCCTGGATCTTCCTACTCTGTCTTCATATCAGACACATCTATGTTTCTATTTTAGGTAGTTGTAATCTTTTAAAAATTACTGTTTCATAATCTACCTCATATAACATGTTTAATGTTACTATATATTCAACTTTTTTAATCTTTTTTTTTTTTTTAAGTTCCTCTTTACCATTACTTGCCTGGTAACTTCCAAATTGGTCTTCTGCTTCCATTTTCATTTTGTTTTCCATAGTCATAGAAGGACAAATACTGTAGAATGGAGGTTGCCAGAGGGTGGGGGGGTGGGGGAAGTGAAGAATCTTGGTTCTGCAACTATAAAGTTTCAGCTAAGCAATATGATAAAATTCTAGATTTCTGCAGCATTTTGCTATACAAATACTGAACTGTTAAAATAATAGCATTAACAAAAATGCTGGTGGTGAAGTATACCTAAACTTGTTGGTCAGCTTCAGAGAAAAATTGAAAGCCTGATGGAAGAAGATGGAAGAATGGAGGCTTATTGCTGGAGACCAGGAGAGTGCATCAAGATCGGGGAGAACCATGCATTAAGCACTTTTAAAACTAATTGTGTATGGGACGCTTGCGGGGCTCAGCGCTTGAGCGCCTGCCTTCAGCCCAGGGCATGACCCTGGGGTCCTGGGATCGAGTCCCGCCTCGGGCTCCCTGCATGGAGCCTGCTTCTCCCTCTGCTTGTGTCTCTGCCTCTCTCTCTCTTTCTGTGTATCTCTCATGAATAAATAAATAGATCTTTTTTTAAAAAAAAAAGAATTGTCTGTTAGAAATACTAAATCTGATCAAACCAGTCTCCATCATTAGAGCATGTTTCTCATACTCTTGGTCTGTGCAATTAATTCATTCTCGATGGGCTCTATTTTCATACTTTTTCATTTTCCTCTTTCTGTATGAAAGAGATTTTCTTCATACCATGTTTTGGAAAATATGCCCTTAGTTTTCAACTTTCTTGTTGGTTACCTTTAGGACCTCAAATAACAAAATTTTAAGTCTACATATATTAATTTATCAACTTTCCAAAATTATCAAGTGATTCTCTGCTATAAGAGATGAGAGTATTAATTTATGTATTTCCTTTTGTGTTTTCCTCTATTTCCACTCATCTTCATCTTCCAATTTTTGTTAGAATACTATGTGATAAACCATCTTGACTTATTTTGTCAATATGTAACCTAACAGCTTTTTTCAGAACCATTAAACTTACATTCTAAGACCATAATTTGTGTGCTTAAATGAATTTATTCATCTTTTATTTATTTAAATTCAATTAATTAATATATGGTGTATTATTAGTTTCAGAGGTAGCGTTCAGTGATTCATCAGTTGCATATAACACCCAGCGCTTATTACATCAAGTACCCTTCTTAATGCCTGTCACCCAGTTACCCCATCCCACCATTTACCTCCCCTCCAGCAACCCTGTTTCCTAGAGTTAAGTCTCTTACAGTTTGTCTCCCTCCCTTCACCTATGATCCTGTTTTGTTTCTTAAATTCCACATATGAGTGAAATCATATAACTGTCTTTCTCTGATTGACTTATTTCACTTAGCATAATATCCTAGTTCCATCCATGGCATTGCAAACGTGTTCTTCAAAGACTCTTATTTTTTGTTTGATGCTACTGTTTCTGGGAGTTCTTTAATTTGATATAGCAAAAGATAAATCTCTATAGTTTATAGTGCACTAAATCTTTTTCTGGAAATAGAGTGAAACCTTTTGATCAAATTTAGGTCTTCATGTCAGGAAGTTTCTATTATATCTTTAAGTATATTTTCTTTTATTCTGTTGTCTGGATATGCGTAACAGTCATCTTTCAACCCAGGCGCCACAGTAAAGCAGTTCTTTCTGAAATTTTCTTCCATTTCCTGTGACAAATATTAATCCTGAATGGGTTTTCTTCATCTGTCTAGTGAATACATGGGAATAGTTTGAATGGTTTTGTTAGGCCTTGGAAAACCTAATGGAGCGTGTCAGTGGTTTTTATACAAGGAGAACTTTGAGGGGGTGCTAGGATGGCTCAGTCAATTAAGCATCTGCCTTCAGTTCAGATCATGATCCCAGGGTCCTGGTATTGAGCCCCACACCGGGCTCCCCTGCTGTAAGGTGAGTCTGCTTCTCCCTCTCCCTTTGCCCCTCCGTCACCGCTTGTGTGCACTCTCTCTCACACTCTGCTTGCTCTCTCCAATAAGACTTTGACTTTTCCTCCCCCTACTTCAAGATGAATTAGCCTGTTCTGAGGCCTGAGACTGTATACATTGTGTACTGGTGCTGCTTTTGCTGCTGCTCCTGAGGTGAGAGGTGGTATTGATTTATATGTAATTTTCTTAATCTTGATTTTTCTGACTCTTAAGCCTTCCTGTCTTTGCTTTTACTTTTCTTTTCTTTTCTTTTCTTTTTTTTTTTTTTAAAGATCGTATTTATTCATTCATGAGAGATGTGGAGACACAGGCCGAGGGAGAAGCAGGCTTCCTCCAGGAGCCCAGTGTGGGACTCGATCCCAGGACCCTGGGATCATACCCTGGGCTGAATATCCTTCCTTTCATATAAAGGACAAAATAAGAACCTTGTCACTTACTCCTGCCCTTATATAGTACTCTTTGGCCACTGGGGGAAGAGAAAATTCAACTAGGGTATTCTACATCTTTCCCCTTGCCACATCAGTGTTCTGTCCTCATCTACCAATATGGAGGTCCCAGTGAAAATTTTTCAGGATATGGTGTATATGGATTCTCAGATTGGTCTTCCTTTTTGGACTAACTCATTCAGTATTGGAGTAATACTTTTAAATAAAATGTCGTGGTATAAGTCTGAGATTTAGTTTCGGGGTATTTTAACTCTCTTTGTCTATTCAGTTTTAGGGAAGAATATTCTTCTGCAAGCCTACATCTATGCCACCATCTTTCTGGAAGCATAATGAGTAATAGACTTTTTAACATAAAGGAGGGAAGCATTATTTAAAAGGAAGTAACATTCATATTTAATTTAGCCCTGGATCAATTCTGCAGAAAAATGCATGCATTCAAAATGCCATACAATGTTAAGGGGTTTACTCCCTCTAGGACACTTCCCCCGACTCAAGATTTTATTTGTTTATTGGAGATAAGAGAGATAGTGACACGAATAGTGTGAAAAAACCTGAGCTGGGAGGAGAGAGAGGAGCACGCTCCGCACTGCGCAGAGAGCCCAACACAGGGTTCAGTCCCAGAACCCTGGGATCATGACCTGAGCCAAAAGCAGATATTTAACTGCGCCACCCAGATGCGCAGAGGAATTGGTTTTAAAATGCAGATTTCTGGACTCTTCCTCAGAAAGTCTGTTTCACTGGATTTGAATAGGATCCTAGAAATCTTTTTAGCCAGCTTACCCTGGTACAACTGGTCCGCAGTTTAACGTTGAGTAATGCTCTCTTAAGTGTTGAAATAATCAGATTTAATTATGAGATAGGTATTTTAGGTAACTAGGGCATTTCAGGCTGTCCCCTGGGGCTGAATACCTGACAGCTGTTTGGCTTGGCTTCTTAGAGGACCTACTACTCACTGAGATAGATGTTCCTTTTGTTGTCTTCTCTTAATCCAAAAGCTCAATTTCCCAAACTTTGGGATTTTGTGGACGGGGTAAACTTCACTTGCCATTCCACCCCCCACAACAAGAAATCTCACATAAGTTTGCCAATTTTTTATTTTGCTGAATGATCACGTTAAAAATAAATCAACAATGAAAGAACAGACATTTTTAACACCTCCTCTCACCACAACCACTAAAGATAAAAATAAATAAAAATGTAGGAAGAACAGCACTTCATAATACAGATTGTCTTTTAAATTGAGTACTTTTAGCTCTAGGCAAAACCCACTCTATTTTCCTCTTTTTTTTAAACAAAATTTTTAATCTACAGATTGAGTATTTTCTCACAGATGACATTTAAGAACTGCTGTTTATTGATACTTGGAAGATTGCATTTCTAAGAGACACCTGAATATGATGAGTATACATATATCTCACATCCTTTGTTTTCTCACCAGTTCGGTCCTTTGGTACAGAAGACAGACCAACAGATCGTCCAATACCACCTCGCGATGAAGTCTTTGAATACATCATATTCCGTGGGAGTGATATTAAAGACCTCACTGTTTGTGAGCCACCAAAACCACAATGTTCTTTGCCTCAGGACCCAGCTATTGTTCAGGTAACTGATAGTAAATTGTCTTGGAGTGCAAGAAAACTTCAAGTACATGTCTATTCTTGGGTTTTTGGTTTTGGGGTTTTTTTCCCCCCTCAATTGAGTGTTCCTTTGCTTATCACCTCTCTATCTCTCATGAATAAATAAATAAAATCTTAAAAGACAAAACAAATACATGGGATCCCTGGGTGGCTCAGTGGTTTAGTGCCTGCCTTCGGCCCAAGGCGTGACCCTGGATACCCAGGATCAAGTCCCACATCCGGCTCCCTGCATGGAGCCTGCTTCTCCCTCTCCTCTGCCTGTCTCTGCCTTTTCTCTGTGTGTCTCTCATGAATAAATAAATAAAACCTTTTAAAAAAATAAAAAAAAAAACAAATACATGATGTCTTAAAGATTGTTGATTATGAATTAGACAGGATATTCATTATAGTGCTTGTTTACGTGATAATTTGAAGTGTATGGAAACTGCCTAGATTTTATTATAGTAGCAGAGGAAGCAGATTGACATAGGAGTGTTTTCATTTTAGGGCATAACTGATTAAAAGCTTATGGCCTTTAATCAGCTGGTTTTCCTCCTGGATCTGTTTTCTTATCAGCCCTTTTTCTTTCCAGTCTTTGGTCATTTGCACTAAAATAGACTTGTTGATTGTCTTTTTTTTTTTTTTTTTTTTTAAGTAAATACTTCTACATTTTTTAAAATTAACTTTCCCTGTTGAATGCTGTGATAAAATCTTAGTTTTCCACAAAACAGATTCTTCGAATATATATTCTCTTGCAAAAGATTTGTCTTACTTCAAGTATTAAAATACTTAATGAAGGGGCGCCTGGATGGCTCAGTTAATTGTCTGCCAATAGCTCAAGGTCAAGATCACAAGAGTCCTGGATTGAACCCCATGTTGGGCCCCCTGCTCAGTGGGGAGCCTGCTTCTCCCTCTTCCTCTGCTATTTCCCCTGCTTGTGCGCGCTCTCTCTGTCAAATAAACAATAAATAAAATCTCTTAAAAAGTAAAATAAAATACCTAGTGAACTCTTCTAAAGAAAATAGTAAGTGGTATATAAAATTAAAATGAAAAAATAAAGAGGGGCTCCTGGCTGACTCAATTGGTGGAATATATGACTCTTGATCCCAGGGTTATAGGTTTGAGCTCCATGTTTGAGTATAGAAATTTTACTTAAAAATCTTTCCCAAAAATGGAAAAAAGAGAAAGTACTTTTTAACATTTACTTAATATTTATCTTTCCTGAATATAAGTTTTTTAATAAGAAATAGTTAAATTTATTCTTAAAACATAAACTGGAAAAATTCTCTTCTCTACCCCACTCCTTGTTAAGTCTAATTTTTAAGAAAGTAAATCTGAAGGCACCCTGAGAAAATGTTAATTTTCTTAAGTGGAGGGAGAAAAGACACATTTTAATAGAGATAGCTTACACCAAAGAGTGATGTTAGCTGACTGACTGATAGTTCTCCAGGGAAATAGTTACTTAAGTTACCAACTTTATGGAATAAGAAGAACCCAGAAAACATAAGTCAAACTGTTTTTTTTTTTTTTTTTTTAAGATTTTATTTATTTATTCATGAGAGAGAGAGAGAAAGAGGAACAGACACAGGCAGAGGGAGAAGCAGCCTCCATGCGGGGAACCTGATGTGGGACTCAATCCCAGGACTCCAGGATCACGCCCTGGGCGGAAGGCAGGCACCCTGGGCGGAAGGCAGGCGCTAAACTGCTGAGCCACCCAGAGATCCCCAAAACTGGTATCGAATGACTTCTAGCCACCATAAATTTTGACTTTTGATCTCTTTTTTTTTTTTTTTTTAAGATTTTATTTATTTATTCGTGTGAGACACAGAGAGAGGCAAAGACACAGGCAGAGGGAGATACAGGCTCCATGCAGGGAGCCCGACATGGGACTCGATCCAGGTCTCCAGGATCAGGCCCTGGGCTGAAGGCGGTGCTAAACCGCTGAGCCACCTGGGCTGCCCTACTTTTGATTTTTTTTTTCTTTTTTCTTTTTTTTTTTTATTCATGAGAGACCGAGAAAGAGAGGCAGAGACACAGGCAGAGGGAGAAGCAGGCTCCATACAGGGAGCCCGACGTGGGACTCGATCCCAGGTCTCCAGGATCACACCCCCAGCTGCAGGCGGCGCCAAACCGTTGCACCCCTGGGGCTGCCCTACTTTCGATCTTTTGATTCATATATCCAATAGTATTTATTGAGCATCTACCATGTGCCTGATACTAACAACGAGCACACAGAAAAATAACATCAGTGAGCTTATATCCTTTTGGTCATTAGTACACTCCATATTTGTATTATGAGTATTTTATATTAAGATAAATGAATATGTAGTATGCATATATATATTCTATAATACATTTTAGGTTTAGTAAACTGAAATTTTTATGTTGTAATGTTCTTTAACTTAATGATAAAAATAATATAAAATGTAAATGGTCTTGGGGCACCTGGGTGGCTCAGTTGGTTAAGCATCTGACTCTTGATCTGATCTCAGCTCAGGTCTTGATCTTAGGGTTGTGAGTTTAAGCCCTGCATTCAGTAGGCTCCATGCTAGATGTAGAGCCTGCAATCAATCAATCAATCAATAAGTAAGTAAGTACATACATACATACATACGTACATAGTCTTGTGTAGGGTAGCTTTTTCTGCATCTCTTTCCTATAAATTTAATAGTGCACCTCAAATGATTGAAATAAGAGCAGAATCACAGGTAGGATACCTTATTTTTGTAAGCACCAGACTAAAACTCAGTATAACCAAATGTAATTTTTCCCATGTTTTTTCAAACAAAGCTACTTATTCAGTTAACTTTTTTCAGTTCTTTCCTAAACATGTTATAAAACTCTTAACTCTGCTTAACTGTAGAAAAATACATTTATAAGTCACATCAAGTATAACTGGCCCATATATACAAATATTGAAATCAAGAGGTGGTTAAACCTTTGATATTAAATGCATGTTGTTAAGTTATAATTGCTTTTATATCTAGTAATTATAAAGTTTTCTTTCAGAAAGTAAATATTTGTGGGGTTTTTTATTATATACATGTTGTATAGAGCCTGGAAAAATAACCCATGGTCTTTCTTCAGTCTTCACTAGGCTCATCTACTTCCTCATTCCAGTCAGTGGGTTCCTATGGACCTTTTGGCAGGATGTCAACATATAGTCAGTTCAGTCCAAGTTCATTAGTCGGGCAGCAGTTTGGTGCTGTTGGTGTTGGTATGTTGTACTTTTTTCTTTTTCTTTGTTTTTTTAAAATTTACCTGTCTTTACCACAAATTTACAGACATGTTATTTGGTGTTCCTTTTGTAACATATTATTTTAAAGGCTTTATTTAATGTCCTTGATAATTAGTGGTTCCATGAAGGTCATCTCTCAAAATAGTCACAGTTTTTTTAAGCCTAGATCTATTCAGTTGCCAAATATCATTGAATGTTATTTTAAATTTACATAAGATTATCCATTTGAAAGAAGCTTTTTTTTTTTCCCCGGGGTGCCTGGCTGGCTTAGTTGGAGGACATACAGTTCTTAATCTCAGGATCATGAGTTCGAGCCCCATGTTGGCTGTAGAGATTGCTAAAAAATATAATCTAATTTTTAAAAGTAATAATAATAAAATAAGCATTATTTTCCAACAGGATAGGTTTTCAAAAAGGGGATTGGAGGTAATGCTGTTATTATTGGGGAATAATAATGCCACTTAAAGAGTATTTATATTAGGTGTTAGGTGGAAAGATAATTACATATAGCATGTTTGAGGGTATTATGCTTTGTTTATTATAACAATGTTTTAGAAACATTAACTCTCTAAGGAGAAAGCTAGATATAATCAGATCAGCTCCATGTTCTGTTTTTAGAGCTGTGCATTTTAGCTCTTCAGTACACCTTTACTGAAATTTTCATGGTAAAGAATAACTTTTTAAATCTCAAATCCTAATCCTTAATCTTTCTTAGTTCAATTGAAATAACCATTTATCAGTTTACCTTGTTTCTCTGAATCACAAATCCAATTTCAGGTATATCTTGAAACCCATTAGTATGTTAACAAGTTTTATTAAAATTAATTCCTTTTTATAAATATACTTTTTATGTAGTTGTGACTTTTCAAGTAATGTAAATGTTTCACTTATTCATAAAATCAAAAAGGGTGGGAAAAAATAAATCCTTAAATTGGATATATACACACAACTGGTGCTAAATATATATCAAATTGATAGTATAACCACACAGAAAAAAAGAATTTAAGTAACTTTTACACTCTTGGTAGGGATATATTGTAAGAACAAATAGAACTGTAAAAAAAACATTGGCTAAGTGTTTGTAATTGGTAGTGGTATTGGTGGTGTTAATTTTGAAACTGTTTTGTATGTGTTATAGGATAGGGCAAATGACTAATAATATATTGATGTTATTGGGAAATGCTGTTCTTTCCATGGAGAAAGGAGATAGAAATATAGAGGTAGGGAAGAACCCTGTGGTGTTGAATGTGAATTGGAAGCATGAATGTGAACTTGTTTTTTAAAAACTGGTTACTTCCTAACTCTTCATAGAAAGGACCTAGAAGCAGTGATACCTGTAGCAAAGAATATGTGTAGACCCAGTTCTTGGTTTCTAAGTACCATTTCCCACTAGAGGGAACATGGGCCCCTTGAAAGCGGGGGAAACAATGCTCTTTTTTTTTTTTTTAAGTAATCTCTACACCCAATGTGAGGCTCAAACTCATGGCCCCAAGATTAAGAGTTACATACACTTTCAACTGAGCCAGCCAGGTGCCCCAACAATGCTCTTTTTTTTTAATCCGAAAAGTGCCAGCTAATAAATAGAAGGTTGGGTAGATATAGAAAATCACCATTTTTGTAATATTTAGTTTATGAATTAGCAAGGATTATCAGTGGATGCTAAAAATCATTGGGTGAACAGTATTGGGCAGAATGTTAGAATGGCCTTAAAGAATCCCACAGTTAGTTAATTACACAGGGGACAACATCGTGCCTTAATAATGGAGACGTCTGGTCACCATTTTAATCAAGTCATAAAGTTTGGCATTGCCATAGTTAACAAGTATCTCCTAATGTGATGATATAGGAAGGAGGTAAGTCCATTTTTACCCTGTTAGCTGTAACTATTAGTATCCTATTCTAAGGGTTTAAATGAGGGACATTGTAAATTATCCTTTTGAGACTCCTTTCACTAAATTGAATAGTTGGCTAACATTGAGATTATTACTGTACTTACTTCATACATTACTGTGAAGTTTGCATGACTTAACAGGTTTTAAGAATTACAATAGGGTCTAGCACATAGTGTTACATAGTAAATACTGTTTCTGCCATTCTTCAGAGCCTGCTCTTCTAACCAGAGTATCTATTTCTTATAAATGTTTTTATCTAATTTTAATATTATTGGGAATTGCTAGTTAACTGTTCTTTAGGCAGAGGGTTTTGTTTGTATTTTCTGTGTCAGTTGAGTAGCTTTTGTAGTAGAAGATTATTTTTCATTTGTTGATTTCCATATTGGTAAGATAATTTGTGGAGTGACTAGAGAGCTATATATAATATTTAGAAGTTGTTAAATGAGGAGGAGGAGGAAAATTGGAGCATTGACTAAGGTAGTAGGTGTTTTTTAGAAAAGGAGAAACCCAGATATGGTTTGTGTTGGCACAGATTAAGCCAGACTTTAATCAATCCCTAGCGCAATTAATCCTTGAACAAATGGGTTTGAACTGTGCAGATTCACTTATGTGTGGGTTTTTCCCAATAAAGACATTAGGAAATGTATTTTTGCTACCTTATGATTTTTTTTTAAGATATTTATTTGAGCAAAAAGAGTACATGCATGAGCAGGTAGAAAGGCGGAGAGGAAGAGAGAATCTTGAGCAGAAACTGGCCTCAGTCTCACGACCCTGAGATCATAACCTGGGCTAAAACCAATAGTTGGATACTTAACTAACTCAACCACCCAGGTGTCCCCATATGATTTCCTTAATAACATTTTCTTTTCTCTAGCTTACTTTAATATTCTGACTTAAAAAGGAAGTTTAAATCAGGGAAACACTTGCTATTTTAGGGAAAAATTTTCTCCATTTTAGTGTTTATATATTATAGTCTTTTTATAGGTTTTTTTTTTTTTTTTTTTTTTTTGCAGCTTATATCATATGAAGGATTACTATCTATAGGGCTTCCAGAAATAAGAACCTACAACCCAGCAGAAAGAGAAGGCAGGTGTTAGGAACTAATAATTAACTTTGCCTTTTTCAGAAAGAAAGGAATACAAATGTCCCCTAAACATGGAAAAATGATTAAATTTCGTTAATAATAAGATTCATAAATTAAATTTGTACTGAGACACTATTTCTCAGTATCAGTTTGGAAAAAGCCCAAAAGTTTGAGTATATGTATAATTTTTTTCAAGATAGTGAGGAATCAGATATTTTTACACATTGAAAGGAGTGATACACCAGACAATTAAAACATTGTTTTGTTTTGTTTTGTTTTGAGCTGATGCTAAAATGATTCTTAAGTGCTAAGATTTGGTCTTTATTGACTTTAATTTATGAATCCTTAGGAAAAATTAATGATCCCACAGGATCATTAGGAAGGGATAAACAGCAAAAGGAAACAGCAAAACAGCCATACCATGCTAAGTCTCATAATACACTTTGTGGATAAGACAGAGAACTAATGACTGAATAGACAGACAGATGGGTACATTTTAACTGGTTAAATAGTCAAACCATATTAGACAATGATTGTCTTAGGTCTCCAGTGTTTCATACAGATTAATTTTTAACCTCTGAGTTTGATGAACATTTAGAAGACATGCTTATGAACTTTATACATAGCATAGAGCATAAAACTTATAAACATTTAATACATTGGGGCTGACAGACTGAGGAGTGTTAAAGATCCACTTTAGTAAAGTGTAAGGGAATTAAACATTCCAGGTAAAAGGCAGATCATCAAACTGAATTAAAAAAAATTACAAGACCCAACTATATATTTTTTATAAGAAATACACTGAAAGACAGAAGGGAAAAGAATAAGAAACAGCATGTTATACCATACAAACACTAATAAAACTATATTAGACAAATTAACATCAGACAAAAAAACTTAAAGCTTTATCAGGGGTACTACCAGAGATAAAGAAGGATTGTTTCTCCTGCAGGAGACATTTGGTAACATGTGGAGACATTTTTGGTTATCACAACTGAAGGATATTAGTAGTATGTAGAGGGTAGAGGCCAGGGATGCTACCTAACATCATAAAATACAGAGGTCAACTCCTCACAAAATGATAATAGTGCTAAAGTTGACAAAACTGCTCTATAAGGAAAACCACAAAATATTGCTGAGAGAAATTAAAGTTCTAAATAAATGGAGAGTTGATCCAGGCTCATTGGTTGTAAGATTCAGTATTATTACTTTCAAGTTAATATTTTTCCCAAATTGATTTACAGAGTGAACATAATCCCAATCAGAATCCCAGTAGACATCTTAAAATAGAAATTGACGGGCACTTGGGTAGCTCAGTCAGTTGGGCATCTGACTCTTGATTTTGGCTCAGGTCATGATCTCAAGGTCATGAGTTTATGCCTCATGCTGGACTCATAGCTGGAAATGGAGCCTGCTTGGGATTCTCTCCCTCTGCCTCCCCACCCCTGCTCTTCCTCTCCCTTGTTTTGTCTCTCAGAAAGAAAGAAGGGGGGAGGGAGGGAGGGAGGAAGGAAAGAAAAAGAAAAGAAAGAAAGATCGACATGCTGATTCTACTATTTATTTGGAAATATAAAACCTAGAATAGCCAAAATAGTCTTGAAGAAGAAGAAAGTTGAGGCATCTGGGTGGCTTTGAGAGTTTAAGCATCCAATTCTTAGATCTCAGCTCAGGCCTTTATTTCAGGGTCATTAGTTCAAGCCCTGTGTTGGGTTCCATGCTTGGCATGGAACCTACTGAAAAGAAGAAGAAAGTTTGAGGTTTATTTGTGGTTTCAAGATTTACTGTAAAGTTAGAGAAATCAGAACAGTGAATTATTGATATAAGGATAGACAAATAGACCGGAAGTAAAGAATAGAGCATACAGAAATAGACTTAAATACTGATTTAAAACAGAGATGGCCAGTGCAGTTCAATGGAGAGGGGGAAATATCCTTAACCAATAATGTTCCGATATCTACTTAGAAAAAATTAACCTTGGTTCCTACCTCACACCATATGTAAAAAACAATTTGAGGGGTGCCTGGGTGGTGCAGTCAGTTAATCATCCCACTCTTGGCTCAAGTTGTGATCTCAGGGCTGTGAGATTGAGCCTCACATCAGGCTCCGTACTCATTGTGGAATTTGCTTAAAATTCTCCCTCTCCTTTTGCCCCTCCCCTCTGTTCTTTTTTTCTCTCAAATAAATCCTAAAAAAAAAATAATTTGAGATAAATCAGGCGAATTAGAGTAAGGAACTCAGAAAAGAGATGGAGGAAATAAAAATAGAGTTTGCTAATCAGAGAGCAAGCAGTGGGAGGTTAGAGGAGGTGGAGAAACAAAGCAGCATGGAGATAAGACTGTATATCATCAGAGTGGCTTATGTCTTGGTCATTGCCCAGAAAAACTAGTGATAATGGGATGGATTGCGAGCATTAGTCCCCACATTTCTGGCAATGTGGGAGGTTATGTTGGGCCTCTCCTGAGCTGGCGAGGTCTCTAGCCTAACTAGATTACACCTTCAAGGGAGTCCCATTGATTCTCATTGTCTGAGATTCTATGCTAGGTTCTGATGCCCTGTTTTAAAGGGGATATGAAGAACTAAGATTTATTAAATTGGTGGGGGTGGTGTTAAAGACTGTGGGAAGGTGAGTAATGGTTGAAGGAACTGGAGTTGCTTAGCTTGGAAATGAGAAGGTGGTGAGAGGCATGATCATGGTCTTCAAATATTTAAGTGCAGATGAGTAAACTGCTATGGAGTAGACCAGTGAAAATAAGAAAAGTGGTGAGAGAAGAGGTAAGCAAATAAGGGTAGGGCCTTATAAATTGAGGTAAGTAGTCTGAACTTTTATGTTGAGGGCAGTGGAAAGCCATCACAGGATCCTAAGCACTGTAATGTGGTTATCACATATCCGTATTTCACCAAGAGATTGTTCTGACTACCATCTTCAGGTTGGATTTAGAGGTAGGGGAAGAAGAGAAACTGAAATAGTTCCTTCTGGAGAAAACCTACATAGATTAAATAGAAGAGAACATAGCATATGAAAAGTGAATGAATGATCTGTAAGTACTGTAGAAATTTAGAGGAGATTGACATAACCTCATGTAGCAAAGAATATGGGCCCTTTGTAGGAATTTGTTATTCATATTACCAGAAGTTTTTGTGGTTGCTTTAGGCAGAATGCAGCCCCACGGTACCATCCTGGAGGGAAGCATTGAAATGAGCTGGAGTTCATTGGCTTGCCTTGGAAATGCTGGACAAGCTCTTCATAGACATGTCTGCCAATTTGGCTGTTTGTGCAGATACTCAGTATTAAAATAATTACAATACTGGTGTAGACTGTACCATTTCTGCTACTTCTCTATCCGACATGGGTCTTTGCTGTCTTAGCTCCATAAGGACAGTATTGCTGTATAAAAATTTACAGCCAAGAATGCTGGAATATATATTGGTTTGCTTTTTTCATAAAGTTTAAAAGATTTGTCAAATTACTTTTTATGCGCTTTCATTAATTTCCAGGATTATTCATTTGCATGCATGTTGCAGGGGAGGGATGGCAGCAGTTTTTATCATCATTAAAATGGTATATTACTTTATGTAATTGAAAAGTTTAAATTAAAAAATACATGTTTTTTTGTCATTAAAAAAAATCTCTTAAAGCTGGAAGCTCTTTGACATCCTTTGGAACAGAAACATCAAACAGTGGTACCCTATCCCAAAGTAGTGCAGTTGGTTCTGCCTTTACACAGGATACAAGATCACTAAAAACACAGTTATCTCAAGGTAAGCTTTTTTTTCCTTTGTATGTTTCCATTCATAACATCTTTAGTGGTCTTTGTCTTTCTCTGAATGTAAGACCTTTTACAGCTTGCAAATCACATGTATACTTTCTATTTGGTCCTTTTAAGATTTTTCTCCTAATTGCTGTTGCAATGAGAATATTATTGAATGACATGCATTATTTAAGACTCTTTACAATTCTGAGATCATAAAACTGGGAACCAGTGAACATTCTCTAAGCTTGGCACTTTTTTGTAATGCAATTATATGACTTGTATATAATACTTACATATATCTAATTAGTACCAGCATCACCACTCAAGATGAACTATTCTTGATAACTTGAATGGCAGCTTAAAAAAACCAAACTGTTTTATGCTGTTGGGTCTTTCCTAGCATGCTCACAGAATCTAGAGCAGTGGTTCTTAGTGTGGGCTACCCACAACCAAATCATCATCTGGGGTGCTTCTTAAACATGTAAATCCTGGGGCACCTGTGTGGCTCAGTTGGTTAAGCTTCTGCCTTCAGCTCAGGTCATGATCCCAGAGTCCTGGGATTGAGCCCCACATCTGGCAGCTGCTCAGTGGGAAATCTGGTCTCCCTCTCCCCCTGTTCATTGTCACACAGTCTCTCTCAAATAAATAAATAAAATCTTTTAAAAAACCCGACCAAACTGAAAAAAAAAAGTAGATCCTGACAACTGCTATATCAGAATTCTTGGAGTTTGGCAATGTGCATTATAATTAGCCTCTTGAAGGATCCTGTTTAATTTTTAAGATTTATTTATTCATGAGATATAGAGAGAAACAGGCAGAGACCTAGGCAGAGGGAGAAGCAGGCTCCCTGCGGGGAGCCTGATGTGGGACTCAATCCCAGGACCCCAGGATCATGACCTGAGCCAAAGGCAGATGCTCAACTGCTAAGCCACCCAGGTGTCCCTGTTTAATTTTTTTTTTTTAACTATTTTTCTACCAGCCAGTTTTGTAGTCTTTGGTGGTCCCAAGATTCTGTATCTGTTTTTACCTACAGCTGAAGTGGTTGTTATTGGCTCATTGCCTTATATGGATGTTCACTTTTAAATAAAACAATATAAAATCATTTCAGAAGGATGCTATAATTACAGGACAATATTGTTTAAAGCTCTTGAGAGTAAAATCAAGCTAATGCTAAACATAATCCAATGCATTTCACTTTAGATATTTTACTGTCATTCATATTAATTTTATATAACTTAATTTTTTAACATTCTAAAAATTTGTTGTAGATGAATTAGAAATATAGTAAATAGGGCAGCCCCGGTGGCGCAGCGGTTTGGCGCCGTCTGCAGCCTGGGGTGTGATCCTGGAGACCCGGGATCGAGTCCCACATCGGGCTCCCTGCATGGAGCCTGCTTCTTCCTCTGCCTGTGTCTCTGCCTCTCTCTCTCTCTCTGTGTCTATGAATAAATAAATAAAATCTTAAAAAAAAAAAAGAAATATAGTAAATATAAGGAAGAAAATAAAAACACCCATAGTCCTGCTATTCAGAAATAGCAATTACTTTTTGGTTTTTACTCTTCAGACTTCTTTCTAGGTTAATAGAAGTGTATATTTCTGTGTAGCTGTTTTGGATTTTTTCCTTTTACGAATTCTTTCTTAGATAAAATTCTTCATCTTCTCAAGGCTTAGTTTTCTAAACTATAAAATGGGACCCTAGGGGCGTCTGGCTGACTCAGTCAGTGGAGCACATGACTCTTGATTTTGGGGATGTGGATTTGTGCCTCACATTGGGTTATAGAGATTACTTAAAAATAAAATCTTTAAAAAGGTAACATAAAGGGGCCCCTGAGTGGCTCAGTTGGTTGAACGGCTGGCTGACTCTTGGTTTCAGCTCAGGTCTTGATATCAAGTTTGTGCGATCAAGCCCTGCAGTGGGCTCCACATTGAGCACAGAGTCTGCTTCAGAGTCTCTCTCCCCCCTGCTTGTGCATGCACTCTCTAAATAAATAAGTGAAATCTTAAAAAATAAGAATAAATAAAATGGGGCTTTATTGATAACTTATGAGAATCACATTTTAAATATGTATATAGTGCCCTTAGCATAGTGCCATTAACATAGTACTTAGTAGATGTTAGCTATTTTATTTTTTTTTTTTAATTTTTATTTATTTATGATAGTCACACAGAGAGAGAGAGGCAGAGACACAGGCAGAGGGAGAAGCAGGCTCCATGCACTGGGAGCCCGACGTGGGATTCGATCCCGGGTCTCCAGGATCGCGCCCTGGGCCAAAGGCAGGCGCCAAACCGCTGTGCCACCCAGGGATCCCAGATGTTAGCTATTTTAATCAGTAGTGAACATTAACCTTACTGCTGAGCCACCCGGGCTGCCCTCTTTCAGGAATTTTTAGCTAAATCAAGAACACATGAAAAAAAAATCAGCATAAATATTGGGATTAATATTATTTGCCAGTGTTACAACTTTTCTACTTGGAATTAAGAATTCACTGAAAAACCTAGAACTAAAGGACTACAATTAGAGGTAAACTATAAACTTATACATATAAAAACCAATAGTAGGGGCAGCCCGGGTGGCTTAGCAGTTTAGTGCTGCCTTCAGCCCAGGGCCTGATCCTGGAGAGCTGGGATCGAGTCCCACATCAGGCTCTCTGCATGGAGCCTGCTTCTCCCTCTGCCTGTGTCTCTGCCTCTGTGTGTGTGTGTGTGTCTCTCATGAATAAATAAATAAAATCTTAAAAAAAAAACAAAACAGTAGTTGTCCTAAAACCTAACCCACTGATCATATAATGGAGATAAAAGAAGATGTTCACAATAAAGAAATAGAAATTATATGTGAAATACGTAAGAAATTCAGCAGACCTCTGTAGAAAATACAAAATGTAGTAGAGGGACATAAAAGAAGTCACATGTAATCAGAGAAACAGATCTTATTCCTAGATACAGAGATGTACTATTGGGAAGACGTTGTGTCTCATATTAATTAAATTTACAATACTTTTGGGATCCCTGGGTGGCTCAGCTTATTGGCGCCTGCCTTTGGCCCAGGGCGCGATCCTGGAGTCCCAGGATCAAGTCCCACATCGGGCTCCTGGCCTGGAGCCTGTTTCTCCCTCCTCCTGTGTCCCTGCCCCTCTCTCTCTCTCTCTCTCTCTCTCTCATGAATAAATAAATAAATCTTTAAAAAATTTACAATACTCAAGAGCCAATAAAATGAAAGCTCATCCACTGGAAAAAAAAAAAAAATTACAATACTTTTAATAAATCTAAATGGAATTGTAGCAGAACTTAATAAAAGATACACAGACCTAAAAAAAAGACATGGACGTATAGACAGACATTTTTTTATAAGATTTTTAAATTTAATTCCTGCACTGCTTTATTTTATATGTATTTTATTATCAAGTAGGTAAGCCCTGTGTCATTACTTTTATTTTAAAAATTTGTCTAATTGCAGCACGTGGTGGCTCCGATGGTTAAGGGTCCTGGGATGGAGCCCTGCAACAGGCTCCCTGCTCAGTGTCAAGTCTGCTTCTTCCTCTCCTCCTGTTTGTGCTCCCTCTGTCTAGCTCTAATAAATAAAGTCAGAAATAGTTCCAAATATAAATAAGTGATTAATACATGATAAAGATATTTTTAAATTAGTAGAGGAAGGCTGGCCGCCCAGTAAGTGATGTTGGGACAGACAACTCCCTAATCATTTGGGAAAAGTAGATCTGGGCAGTCCTGGTGGCGCAGCGGTTTAGCGCTGCCTGCAGCCCAGGGCCTGATCCTGGAGACCTGGGATCGAGTCCTGTGTCGGGCTCCCTGCATGGAGCCTGCTTCTCCCTCTGCCTGTGTCTCTGCCTCTCTCTCTCCCTCTCTCTCTCTCTCTCTCTCAATCAATCAAAATCTTTTTTTAAAAAAGTAGATCTGTGCTCGCTTCAGCAGCACATATACTGAAATTGGGAAAAGTAGATCTAGATTCTTTCCCTCATACTTAGGACTAAAATATATTTTAAATAGATTTAAAATTTTTTCAAGTACAATCGCTTCTTGGCCTTTTGGCTAAGATCAAGTGTAAAATTTTTCAAGTACATATTATAAGAGAGAGGTATATTTATATAAAGCAGTGAACAAAAAAGCCTGGGACTCTACATTTAAGTTTTATAAATGAAAACTTCTGAACTTTACAGAATTAAAATACTAGAATTTTCTTTGAACTGGTAAGAATATGCAGATAGGTCAAGGGGCTGTGTTTTTATTATGCTGAAACCAGCTTCTGGGTTTATTCCTAACGGTATGTCCTGCGTTACCTGCATTTCCCTGCGTATAACGCAGCTACCAGTATGACTTAGAAGACTTTAGTCATAGAGGTTTTGAAAGTGCACAGCAGACGAGTCCTTGCTTGCAGTGATCAGCCCATCACTTGTGGTTCTGCAACACTTGTGGGTCACAGGATCTTTTCTCAAAAGCCTAAATGAGACAAGTTTTAGAAATTTATATAAGGTCATTTAGGGGCGCGTAGGTGGTTCAGTTGGTTAAACATCTCCTTTCAGCTTAGCTCATGATCCCTGGGATCAAGCCCCACATCAGCTCCCTGCTCACTGGGGAGTCTGCTTCTCCTCTCCCTCTGCCTCTACCCCCTGCTCCTGCAGGTGTGCGTTCCCGCTCGCTTGCGCTCTCTCGCTCACTCTTTCTCAGAAATAAAACCTTTTTTAAAAAAGTATATCATTTAAATATTATTTATATTACAATAATCAATACTGTAAAATTGAATAATAGGCTTTTCAAAAAACTTAGCACTTGTTTATAAGTAAATCCCTGTATAAGGTGATAAGTAATCACAAAATATTTTCTCATAGGCTAGAACTTCTACAAACCACCATGATTCCCATTATGATCAATGGAATATTGCATTGTTTCTGTTAATGGTAGAGTAAGCTTTGGCATTAATGGCTGGAAATAGTGATACACATTTGTAATTTACAAGCTTTCAAGAACCATAAACTTGGGAAAATTACTAATAAACAGTCCCTAAAGCATCTGGTACATGGAAACCAATGCATTGTCAACACTCACCAATTCACCAGTGGTTGGAGCCTGTGCACATATGCACAGTTGGGTAGTAACATTTACAGCATACTTGGAATTTTTTTTTACATGAAATGAGCAGAATTTTCTTAAGCAGAACATATTATGGTGCAATATCATAGGATATGAAAGCACCTTCACCAGAGATTTGCAGCAAACATTATAGAGACAAAACATGATGGGAGCATCTGATGTTACATTCTTCTGTTCATACTGTGACCACACTCTGACCTCATAAAAGGAAAAATGGGAGTTTGTAAGTACACAACTCATATTAAGCAAAGGCTTCCAAAAGATCTTCCAAATGGCCAGAAATGAATATAGCTACTGTGTAATAATCTGAAGGGTGTATTTGTTGCTGGCCTTTGAGTATTGTTGTATAATTGCCCAAGCCCCTAAGGTATTGAAGGACTTCACCTGTCTAACTTTCTAGTTCTTTACTTGCTTTATAATGTAATGGAGATAATACCTACAGATATAAAAGTACCACTTTAGACATTTCTTCGGAAAGTACTAACAATTTTAGGTTATAGCCTCTGGAAATAATGGCCAAAGCATCAATATAATCTTGTGTTTGTCATTATTGGGGAAAGCCTGCATCCTACTTGCATACATCATGATCTTTGATAATATTCCTGAGAAGTATTGCCCAGGCAGCAGTTTTTGAAAAACTTACTAAAATCTTATTCCACCAGGTAGAAATACAAATAAAGTTCCATTGGTTAATTGGTTGGTTGTTGGGGATTTTGGTTTTGTTTTGTTTTGTTTTAAATGTTTCTTTACTAGCCTAGTGACCTAGCCCACTAAAGATAACCAGTTTTAAACTCTGATCTAATAAATAGATAAATTCAGATTTGTGCTAAAGATATAAATTAGAAATAAAACTGTAGGCATTTTTTTGAGGGTCTAGATTATTTTGAAATCCCCAGAGGATAGGGTAGTTTCTTATCTTTTGGTTACGTTTTAGGTCGTTCAAGCCCTCAGTTAGACCCTTTGAGAAAAAGCCCAACCATGGAACAAGCAGTACAGACCGCCTCGGCCCACTTACCTGCTCCAGCACCTGTTGGGAGAAGGAGCCCTGTATCAACCAGGCCTTTACCATCTACCAGCCAAAAAGCAATAGAGAATCAAGAGCACAGGCGAGGTAGAACTTTAGCTGTTTATTATTCATTAATTGACTGATCAACATTTTCCATTCACCTTATTTTTCATTAAAAAGATATATTGTATATGAATGATCCTAGAAGGTTTAAACTGAACTTGATAAAATGTTCAGTCTTTCACACTTGACTCAAAGTGTGATGGTGGTGGGGGTATAGACTTGTTGTTTTTGTTTTGGGTTTCTTTGTTCTTCCCATTTTGAACTTCACAGAAGTTTTTGATTTTGTGTCCTGAGCTCATCTGTGACTTTGTATATCTTTCATAGCTGAAGTACACAAAGTTTCAAGACCAGAAAATGAGCAACTCAGAAATGATAGCAAGAGACAAATAGGTAAGTTATTTGAATCTGAAAGCCATATTCTGCACTTCCCAATTAGAAAGAACATTTGATGCATAATTGCTATTAAAAAATTAAAGCCTGTAGAGTGCCTGAGTGGCTCAGTGGGTTGAACGACTGACCAACTCTTGATTTTGGCTCAGGTCATGATCTCATGTGTTGTGAGATGGAGCCCCATGACAGGCTTCATGCTCAGCAGGGAGTCTGCTTAAGATCTTCTCTCCCCCTCTCTCAAATAAATAAATCTTTTAAAAAAAAATAAGTGAAAGCCTGGTGTTGGTGACTAGGGACTTTCATTGTGGTAACAGAACATTTCTTTATCTTGGTTATGATAGTCATTATATAGATGTATACATGTAGCAAAATGTTATATAACTACATATAAAGAGACACCAGAAAATGAGTATCTGCAAAACCTGTTGAAATCAGAATTAGGTTTATAGTGTAATTATGGTGTGCCAATGTCAATTTCCTGGTTTTGGTAATGTTGTTAAGGAAGATATTACCGTTTGAGGGGAAGCTAGATTATGGGCATATAGGACCACTATATTCTATTTTTTCAAATTTTTTGTGTCTAAATGTCTTAAAAGGTATTGTTTTTTTAATCACCATTACATTGCTGGAATAAACTGTAGTTGATGGTAGACAGTTGTCTTTCAGTATATTGAATTTATCTGCCAGCAAGATTTATGCACTTAGAGTTACATTGTCACGTGGTTTCCTCTTTAGTACTGTCATTTGTATTTTATGTTTTTATGTCAGTTTCAAGTTAGCATTATAAAATTGTTTTCATTGTTTTCTATACTTTTAGGAGGGGAATTATCAGTACCTTGAAGGTTTGAGGTTTTCCCATTATAATGATTTAAGCCCTGAGTTTTTTGGGTTTTTTTCAATAGTTGTTCAAGAACTTTTAACTGCCTTTTATGATTATTGAGTTAATAAGATTGTACACTTTGTTTTGTAATAACATTTATCCCGATTCATTTATTTTATTAATACTTTCAAATAAATCAGGAAAAATTATAATTTTGGATGTCCAAGTAAAAAATAAAGGTAAAGCATAATCACCTTATTTAGATAATAATTAGAAAGTGATCTTTAATTTCAGAAAAATGTATACTGAATTTTTCCTGCATGTTGCTCTATGTGTTTTTGTACGTGCTGTGTGCCATGAATACAAAGGGTTTGGTTTGATTTACTGTATTTCACTTTTTTTTGTTTTGGGAAAGAAAGAACTTCTCAAAATAAGATAATTGCCATACTACCATCATTTAAAAATCATATAAAGTAATAAATAAAAGTACCTTTAAGTGCCCTTCAAAATTCATCTCCTAAAGTTCATTAACAGAACAGAGACTATTCTTTCCGACCTTTTTTCTTATGATTTTACAAACATAGACTGTACTTGAACTTTTTTTAGAAAACAGATTATGCTATATTTACTTCCTTAGCTTGTGGCCAACATGTTTTTAATAATGAACTTGAATATTTTAAACATCCTGCTTATCTAGATTTAAGTGTCTGGATATGCTGCTGTGGTTTTTTGTAGTTTGTTTTCTCAAATGTGGGCATTTTGCCAAACTTCAGTGAACACTGAACACAACCTGTCTGTTGCTGTGTAGTCACTTTCTGATCTTTGTCACTATTTTCACATAATTATAATCATTGAATTCATATTCCTTTGTGCTCTGTTTCTGTTAACTCACATTAACTACTGTTCCATATTCCTCTTTTATTTTTTTCTTAACTCTTCCTCTTGTGTTGGGTATTTAGGTTCTTGAGTTTTCACTGTAATATATGCTATCTTGGTATTCCATTATCGTACTTCATATAAATTTTGTTAGCATAGTAGAGAAAGGATAGATACAGGAAAACTTGAATAATATGAAGCCATGTAGAGGGTGACAAGAAAGGTGAAAGAGGAAGTGGTTGGAGTGGTTGAGACCTGGCAGTGCTTTTGTGTTATCTGTGATAATGTGTGCTTATTAGTAGTATTTGTTTATTTTCTTATTATAAATCTTAGTTACTGTGAGCCTTTCAAAGAAGATTTCCTAAATTTTGAGAACCCACTATGTGTTTGACACTTTGTAGGAATTAGAACTATAAGCAGAACAGAGCCCTTCCCTCAAGGAGTATGACAATAATTTACTACAGAAGTCTCCGAAATAGTTTGGTTTTGGTTGTGCACGCTGAATAACATGTATGAGTGTGGACCCCATAAATATAAATTTCATGCGCACTCAGTCCTTTATGTATTAAGTATTAGTGAAATTTAATTTTTTTATTTTTAATAATTTTTAGAGATTTGTTTATTTTTAGAGAAAGTGTGGGGGAGGGGCAGAGGGAGAAGATCTTAAAGCAGACTCCCTGTAGAGCATGGAGCCTGATGTGGGGCTTGATCTCATAACCCACAAGATCATGACCTGAGCCAAATCCAAGAGTAGGACACTTAACCAATTGAGCCACCCAGGTACCCCACTTCATCTTTTTTTTTTTAAGATTTTATTTATTCGTTCATGAGAGACACAGAATGAGAGAGGCAGAGACATAGGCAGAGGAAGAAGCAGGCTCCATGCAGGGAGCCCGATGTGGAACTTGATCCCGGGACTCTGGGATTACGTCCTGAGCCAAAGGCAGATGTTCACCCCGCTAAGCCACCCAGGTGTCCCCAATTCATCTTTTCTATATAAACACTACAAAGATAGTAATGTGTATAGAGACTTCTAAGCATTTTTGTTGTTGACCGTTTTTTTAAAGACCACAGTAATAGCTTCCGTCTTAAATCAGCTTATTCTCTCTTTATTGATATAGTTCCAGGTGCTCCTTCAGCTCCAAGGAGAGGGCGTGGGGGTCATCGAGGTGGCAGGGGACGATTTGGTATTCGACGAGATGGTCCAATGAAATTTGAGAAAGACTTTGACTTTGAAAGTGCAAACGCACAATTTAACAAGGAAGAAATAGACAGAGAGTTTCATAATAAACTGAAATTGAAAGGTGAGTTTTCACTTTTCTGTTCAGAAAATGTTATTTGACTTGTGAATTGTGGATGTTTAATATAAATCTTGACTTTATGGTATGTGCTTCTTTTTTATTAGAAGATAAACTTGAGAAGCAGGAGAAGCCTGTAAATGGTGAAGATAAAGGAGACTCAGGAGTTGATACCCAGAACAGTGAAGGAAATGCAGATGAAGAAGATCCTCTTGGCCCTAATTGCTATTATGACAAAACCAAATCCTTCTTTGATAATATTTCTTGTGATGATAATAGGTACAGTCTTTAAGCTGCTCTTATGAAGTAATTTCTTATAAATTCACAAAGTTTAATGAATACTTAAATATAATCTAATGACTAATTTTTTTTAATATGTTATTTTGCTAAAAGAATAATCCGTACTAAAATTTTCAATGATACTACTCTTTGTGAAGAAGAAATAACCATATACTTTTGTTTAGGGATGCATTCACATTTGAAATTAAACAAAACATTCCTCTAACATGTGAGACCTTTTACTTTACTCCCCTACAGTGTAGTTGAAATGGAGCCATGGCCAAAAGTGCTAATGTTACTTTGAAGTTTGCTGATAGAGTAAAACTTGGCTGTATGGCAGCAAAGGTGGGCCCAGAAAATTGTCAAGTTAAAGGATCCAGTTTAGCAGTTCAGTTTCTGCTACCCATTCCAGATTTTTCTTCTCCTAACGGTAGTTTGGTGCCACCTGGTGGCAGTTGTCTACTTCAGCATAAACTTGAATGGGTGATACTGATCTGAGTCCTGCAATTGGCTGTAGGACAGCACCAGTGGCAATTTAAACACCTACATCTGACCGAAGGTCCATGGATTGAGCCAGGAGTACTAGAGACTCGGGGACTTACTCTCCTGCTCCCAGCTTCCTGAGACAAGAGTTCCCTCTCTTGGCTTTGTCCTCTCATATTGGGGCTGAGAGAAAAGTAGAGTCAATTGCCAATCCTATTATATTTGAATTCCTGTTATATTGAGGGTTGTTACGAATTTTGTTTCATCAGCTATATTTGAAAGAAATTAATACTGGTCGTATTTTCACATGAAGTTTAACAATTATTATGGGAGCGTATTGCCATGGACAGTTTGTGATGACTTAGATAAGGTACTTATTTTTATTTCATCTTTAGGAATTACTTTATCCTTAATTTGGGAATTAGTGCCACAAAGTTTTGCTGGAAAACATTCTTAAAATGTCATACACTAGAGATTATTTGTTCTTCTAACAGAGAACGGAGACCAACCTGGGCTGAAGAAAGAAGATTAAATGCTGAAACATTTGGAATCCCACTTCGTCCAAACCGTGGTCGTGGAGGGTACAGAGGCAGAGGAGGTCTTGGTTTCCGTGGTGGCCGAGGGCGTGGTGGTGGCAGAGGTGGTACTTTCACTACCCCTCGAGGATTTCGTGGTGGATTCAGAGGAGGTCGTGGGGGCAGGGAGTTTGCAGATTTTGAATACAGGGTAAGTATTTTATGCTTTGGGATGGGCATGTAGTTTTATGAAATTTTATTTATTTTGAATGAATATTTTTAGGATATTTGTATAACTTTCAATTTGTTTAGTGGGGGATGAGGTTGTTTATATCATTTTAAGGAACAGTAACTTCTTGTCTAGTGAGTCCAAAGTTTTTAACTGTTTTTTTTTTTTCAACTGGAGGAAGTAAGGGATAGAAATGAGATTGGGATGGGAGGGGTCTTTATTATAGAGCCATGGTTTTAGATGTCACAGACTAGTAAAAATTTCCCCCCAAAAATGTATTAGAGATTGACTTGGGTGTTTTGTTTTGTTTTGTTTTGTTTCTCTTTTGGAGGCATGGGGGATTACTGAAGAAATTTTACCAAAAAAAACTATATCACATTACCTTTATTTCATATTGCAAAGTGTGCTTCAACACCAAAAGAGTCTAGAAAAGACATACTGCAGAATAGAAAGCCTCCAAAGCAGCCAACATTGATACAGTATTTTGCATGTAGTAGGCATTGTTCTAAATGTTTTTCACATATTACCTCACTTAAATTTCACATAAACTCTAAGATATCAGAGTTATCTTATCACTATCAAGTGATCAGATTATCACCACTTTACAGATGAAGGAATAGAGATACTAAATACCTTGTCCACAGTCAGCTCATAAGTGAAGCTGTGAGGTCTTGAGCCTAGTAAGTTTGTTCCTGAAAATTCAGCTGCATTTTCTATGGTTTTCTTATTTACCTTGGTCTTAAAAATATTATGATATATTGGCATTTTAGAACTGCTGCTAGAAAACTGTGTAACTCTGTATAGTATGTTTATATGTATAATTTATTGAAGAGAGTCTGTAAATGAAGTCAGTGTCACTTTCACTCTCCTAGTTTATTGATTTTTAGGATCAGTAGAAGAAGGTTATATAATCACAGAAAGGATCAAAATCCCCTTATAAACAGATCTACTAGGAATTGCAAAGGGAAGCTAGAAATAAAAAGACCTGCTGGCAGAAATTCACTGTCCATTATTTGAAACTGGCCATTGTTGAGATCCCTCTGGAAGGATTAATTTTAGTGGCTTTGGCATCTGGTCTGTTAATTTTGACAGCTCTGATTCTGTATCATCTAGCCAAGACTACTGAAAATTAGCGTCAAGTCATTAAGCTATCCAGCCATGGTGGCCTGGTGCAGCTGCAGAATTTGTAACTTGCAGAATTGTCATTTTAGCCGAGAGACTATGTCCTAGGAGTTACAGAATGCCATTTGCTTGTCACTATGTCCTATACCTACTACTGCTCTTCCCAGTGGCCTTTTGCTTATAGAATTCAGTAGCCTTTTCACAAATATTTGTCCTTAACCCCTCTGAAGTATTTGACACTGCTAACCACCCACCCACCTTGGAGTCTTTCTTCCTAGTTTTGTAAAAATATTATTTGGAGTGTTTTTGTTTTGTTTTTATTTTTAAAAATAATACATGTTCCAGGGCGCCTGGCTGGCTCAGTTGGTAGAGCATGATCTTGGGATTGTGACTTTGAGCCCTATATTAGGTGTAGGGATTACTTAAAAATAAAATCTTTTTTATCTTTTTTTTTTCTTTTTTATCTTTAAAAATAATATAAAAATAATAATAACACATGTTCCTCAGCAGAGCCTGTTTAAATACATCATGAGCTGCTTCTCCAGGTCAGAAGTCTTGTACTGGCTCTTGTCCTTTTTGCCATTTGGACTCCCCTTTTCTTTATTCACTCTGCTGCAGATATGTGGACCACCTTCTTGGTCTTGTTCAATGCCAAGCTTATTCTTCTATCAGGACCTTTTCACCCATTCCTTCTGCCTAGAACATTCAATTTGCTCCTTAGAAGCGTTCATGCTCATATTTGCACACTCTTCTTCCCCTTCTTCCTTCTCCCCCCTTCTCTCTCCTTCCCTTTCTTTCCTCCTCCCCTGAGCTTGTTGATTCATAGCTTTTAATCAGTTTTTCAGCTTGGACCTTGTGTGCTTTTCTCTGTCTTTATATGCTTTATGTTCTTTGATCAATTTAAACTTGACCTTCCTCAAAATGACTTCACCATCTTCTTGCCTCCCGTGGCACCACCCCAGCATCTGCACTCGCTTAACAATTTGGCAGTAGCCCTTTTCCACATTACCACATTTGTTCCCATGCTGTGTCCCTGCCCACTACCATAATAACCCACTGACTGGTCTGCAGACGTTCCCTCTCTTTACCTCACTTGAGGCATGTCAGCTACCTGTTGAAGAGCCTATGACAACTCCTTGTTGAAGACCACATTGAGTCCACTGGGCTTGAGAAAAAGTACATTTTTTTTTTTTTTTTGAGAAAAAGTACATTTAAATTAAACTTGAATCCTGATGAGAATTCTAGTGATTGTTGCTAGTATGACAACAGTTGAATCGTTAAACCTTTCAGGCCCTCAGTTTTTACATTTTTGGAAAGAGTTATACTTTTATCAATATTTTAAAGATCACTAAAATCTCAAGTTGTAAAGCATCTGAGAGGTCTGAGCTCCTGGCCAAGCCGTGAGTCCTGAAGTATCCCTTAATGGCACTGGCAGCTTACTTTTCCTAAGAGCATCCATCCCACCCCGGGGATGGTCTAATTAGTAGGATTTCACAATGCGAGTGAAGAACTTTTCCCCTGTATCTTCACTCTTAGTTTAACTCTACCCTTATAAGTGCACAGAATATAAATACTCCTCTTCGTGATAATTTGCAGATAATTTGAAAAAACAGCTGCCATGTCGTCTCTCAGATTGGACTGTTATTTTTCATTATCTGAACAGACATCAATAAACCTTTGAATAACTGCTGTGTGCATGGTACATGCATTTATTAATTGAAACCTATTGAGTTCTTCATATTCAGCATGCACTGTGCTGGATAGTAGTGGTAAGCAAAACAGATGCAGTCCCAGTCTTCTTGGTGTTTTAGTTCAGTGGGGAGGTAGACATATCTAAAAGTCAAGGGGTTCCCTTTTACACCCTACACCCTTCACAGTCTTGTCCAAAGTTTGCTCTGTCCTTGGGAACTTTTCTTCCTTCTGGCACTAATTTCTTCCTTTTCTGACTCCTAGGTATTGGCACACATTTTGAATACATTCAATGTTCCTTATTTCATGTGTTTTGTTCTGCGTTTCCAGCTAGATATGAGCCTCTTGGCATTAGTGAACGTGTATTTTACTTTCATTTTCATCAGTGGACATGGAACCATAATGGGTTAACGTGAGTGCCCACCATGTTGATTAGGAATACAGTAATTCAGCCTTCAGTAAGGTAGAAGGTCCATTGGTATGGCTAGTCCTTGATTGTGCATTCCAATGTTAAATGACCCTTATGTCTGCCACTAGAGCCCTTGCCATTTCCGCAGTCGACAGCATCTAAATCATATCACCTGGCACCTTTAAAAGCAGAGATAGTGAGGGATCACTATTACATGAAGGAAATTTACCTTCAAGGATTAAATTCCTTTCTAAAACTACATCTAATACTTCTCAGAAATGGAGGTCAATGGCATTTCCAGCAGCCTTCATATAATGAGTTGACTTTCTTGTTTGTGCTCTGTTGTCATAAATCATTAATTTTGAGGTGAGCATGGGCAAGTCTGGTTGTTTAATGGAAACACAGGCAGTAGGATTGTAGATTTTAAGAACTTCTTAAAAATACCAGCCAAACTATAAGCTCTCTCTCACTGTACCCCCAACAGATAGTAGGAAACCAAGGACCCAGAGAGGTTAACTCTCTTGATCTGAGTACAAGCTAGTAAAGCCAAAAACTTAACTCTCATTGCCCAGTTTTCCTTAAGAATAATGTTAGAAACATAAACTTGTGCTGAGCTTAGTGCTGGGGTGTTTTGTGGAGATGGGGGACAAGGAGATCAGGTTGGGTGTAATAAAAGTATAGTCAGCTGCTGACTATACTTTTTATATGCTGCTGTTAAGGAAGCTACCATGGGAAGTGAGACAAATTACCTTCCATTTGAGTCTATTTCTTCAGATAGGGTCCAGAGACAAAGAGATAACCAAAATGACTCAGCATGGTACTCTCTCTCCCTTTCCCCCTTTTATTTCCTCCTCTCTTTCTATTTCTCTCTTTGCCTCTCCCCCTCCCTTCTCTCCCTCTCTCTTTTTTTTTTTTTGCTTTCTTTTTTTTACCTTTCAGAAAACCACAGCTTTTGGACCCTAAAATAGGTCTGGATTGATCGTACAACTTTCTGAAAGGTAAAAAAAAAAATTCGGGGCATGTGAAAGTTGGCTTTGGTGTGGGGGACTATGGGGTGGGATTATCTTCAGTTTATTTCTTTCTGCACCAGTTTACACCATGCCATTTGTATTCTAATTTAATCACATTGTACAAATGGTTTGGTGCCATATACCCAGATAAAGTTAAGTCTTTATTTAACATAGGAAATAATATGTTTCTAACAGGGTGAAAAATCAGGTATGCGATAACAACTAGTCCTGAGGAAAACAGCCCCTGGCTCTGTTGTAATGTACAGGACTTTAAATAAGAGTTAGTCTCATTGGAAAGCTAAAGGCTCCTTGAGATTTTTGTTTTTTCCCTGTCTACTTTTTAAAAATTACCCAGTCAACTCTGATTTTCAGAACTTATTTTGAATTTAAAAGTTATCCTTTAAAAATGAGCTTCTAAATCATTGATTTCTCCCAGCATGAGACTTTGGAGAAAAATGTTATTTTACTGTCTGGGTATTTTATTGCTTAGTAAAGACATCAAAGACTTCAGGATCTTAATAATCTTTTTCCAAAGTATGTTGTCATTTGTATTTGATGAGCTTAACTACTAAGTTGAAGGTTTAATTAAGTTCTGTTATTGTACTTAAAAATTATTAAGATGCAACCAAAGATAGTGAGGTGTGCCTGTATCTTATGGGGCTGGAACCAGACCACACCATACCACCACTGCTGTAACCTCTACTAACTGGAAAATGAAGTTAACAAATAATGAGCCACTTATGGGTGTGGAAGTCAAAATGTTTCTTGGAAATTAGTGAAATGCATTTATATGTGAAAGGGAAAGGAGGGTATATTTGAAAGTAATGGGAAACTTAATACTTAAGTAAGTTAAAAGTACTTATTAATAAACCAGTAATTTGAAACATGAGCTAATTATTTTTTTCCTTTTTAGAAAGACAACAAAGTTGCTGCATAGTCTACAAACAAGTCTTTGAAAATAGGTGAATTTCTAGCTCTTCATGGTCCTGAGAATTGGTTTCAGTCTTTGAGAAGAATGAAGAAGTGAATTTGCTGTATATTTGTCACCAGCACTGGGTTTTTGTTTGTTTGTTTGTTTTTCTGCTTAATTTCAAAGATTCAATGCAGTTACTTTTGGGGGGAAGGCTCATCTTTAAAAATGAGCATTAAATATATTTGGAATAGCAGAAGGTTAAGTAATTTCTTATGTATAGTTAAACTACAGCAGTACTTCAATGGGACTTATAAGTATTTTTTCATCACTGAAAGGAGTTTTCTTATCACTAAATTGTATTTGGCAATTATTGTAAGTTGCCTGCAGATAGGGCCGTGATACTGTGTTTTGAGCCACAGAAGGTTGTGTGTATGTGTGTGTATGCGTGCGTGCGTGCGTGTCTCTTTCTTTCTTTCTTTTTGGAAATCCTGTAATATCCCTTTTGAGGTAGCTTATTTCGTCAATTAATTAGGGTGCTGGATGGTAGAGAATTTTGTCAGTCAACTATGTACACACAGTAAATACTGTTTCTTAGGCAAAGGTAACTTTTTTATATAGTTGTAAAATTCCATTATATTCCATTGCCAAAGAAACATTAAGAACTTTGTATAGCTGTATAAAAAGCAACTAATTTTTTAAAGAATAAACATTTTAAAGTCAGCAAACATACTGTGTCCTTGCAGAAGTTGATGTGCTGAGGAGGAGAGCTATGGGTGGTGGGTCTTTTTTCATAGCTTTCCAGGCTTGAGATTTTTGATTTTGATTTTTTTTTTTTTTTAATGTTTGGAACATAAATGAAGATTTGATACATTCTTCCATTATCTGAAAAGGATAAATTCCTCCTACTCACTGTAAGAACTTCATTTTATAACAAATGGCATATCACAGGATTTGTCCAAATAATAAATATTTTCAGTATATGAATGTAAATAATCATAGATAAGAATGTACTTAGCTGTATTTTCAAATAAGTACCCTCTCCCCTTTTTTAAGACAATAAAACTGGGCATCGATTAACCTGTTCTTCCTGATATGCCTAGAATTTCGTCCTGATAACCCTGATTCATTCCATTATATTTCAAGAGGATTCAGAGTGCTAGAAATTATTTTGGCAGCCTATAAGATATCCTAACACTGGTCCTTGGGCCTGTGGCCCACAAATGACTCGATAATAGAGTTCCTTGCTAATTATAAATCACTAGTAAATCTTTTTGATATTTTAAGCTATAGTGGGGGAAAAAATCTGGCCACTTTTGTGTTTTTATGAAGGCCATGGAATAAAGGGATCCAAAGATTTAAATATTTTTATCTATTTTGATTTTTGTTAACTTTCTCCTTAAAGTATTCAGTAGTGATAAAGATGTGGGAAACTGCACTGTAGGAGAATTGGAATATTTAAAGATGGTTGATATTTTTAATTTTAATTTTATATCTTTTGTATAGCTCTACAAGGAGATGTTTTGTAATTTGGTTTCGTTTAAGGTCCAGTACTTGGCAGCCATAGTTTAGATAATGTTGCTTAATACTGTTTGCTTGCATGTTAACAACAAAACCTTTTGGAGGACCCACAAATCATGATCTTGAACACATTTCCGAAGCATTCTGAACATCAAAGCAAGTGCTCTGATGATACTTATGTAGACTGTTTGAGACGTCCTGGGCCAGTTTCAAGAAAAGCTGTAAATACCAGTACTACATGCTCTGAAAGTATGAATTCACGTGTTTTCCAAACCCTCTGGGTCACTAACTAAGGCATTTGGTGTCCCAATAATAACTGGCAGCATGGCATACCTGCAGTGCACCTTACAATATTAAAGCAAGGCTTTTATTCTAAGACAGAATAAAACTGTTAAATAAAACATGTTCGTCAAAGTTCTTTCTCTTTAAATAGTAATAATATCATCTTACGATAGAAAGAAACATAATGAAACACCTCTTTTAAGTATAAGAATGAAATTATGGTTATGTTTATATTCCCTAAAATAACTAAATTAATTTCTAACATTTTGCCTAAGATTTATTTATTATTGTAGGTGTTAAGGTAAAGCTGGAAGCCCCCTGTCCCCACTGGGATGCAGAGTGATCTTGAGTTGCAGTCCCCATCTTGAGGTGAGCCAGCTAGGGCTAAAATGCTCTCTCTGTGGGCAAGCAGGTGTGAAAGAGCAGAGAGGGAAGGGCTGACCCCTAACCTCATTTTTTGGTCAGACCACTTCTCCCCCTGAAAAGCAAGACTTACTGTAGAGGTTAGTGAGAGAGGTCAGGAGTGTTAATCCAGCTCAGTGGTTCTTAATCAGGGATTGGACTGATATCCCGAGAGCATTTAGGAGTGTGAGGGCTGTGTTTTGGTTGTCACAGTGACTAGGGACCACCACTGGCATTTAAGAGTAAGAGCCAAGGGGGATCCCTGGGTGGCTCAGCTGTTTAGCGCCTGCCTTCCACCCAGGGCATGATCCTGGAGGCCCAGGATCAAGTCCCATGTCAGGCTCCTTGCATGGAGCCTGCTTCTCCCTCTGCCTGTGTCTCTGCCTCTGTGTGTGTGTGTCTCTCATGAATAAATAAAATCTTTTTTTAAAAAAGTAAGAGCCAAAAAAATAATAAGAGTAAGGGCCAGCGATGGCAAAAATCCTACACTATAAAAAAAAAATGCTGGGTGGTGCCACATAGCTATCCAGCCCAAAGTGCCACGGTGGCCCTTCCAATCTGAGAAAATACTGGCTGAGGTCTCTCTACATGAAAAGATCATGAGTGGGGAATTAATTCTTTCCCTCCCCAAAATCTTTAAAAACATTTACTGAAAAAAATTGTCTTTACATGGAATATGAAAGGACAAGGTATAAAGGGACCTTACTTCCAGTGACACAATGTTTTGGAAAGCCATTATCATAGGAATTCCCAGTTCATCCCAGTCTCTCTCAAGAAATGGTTCACAAATTTCTTCTCCACATCTGCTGAGGAGCATTTTAAAGTACAAATTCCCACATCCCACACCTCAAGAGTCTGAACCTGAAGTTCCATAGAGGAGTCTGGGAACCAGTCTGCGTCCCACAGGTAGTTCTTCTGATCAGCAGGTTTAGAAAAACAGCTTTAAATCAGCATAGCCAACCCACCTCGTGTAGCCTCCTCCTTAAAGGGCCTTTGTAAAGTTTTCACAGTAGGATCACTTTACCATTTCCCCATCTTTCCAAATCCAGTACAAGCACATTGTGACTGGGGCAGGAAGAGCGGGAAAGGACTAAGGAAGGAGAGGCATTTCTACAGGACAGTATCCAGGGGGAAAACAGGGAGACAGAGACTCAGATTTCCTATGGGTTTGGCTGATTTGAGCACTGAGACTTCGTTTTTTATTTTTTTATTCCATACAGGAAAAGGGTGTGTGGTGTTGTTTCTGTGTCTCAGTTTTACATGGCCGCTGTCCCTGTCTCTGTGGGTTATCTGTCTGAAAGAGAAGCTGCGCCTTCTGCACAGCTGTAGGTTAATCACTCGGGTCTAATCACACCCAGATTCAGTGTGATGGGTTGCCTCTGCCCTGTTGGTTCAGAGCTGGTTTAAACTGACTGTGAGGAGAGAGGTCACAGGATAAAGTAATCGAGGTAAGTGAGCTCTGTTAGGAGCTCACATGTCACATGTCACTTTGCTATTTTTTGACTGTGTTTTTAAAAGGTAAGTATTAGTACAGTCAGAAGCCAACTTAAGGAAGTAAAGTAGCACCGTTGTGCTCTGACTTCTAAGGATGCAAAACGAGTTGGCTCAGAGCAGGCTGCCCTAGCTTCTCCCAAGAAGGAGACCCAAGGACTTCTCGGAAGAGGGATTCCCTGACTAGGAGTTGGTCAAGTGAGGGGAGCAAGGGAGTGGAGCTTTGAGCACCCGGGGCTTCAGGCCAGGGGCAACCAGGCAGCCAGCTAGTGTGTGCACTGGGAAGCTAGAGGTGCAGGTCCCAGGCAGTGGTCTTGGGATGATCCCAAACTTCTGAGGAGGAGGGATGCAAAGGTTCTTCTGTTTTTCAGAGGCAGTGTTAGTAAAAGCAAGCTTGTGGTTTTGAGACATTTATAAATCTGGCTCCAAGAGCACGTGGTGAGACTATGAATCCAGTGTGGTTTCTGTTCTCAGTGATGGTACAGAGCTGCGAGCCAGTGGTGTGGGTGTCCTTTAAATTCCGGCTTGGTTCATATTTAACGAACTTGGCTGACTGATAAAAATGTTTTCAGGTTTAGCTCATAAACATATCAAAATAGACCTGAATCTGATTTCAGTTCGTAATGAATTGGATTGTTGATTTTAAGGAAACATTTTAAAATGCACCAATGTCCAGGTTGTGGTTTATAAAGAAACAAAGTAGCACTGCGAGGCCAAAGCATATTTCAGTTCAATAATCAGGCTTTCTTAGAGTGACTCCATTTAGTAAGTCCGCCTTTGCCTCCAGACTCCAAGGGTAGTTGGGAGAGAGGACAGAATGCCAGTCTTCACGGTATGAGAAGCCCAGGCCCAGGCAACACTGTGTTGAGTTTCTGTGAATGGTTGACAGTCGTCCCAGTACAGAGCACAGGAGCATGTTTACTAGATGTCTGGAGTGTGCCTCTCTAATCCTGGTGCTCACCTAATCCTGGTAATCCTCCAGTGCCAGCCTCACACAGGATTGTTGATGAGAACGCAGATCCCAACATTGCAATTCAGGATTTTGCTTGTGCTGAAATGGTTTTGTAAATTTTTTTCTTTATGGGTTGGTTGGGTGTTGGTTATCGCTTGCTCCATTCCTTAACGTAATAGCTTTGTCATAAAGTGGGCATGTGGAGCCTTGCAGGTTGCAGTTTATAAAATGAAATTAGGTATTGCTTTGTTTTGTTTTTGTAAAAATACATTTTTTTAAAGATTTTATTTATTTATTCATGAGAGACACAGAGAGGCAGAGACACAGGCTCCATGCAGGGAGCCCGCTGTGGGTCCCGGGTCTCTAGGATCACGCTCTGGGCCGAAAGCGCTCTGGGCGGAAAGCGGCGCTAAACCGCTCAGCCACCAGGGCTGCCCAAAATAACACATTTTAAAAGAACATGGAGAGTATGTGGGGCCTGGCTGGCTCAGTTGGTAGAGCATGTGACTCTTGATCTCAGGGTCATGAGTTCAAGTGCCACGTTGGGATCCAGCTTACTTAAGGAAAGAAAGAAAGAAAGAAAATGGGCAGTATGGAAATGGTTTTTAAAAATAGATAAAAGAGGCTCAGCGGTTTAGCACCTGCCTTCGGCCCAGGGTGCGATCTTGGAGCCCCGGGATCGAGTCCCATGTCGGGTTCCCAGCATGGAGCCTGCCTCTCCCTCCGCCTGTGTCTCTGCCTCTCTCTCTCTGTGTCTATCATAAATAAATAAAATCTTTAAAAAAAATAAAATAAAAATAGGGCAGCCCCGGTGGTGCAGCGGTTTGGCGCCGCCTGCAGCCTGGGGTGTGATCCTGGAGACCCCGGATCGAGTCCCACATCGGGCTCCCCGCATGGAGCCTGCTTCTCCCTCTGCCTGTGTCTCTGCCTCTCTCTCTCTGTGTCTATGAATAAATAATTAAAATCTTTTAAAAAATAAATAAATAAAAATAGATAAAAGAAGAAAAGGAATTTTACATTCCCACTACCCAGAGCTAACCATGGTCAGCACTACTCAGACATGTTCTCCTTGGCGTTGTTCTGTACAACCATGTGTTTTTCAGCAAAAATGGATTCACAGTATATGTACTGTGGTGAAACTTGTTCTTATCACTAACAAACATTGAGTAGCACTATGTTCGTTTTGAAGTATAATACAGAAAAGTACGTAATTGTAAACAGCACCCAGTTTGGGATTGAGAGCATTAACAGTACCCCAGAAACCCCACACGCACGCAACTCCCTTCCAGTAGCCCCTTGCCTCTTAAGGGGTAACTACTATACTGGCTTCTAAAAGCACAGATGGCTTTTGCTTTCTTTTGTTTTTTATATAAATTGATTTATAGAGTATATACTCCTTTTGTGCTTAGCTTTGTTCAGCATGGTGGGATTAATACATAGTGTTGCACTTGGCTGTGAACTGTTATTGCAACACAATATTCCATTGTGTTAATAGAGGACAGTTTAGCCATTCTACATTGATGCTGCATTTAGGTAATTTCTACCTTTTGGCTGTCAGAATAATGCTAGCGCTGTTCTTTCTTTTCCAAGAAAAGCCGGAGCCGGAGTAGGTGAGCAGAGCACTGATTCACACCTCTTGAGGACTTAGGGTATGGTGTGGATGGCAGTGCTCAGCTCTGCGCTCCACACCAGCGTCAAGTAATTTGTTACTGACCACAAAGTACTAGAAAACCCTGATGTTGGGCAGCCCCGGTGGCTTAGCGGTTTAGCGCCGCCTTCAGCCCAGGGCATGATCCTGGAGACCCGGGATCAAGTCCCACGTTGGGCTCCCTGCATGGAGCCTGCTTCTCCCTCTGCCTGTGTCTCTGCCTCTCTGTGTGTCTTTCATGAATAAGTAAAATCTTGAAAGAAAAGAAAAGAAAGAAGAAAAGAAAAAGAAAACCCTGATGTAGGTGTGGACCCAGAGAGATGTATAGATCAGAGGCAGGGCTAATCCTCCCCTGTGCATGGGCTTTGTCCCTCTAAGGACACTGCTCCCTCACCAACCTCCTGGTAAGGGCACTAGAGAGTTTCTTGCCCTGCAAACCTGTGTTCAGGAGGTGGGCTCGGTGTCCTTGTTCCTTCCCCTGCTGGTGAACCCCTGCTTGCTTTGTTGAGGCACATGTGATCCTCTCCCTCCTCCTCATGATCATCTCATCCGATTACGACCCATTCTCTTGGAAATTCTGATACCTGCCTTCCTCTTCCTCTACGCTCCTGTCCTTCCGAGGGTCCAACTTCTGTGTGGTTTACCCATCTGCATTGAGAGACCCCAAGGTAACCCTGATCAAAGCTATGATTTCTTAAAACAAAAGGATACCAAGCAAAGTTAGCGAAGGGAAAAGACACAGGGGCAGAGTCTGGAGAAAACCAGCCTCAAACTTTCAGGGGGCACTTGGAAGTGGAATCACCCAGGGTGTACTTCAATCCCCCAGCAACAGGGTGTCACAACACAGGTGGAATGTTGTCTACCGGGGAAGCTCATGAGAGACTTAGTGCCCAGGATTTTGATTGTGGGCTGGCCACGTAGGCGCTGTCTGCTTGGCACATCCCCAAATGCCAGAGTTCCAAAAGTAAAGCACAACTAAGCCATATTGATTGTACAGCGGTTGAGGCACAGGGAGCCACTCTTCCCTGTTCTAGGAATGATAGAAACCCTTCTGAAATCCAAGTTTCCAGATAGCAGCCAAGGCCCCAACTTGTAAGCCGGAATCCTAAAGGGTAGTCGTCTGGCCTGGGATGTTAACTTCTCTGCCCATCCCACACCCTGGCTCCTGTCCGTTGTCCTGTGACCTTTTCCTGTTACTCCTCCCAAAAGCTGTGGACACACCTGGACCTTGTACATCAACATCAGTTGCATCACTTCTAAATCATGGATTTTGACACTCCACATTGATCTTCTGATTGGCTTACTCAAGAAATCACTCTGGGGGTGCCTGGCTGGCCCAGTTCCTGGTGCACATGACCATCTCTGGGTGTGAGTTCGAGCCCCACATTGGGTGAGAAGTTACTTTAAGAATAAGATCTTTAAAAAAATTAAAAAGGGGCGCCTAGGGGGCTCAGTCGATTTAAGTGTCCAACTTGGTTTCAACTCAGGTCATGATCTCAGGGTCTTGGGGTCGGGCCTCACGTCAGACTTCGGCACAGTCTGCTTGTCCTTCTGCTCTTCCCCTGCTTATTCACATTCTCTTTCTCTCAGATAAAATCTCTTTAAAATGATAATAAAAGTAAAAATGTTTAATAAAAAATAGTACAGTGATCTAACCACTCCATTGCTCAGTAACTGTTCTTACCCTGGTACAAATCTCCAGGTCAGAGATCTTTCTACTTTGGATTTATTGAGCTCCTCCTTTCTTTTGCTTTCCCCACCACCGGAGGCTCCATGATCCATCATTTATCTTGCAATTACCCTAAGCCCCCTTTACACCTTTGAGCTTCTTCTGCTCCTGCCTAGAGGAGCTTCAACTCTGAAAGCATCCATCCTTTCACACTGTCCGTATTCACCCAGAGGGTTGAGTCACAATTGAGTAAATGAGTACAACCGTAAAACATTACTGCTCTCTGTCTGCTGGGCCCTCAACATTGCCAGCAAAACTGAGTACTCTTTACTTTTTTAAGGATTTTATTTATTTATTCATAAGAGGCAGAGACACAGGGAGAAGCAGGCTCCCTGTGAGGAGCCTGATGGAGGACTCGATCCCAGGACCCCAGGATCACGCCCTGAGCCGAAGGCAGATGCTCAAGTGCTGAGCCACCCAGGTGTCCCTGAGTTCTCTTCTTTAATCACCTCTTTCCAAGCAACAAAAGGCCTTGCTGTCTGTTTCAAAGAGAACTAGAGGACATTGCATGGAAACTGCTCCCATTGCTTACCACACTCTGAAACCAATCTCATCTGCATCCAGCCTTTTCCTGGTTGCCCTATAAAGAAAGAAAAAAAGAACACCTATCAAACTGCTTGTCGGGATCCCTGGGTGGCTCAGGGGTTTAGTGCCGCCTTCAGCCCAGAGCATGATCCTAGAGACCCGGGATCGAGTCCCGCGTCGGGCTCCCTGCATGGAGCCTGCTTCTCCCTCTGCCTGCGTCCCTGCCTCTCTCCCTCTCTGTGTCTCTCATGAATAAATAAAATCTTTAAAAACAAACAAAAAGGGATCCCTGGGTGGCGCAGCAGTTTGGCGCCTGCCTTTGGCCCAGGGCGCGATCCTGGAGACCCGGGATCGAATCCCACGTCAGGCTCCTGGTGCATGGAGCCTGCTTCTCCCTCTGCCTGTGTCTCTGCCTCATTCTCTCTCTCTCTCTCTGTGACCATCACAAATAAATAAAAATTAAAAAAAAAACAAACAAACAAAAAACCTGTGCTCTGGCTCCCTACCTCCCACCATTCCCAAACTTAAAATATTGACTTACCTCTCTCTGCCTTTATCTTCAACATCTTTCTTGATAAGGGATCCTTTCACTTCCATTTACCTATGCTGGCATACTAGATCTTATTGTGTTAATAATATTCAAATATACTAACAGAATTGCAAGTATGTAACATGTTACAAATATCTTTTTAAAGAAAATGACGCCTGAGGGGTGGGGTGCCTGGGTGGCTCAGCTGGTTAAGTGCCTGCCTTCGGCTCAGGTCATGATTCCCAGGTCCTGGGATTGAGTTCCGCAAGGGGCTCTCTGCTCAGTGGGGAGTCTGCTTGTCTCTCTCTGCCCCTCTCTTCTCTGTCTTAAATAAACAAAATCTTGAAAGAGAAAAAATGATGCTTGAATCCTACCTCCTTCCAGCCCCTGCCTACCTCTGACAAGATACCAGTCCCCCCTTTCACCTAACCCACTTGATCTACTCCACCAGAACAATCTTTGGTAAGGTCGCCATTGATCTCCAGTGAGCCTTTCCAGTTTTCCTGTCACACTTGCTTTACAGAAATGTTCCATGCAATTGACCTCTTTTTTTTTTTTTTTTTTTTTTAAAGATTTTGTTTATTTGACGGAGCACACACAGCAGAGGGAGCTGCAGCGGGAGAGGGAGAAACAGGCTTCTCACTGAGCAGGGAGCCCGACACGGGGCTCGATCCCAGGAACCTGGGATCATGACCTGAGCCGAAGGCAGACACTTAAACAACTGAGCCACCCAGGTGCCCCCTTCTTAAAATATTTTTAGCTTCGTGGCTGCCATATTCATCTTGTCCTCCAACCTTCTCCAGCTGCTACTCCTTAGCCTTCTTGTCTGATCCACCACCACCCCATTTTGAAAATAATAGTGCTCCTTAGAGTTTCACTTTGGCTTTTTTCTCATTTTTCAAGCTGCATACTCTCTGGCCTCCACTTCTAAGGCCTTAACTACGTGAAGTTAAAAAAAAAAAAAAAAAAAACTATGTGAAGTTATTTTAGATTCACATGCCTAGCCCAGATCTCTTTTCTGAGTCTAGATCTGACTTCTTGTTACCTATACTTGGAGGTCTTAACAGTAGCCTGTTGGCGCGCCTGGGTGGTTCAGTTGGTTGAGTGTCTGCCTTCAGCTCAGGTCATGATCCCAGGGTCCTGAGATCAAGCCCCATGTCGTGCTCTCTGCTCAGCGGGGAGTCTGCTTCTCCCTCTCCCTCTGCCCTGCCCCCTGCCCATTTCCCTCTCTCTCTCTCTCTCAAATAAATAAAATAAAGAGTGTCCTGTCACATTCAATGTCCCCAAACTGAAGTGATCTCCCCTTTACTCTCAGCATTCTTGATCCCAGTATGTGGCAGAACCAGCTAAGCTGAATATACCAGAAATCTGGCAGTCATCTTTGACACGGTTTTCCTTCAGTTCTGTACCAGTATCACCCCTGTTACCAACAGTTCATCAACTCTACTTCCTAAGTGTATCTAATACCTCTTTTTCATAATAACAAACAAAAAATATATATAATTGTTTTCATTGGAGATATTTGTGTGTGTGTACATAGGTGTTTTTACTTAAATCAGAAAGAATTTTAATGAAAGGCGGTAGTTATGCTCACAATCTTATCCCTTCCTACCCGTAGTCATATGTTTTTAGTTTTGCTAATTATCTTTGGAAAAAGGGAAAGAGTTTATTCAACAACTACTTACTGAGCCCTGAACTGCAGAAGAGATACAGTTGCAACTGCAGGGTAAGCAGCTGCCCCGAGCAAAACAAACCTGACCCTTGTTGTGGTTTGTTTTCTACTGGGAAGAGACAAAATAAATGAGTAAAATATGTTAAGATCATTAAGTGCTATGATGCAAAAGGGGGACAAGAAAGGATATATGGGCTGACGGGAGGGATTTCTGCTTCCAATTTAAAGTAGGTTACAGGGGGGGACACCTGGCTGGCTCAGTCAGTAGAGCACATGACTCTTGATCTTGGGGTTGTGAGTTCGAGCCCCACGTTGGGTGTAGAGATGATAAATAGATAAACTTTTAAAAAATAGGAAAGCAGACATTTGAGAAATGCCTCAAGAAGGCGAAGTGGATATTGGATATTCAAGCAGAAGAAATTGTAGCTGCAAAGACCCCGAAACAGGAGCGAACCTGGTATGGCCAGAGTGGAGTGAACAAGGAGACTAGTAGGCGTAAGTAGAGGCGAGGCAGAGAGGAAGCAGCAGAGTCCAGGGTAACGATGGTCATTTATTCTGAGGCAGAAGCAAGTGTAGGGTTTTGAACAGAAGAGCGACAACCTGACTTAGAAGTTCAAGAGAACCTCCGGCTACTGTGTTGTAAAATAGTAAGGCAAGAAGCGGGAAGTTAAGAAGCCAGGGCCACAATCCAGAATGTTCTCCCCACTTCCCAGCAGCTGGAACGTGCGGCCTAGACTTCCCAACACTGAACCTGCCACCGAGGCCTTTGCGGCGGAGACCTTGTGGTGTGGGGGCCAGGACTGTGTCCTCAGCAGATTGTTTCTCTGACCAAGGCTTTCATGCACAGTTGGAAAGTGTGAAACTTTATGTTGGCAAATTGAATTTAAATTTTTTAAAAAAGAATAAAGTTAAAAAAAAAAAGAAACTTAAGAGGATTTGCAGGCAAAAGTTTTCCTCCTCTTCTTGTCCCTCACACTTCAAAGTTCACCCTCTCTCCAGGTGGAGCTAGGGTGTTTCCAAATTTTGCTAGTATAGACAGTGCTGCAGAGAAGGACCTTTGTGAATGATTTCACAAAAATAGGTGAATTTATCTGTAAGATAAACCCAATAAATAGAAATTCTGGTAACAGGAGACATTGTTTTATAATTCCAATAAATTTTCCTGTGTCCCCCTCCATATGAGATTATAGCAATTTACACTTCAGCCAGTTTTCAAGGGTGCCTACTACCCATTCGGCCACCAGGACAAGTGTTAACCTCACTTTTGAAAATCTTTGCCAGTCTGATGAAAAATGTTCTCAGTATCTGATACATTTTACTTGGCATGGTTGGATGTTTTCTCATAAGTGAGTTACCTTTTTAAAAAAAAAAAAAAGATTTATTCATAGAGAGAGGGAGAGACACAGGCAGAGGGAGAAGCAGGCTCCATGTAGGGAGCCCGATGTGGGACTCGATCCCAGGACCCCGGCATCACGCCCTGAGCTGAAGACAGATGCTCAACCGCCGAGCCCCCCCAGGCGTCCCAAGTTTCTAGTACTTCCTTTTCTGTGAACTGTTCATAAATATTCTCTGATTATTTCTCCCGCTAAAAGACTTTTTCTTATTTACAGAAGCTCTTTTTTATTAGGAAAAAAGTTTTTTTAGAAATTAATACCCATATATAGTTACTACAAATGAAACAAAATAGTATATAGTGAGTCTACTTTTTTTCCTTAAAGGCAGATACTGTTTCTCTGTATTCTTCTAAATAGTGTCTCTCTCACTGGGGTGGCTCAGTGGTTGAGCGTCTGCGTTTGGTTCAGGGGGTGATCCTGGGGTCCTGGGATCGAGTCCCACATCAGGCTTCCTGCTTGGAGACTGCTTCTCCCTCTGCCTGTGTCTCTGCCTGTCTCTCATGAATAAAATCTTTTTTAAATTTTCAAAATTTAAAAATTAGGGGCAGCCCTGGTGGCTCAGTGGTTTAGCGTTGCCTTCGGCCCAGGGTGTGATCCTGGAGACCCAGGATCGAGTCCCACATTGAGCTCCCTGCATGGAGCCTGCTTCTCCCTCTGCCTGTGTCTCTGCCTCTTTCTGTCTCTGTCTCATGAATAAGTAAATAAAATATTTTTTAAATTTTAAAAATTAAAATCCGTCTTCAAATTTGTGTGTGTATACATACTACCCCAGGCCCCCCCCTTTTATTAATATATCAGTAGGAAGAGCCTGCATACATGGGCCTGCTTCTCCCTCCTCCTGTATCTCTGCCTCTCTTTCTCTATGTCTATCATAAATAAATAAATCTTTAAAAAATAAAAAGGAAGAGCCTGCATAAGATATTTTTTACTTTGTTTTTTTCCACCTGTTTATCAACTATGGACCTGATATGAAGATTTAGTCTCCACCCTCCACACACAGATTCACACGTCCTTCCTCCGTACTTCAACATGTTTATCATAATACCTGATTAGCATGAATACTTAGTAATACTATAAGTAAATATCATTTATGAATGAGCCGAGTGTATAAACCTCATCTGTATTTCCTTTCTTACAAATATTTTATTCTTCCTGGCACTAAATATTGCCTTATTTTCACATGTTGATTGACTTTAATTTTTTGATTGACTTTAAAAGCTAAAAATGATGGGATCCCCGGGTGGTTCAGCGGTTTAACGTCTGCCTTCAGCCCAGGGTGTGATCCTGGAGTTCCAGGATCGAGTCCCATGTCGGGCTCCCTGCATGGAGCCTGCTTCTCCCTCTGCCTATGTTTCTGCCTCTCTCTCTCATGAATAAATAAATAAAGTCTTAAAAAAAAAAAAGCTAAAAATGAATAAGCATTTTCCTGCTAGGATTTTATAAGAATTCTTCAGCCCAGAGCCAAGCGGTATGCCTTCCCAATTCTAGTTTCAAAAATACTGTACCTTTCCAAAAAAATATATATTACTATTATCAAGATTAAATGGGTTGTCTTTTCTTAAATTCCAACAGTTTCTTAAAATCATCCACATTTTGGGGGCGCGTGGGTGGTTCAGACAATTATGTGTCTGCCTTCCGCTCAGGTCATGATCTCAGGATCCTGGGGTCGAGTCCTGTGTGGGACTCTGCTCAGCAGGGAATCTGCTTCCCTCTCTCCCTCTGTGCTCTCTCTAGCTCTCACTCTCTCCAGTAAATAAATATATTTTAAAAATCATCGCGTTTTAGTTTGCTTCATTCTTCTCCAGTTTTTAAGTTGTTTTTCCTTTATCTTTTTCCCTTTTCGCATTTAACATACACCAAAAAACTGTAATAGAATGAGGAACTGTGAGTCTGTTATTGAACCCAAAAACAAGCATTAACCAAAAACCTGCATCTGTATTACAGCTCCCCTGTTCCATTTGTGCTTCACACAAAAGGAAACCACTACTCTGAGTTTTATATATGTTATTATCTGGGTTTGGGTTATGTTTACAGGGTTTATCACTAAAATTTCTGGTTGGTTTTGCAAATGTTCATTCTCTCTCGTCTCATTTTCTCTCTGACTGCCTCTCATATTCTCCGTTACTTGGAATCTATTTCATTCTTCTTGAGCTTAACAATTTTCTAATAGAATTTAGACAGTTTTTTCCTTGGACCATTACTTTCTCTACAGCTTTTTGTTTTTCCTGGAGTTGCTGAATGTTCTTTGCTTGTTATTTGTTGCTTTTATCATATAATAAGGTTTTTCTAAACCCTCACCCGTATCATTTCGATTTGGTCTGTGAAGTCATCTTTCTTCCTAGAGGCTGTTCCATCCTACTAAAATCCAAACAGTGTTTTCAAGATCTTCAGCAAAGGGACGATTCTGGGATTTCTCTCTTCACTGCTCTCCTGGATGAGACTCAGAGGTTCATGGATGCCATGTTTTCCATCCCTTGTTTGCTAGAATTCTTCCTTAGGGAGCTTTCTAAGAAGGTGTTCATAAAGGGCCAGATAGTACAGTCTCTGTTACATCATCTTTTTTTAATTTAACAACCCTTTAAAAATACAAAGCCCACTCTTGGCTCAATTGCTGACCCTTGATCTAATACTCAGTAATGCTAAATCCGATGCCATCTGATTCTTTTTCATTATAGATGACAGGTTTTCTCCTCTCTGGAAACTTCACGTTGTCCTTTGTGTTAAATTTTATAATGACTTCTCTGGGGATGGGTCTTGTTTTATCCCACTGTTACCCTGAACAGCGTAGACTCTTTTGATTTAAAGATTTGTGTGTTTAACTCTTTCTCTTATGACTTCTTGGGTAATTTCTTTCATACCACGCACACTGTTCTTTTTCACTAAATCTCCCTCTTAGATATGAGTTTCAAATGCATCCTCTGTGTCTAGGTTGTTTTTTTTTTTTTTTCCTCATATTTTCTTTCCTTATCCTGATTGTCAATCTTGGTTTCCTTCCTGTAACATACTCTCATTCACATATCTGAAGATTCTTGGTTGTGTTTCATTCGAAAGAAGCAGAATTGTTGCCAGGAGCTCTTTTTGTGGCCAGAATTGTCATCTGGCAGGGTTGCTTTAAGGTAGTGACAGCTCCTTATTTTTGAGATCTCTGAATTCCAGAAGGCTTTGTCCAGAGGTGCCAATATGCACAAATCCTGCAGAGGAGAATCGTCCTCTTGTTTGTTTGTTTTTCCTAGCAATTTGTTGCCTAATTATAGGTCATTCTAACCGCGGCAGTGAGAGGATTATCCACTGCTTATCGTGCGGACAGACCTAAAATTAGTTTTTCTGTTTTCGAGCCTCCTTCTCACTTTTGCCCTCTGTCATCCCTGCTGCTGAGTCTGAAGCATTTGAGCAGCACCCTCAGGCACCGTCCAGGTGGCTGCAGCCTCTGCTCCGCCCGGGGTCCCCACGCTGACTCCATGTGTGCCAACCAGCCTAGAAATTTGTTGAAAAATTGCCTCACTGATCCCTTTCTGCCCAATTCTATTTATATTATAAATAGTATTTTACTCATTTGATCACCTTGCAACGTAGCCTTAAAGGAAGAAAACACAGACAGTTGGTGAACCATCTCGAACCAGAAACCGGTTGACCAGCACTCTAGTGTGAAGTGCCTTCGGACCCTTGCAGGTGTTGTGACAATAACGTCTTCGTCGGGCCTCTTCCATCCACACTGCTCTCCTCCAATTCATTTTCTGTGCAGCAAGCAGCCGGAATGGATTTTTGGGAACTCAAATCTGAGCATCAAATATTATATCCCGAGCCTTAGAGGAGGGCCTCTAATGTGAAGGCCTCAAGAGATTGTGTCCTGCTGGAAATTCCATCGCTGCAACTATGTGTGCTCAGATACGGACGTGAACGTGGGCTCAAGCAGCCCGCCCCATGCTACTCACAAGAGCCAGCCTCTGAGCAGGGCCTCTTCTCTCCCCAAGGCCTCGGTCCTGGTTTAGGCCTCTGAGTCACGGATCTAAAAATAAGGCACAAGGCTGTGAGCTAGCGGGGCCACTGCTACACCTCCGGTTCCCGGGCTAGCTGGTGTTCCGCACCAGGGAGTCCCCATGTCCAGCACTGCTCCTGCTCCAGACAGCCTGGGGACTCGGCTCGGCTCCCACGGGGAGCAGGCCTCGGAGCTGCCTGTAACCTTGCGCTGGACTTCTCTTAAAGTTGTGAGGGATCAGAACCTCAGACCTGTTCTCTGCAGGTGTCTAAAGGGCTTCTGGACAAAACAAGAAATGCCAGGCCAGGTCATACTTTAACATGTCCCAGGACGTGTCCCTGAGTCAGATGCCTCTCTGTTCTTTGGTTTCCAGACCCAGTGGGTTTGCTCTGCAGCTTTCATCAACCCAGATGATGACTTATGCTCAGAATATACCTAGTGTCTGGGTCGGCTTACTTCTCTCTTCCAGCTGCTACTTGGTTTAAATCTGGAAATCCTGGAGACCTCAGACTTCCATGGAACAGGGGCACTGGATGGCTCAGTGGTTGAGCATCTGCCTTTGGCTCAGGGCGTGATCCTGGGGTTGTGGGATGGTGTCCCATGTTGGGCTTCCCACATGGAGCCTGCTTCTCCCTCTGCCTATCTCTGCCTCTATCTGTGTATGAATAGATAAATAAAATCTTTAACCAAAAAAAAAAAAGAGAGAGAGAGAGAGAGAGAAAGGCTTCCATGGTACAGAGATAGGCCACTGCCCTGATGTCCTTCCGTAACAGTCAGAGGATGGCTGCTTTTTCTTTTCCCAGGAATGAAAGGGACCTGTCAGACATGCTCATTTTTTGCATTATCCCAACTTGAACTTACCTTGTTTTCACTTAAGGAGGCAGGGAGGTATAGAACCAAATATTAGCACAAGTAACGTCTGTCACAGCCAACTACCAGAAAAGGACAGCCAGCTACAGATGACCTGGCAGCGATGGGCCCACACAGACTGTTGGTGGAAAGGCTGGCAGTTCCCCAACAATGGCTGGCATGAGCCCCAGGGTGCTTTCTGGAGCAGGCTGACATCTTTTCACATTTGATTCCCCACCCCCTTCCACCATGAACAAACTGGGTGTGCACACAGTCTGGCCTTTCAAAAAGAGGAGTTTTTTTTTTTTTTTAATTCAACAAATTAGGAATAGATGGAAACTTAATCTAATAAAGGATATTTACCAAAACTGCTAGGCAATATTACATGTAATGGTGAAATATTGAACTCTTGTCTTGAGACTGGTGTCAACTATTACCACTTACATTTAGATTTGCATTGGCCATCCTGGCTAGTGCAATAAGGTATGAAAAAGAAATAAAGGTACAAGGATAGGGAAAAAGAAAACTATCACTTGTAACATGACATGATGAGATATATAAAATACATAAAATCCAAACCTATATCCAAACTACTTTTTTTTTTTTAAGATTTTATTTATTTACTCATGAGAGACAGAGAGAGAGAGGCAGAGACACAGGCAGAGGGAGAAGCAGGCTCCATGCAGGGAGCCTGATGTGGGACTCGATTCCGGGTCTCCAGGATCCCGCCTGGGCTGAAGGCAGGCACTAAACCACTGAGCCACCCAGGGATCCCCTACTATAATTTTTAAGTGAATTATCAACATATACAAAAATCATTTTTATAAACAAGCACCTAGTAATTAGAAAATGAAAAGTTAAAATATTACCATTTATAATAGTACCCTGCCCCAAAAATCAAATACCTAGCAATCTAACAAAAGATGTGCAAGACCTGCAAATTTCAGAACATTTCCAAGAGAAAAATAGGGTCATATTTTTAAGACCTTGGACTAAGCAAAGAAGACACCAAGCAAAAAGTGATAATCGTAAAAGAAAAAAAAAAGTTGATAAATGACTTCATTAAGAATAAAAACTATCAAAAGAAAGTGAAAATGGAGGGATGCCTGCTTGGCTCATTGGTTTGACGCCTGCCTTTGGTCCAGAGTGTGGTCCCAGAGTCCTGGGGTTGAGTCCCGCACCGGGCTTCCTGCATGGAGCCTGCTTCTCCCTCTGCCTGTATCTCTGCGTCTCTCTCTGTCTCATGAAGACATAAATAAAATGTCTAAAAAAAAAAAGAAAGAAAGAAAGAAAGTGAAAATGGGAGCCACAGCTTGGGAGAAGATATTTACATCGTGTGCTATTAGCCTTGAAAGGGCTCATTACCCAGAATATATAAAGAACCACAAGTCAGTTTTGTTTAAAGAAAAAAAAAAGACCAACAATTCCAATTCTAAAATCTCAGACAATAAGAATATTCAGATTTCTAATAAACATGTAAAAATATTCTTGACATTTTATCATCAAAGAAATGCAAATGCAAACCACAGTGAGATACCATTCTACCCCCACAAAAATGACAGACCTTTTTTTTAAAGTCCAGAATGACAAGTGTTGGTGAGGAAGTAGAAGAGTTGGGATGGACACACTTTATTATTTTATTTTTTTATTTTTTATTTTTGGACACACTTTAATGGTGGGAGGGTATTGGTACAACCACTTTGGAAAACCAATGAGTGGCGTCTACTGAAACTAAATATAGGGGCCCCTGAGTGGCTCAGTGGTTGAGCGTCTGCCTTCAGCTCAGGGCATGATCCTGGGGTCCTGGGATCGAGTCCTGCATCGGGCTCCCTGTAGGGAGCCTGCTTCTCCCTCCGCCTGTGTCTCTGCCTCAATCTCTCTGTCTGTGTCTCTCATGAATAAATAATTTTTTAAAAATATTTTTTAAAAAATTGAACTAAATATAGATGTAGCTCCGACCCAGCAGTTTCCCCGTTGGGTATGTACCCAATAGCAGTGATTGGCTTTATGTCCACTAAAAGGACAGGAACGTTCATTGTAATCATAATAGCCAAAACCTGGAAATATCACAAATGTGTAACAACAGAATGAGTGGTGGTTATGTTCATCAATGAAATACAGTGAAAAAAAAATTTAAACTTATTCTAACACAACATAAATGAATGTCATGGGCATCACGATGAGGGAAAGAAGCCAGAGCCTCAGAGGACGTACTGTATGATTTCATCTACATGAAACTCAAAACAGGCAAAACTGATCTATAGTGGTGATTAAGCAGTAGTCATCTTCGGGGGAAGCGGGGCCTGCTGAAGTAGATCGTGGTTGGGTTGAGGGGTACAGTATGTATACGTAAGTGAAAATTTAAACTGTGCCCCTAAAATTTGGTGTACTTGGTGTACATCGAGCATCAGCATAAAAGATACATGGAAGAGGACCTTGGATTCTCTCCATGGCTCTGGCCCTTTGATACACACGCAGGCCCCTGAGAGCCTTGCTAACTCCCTTCGCTTCTGCTTCTCCACCCCTCACCACCCCACCCCCCTCGGTGCTATGGAAACGAATTTTTGCATCAAACTCTCTAGTGACTTCCTGTTTCTATTAAGAAAGAGCCCTCCTGCCCAGCCTGTCTTGGATGATCTAGTCCCTGGGGAACTCCCTCAGCCTTCCCTTGCTCCCTAAAAGGAGCCAAATCCCTTGCTTCGGGGCCCTTGAACAAGCAGTTCCTTTCACCTGGAGATCTTCCCCCAACTAGAGTTGTCCATTGAACGTTGTGGAGATTTGGGGTGCTGACCGCCCTACCCCACACACACAGTGAAAAAATCCACGTATAACTTTCGACTCCCCCCCCCACAAACTTGATAGCATGCTGTTGACCAAAAGCCTTACGGATAAACTAAACAGTTGATTAACACATATTTTGTATGTTATGTGCGTTATATACCGTATCCTTGCAAGACAGCGAGAGAAAAAGAATGTCACTAAGAAAACCAAAAGAGAAAAATCCAGAACTGTGTTCTATAGAATTCACCTGTAAGCGGGCCCACTCAGTTCCAACCTGTGCCGTTCAAGGGTCAAGTGTAATTGCTTCTCATTTTTCAAGTGCCAGTGTAAACATTGCATTTTCGGGGATGCCTTCCAGGACCTTCCAGAATGTTTTTTTTTTTTTTTTCTTCACTGCCGCATGTTCTAATTGTGCTTGCGTGTTTGTTATGTTTCTCTTTGCGGATTTTGTTTGTTCAATTCTGTCGTCGGCCTCAAGTGAGCATTACGAATCACTGTGGTCTTACTACTCCATCCCCAGCACCTGGCCCAGTGCCTGGCCCGTAGTAGGTGCGCAGAAATTCACTGAATAAATGAGAAAGCCCCTTAGTGAATGCCGGCTGTTTGCTCTAGGCAGCACCAGTGCCGGAGATTCAGCCGAGTATGACACGGACACTAAGCTCACAGTCCGGAAAGGGCAAAAATGTACAGGTTTGTGGGATAAATACTCTAATGGGGAAAGTATACAGTTGGGGATTTCAGGGAAGGCCTCCTGGAGGAGGAGGCCCATGAGGTCATGCTTGAAGGAGCCCTACCAGAACTACCCCTACCTGTTCGGGGAGGAGGCCAAACTTGCAACAGCCTCTGGACTCACGGTGCTCGTGGATTTGCCTGTGACTGCACCTGTGCAGCTGTGGAAACAGCTTGAATTGCCAATTTTATGAGATCACAGGTTAAAAAAACATACTCATCTGATAGGCTTTATGTGAGATGATTTTTTTTTTTTAAGATTTATTTATTGGGACACCTGGGTGGCTCAGCGTAGAGCCTCTGCCTTTGGCTCAGGTCCTGATCCCGGGGCCCTGGGATCAAGCCCCGCAGCAGGGAGCCCGCTTCTCCCTCTGCCTTTGTGTCTGCCTCTCTGTGTCTCGCATGAATGAATAAATAAAATCTTTAAAAAATAAAATAAAGATTTATTTATTTATTTATTTATTTGAGAAAGAGAGACGCAGACTCCACACTGAGCTCAGAGCCTGACATGGGGCTCGATCCCACGACCCGTAAGATCACGACCCGAGCCCAAATCAAGGGTGGGATGCTTAACCACTTGAACCACCCAGGCGCCCCTGAGGTGATGTTTTTTATTTTATTTTTTAATTTATTTATGATAGTCACACAGAGAGAGAGGCAGAGACACAGGCAGAGGGAGAAGCAGGCTCCATGCACCGGGAGCCCGATGTGGGACTCGATCCCGGGTCCCCAGGATCGCGCCCTGGGCCAAAGGCAGGCACCAAACCGCTGCACCACCCAGGGATCTCTGAGGTGATGTTTTACTGTCAGGGTTTCTCCACGTATTTTTAGGGCTACGTGGCTCCCCTTCAGTCAGCCCAATCTCATTGGTGATTCCGGTGAAGTGAAAGGTGGCTGTTATTTTTGTCAGCTCCCTCTCAAGTCCTCACTGTTAGCTCAGACCTGGATGCCCCTGCATCCCCTCCCTTGGTGCAGTGTAGACTGATCATGTTTCATGTTGCACACTTTACCAGCGATGTCCCGCGCTAGTGAAATCATTGTAGGTTAAGAGCCAAATCTTAGGGTATAAACGCAGCCTTTCCCCAAATATTTCTAATAACTTGGCTTAAAACTGTGATTTGGTTCTGCCCAGCTTTGCCCCTAAATGGAAGACACAAGAACTTGGCAGCTGTGCGGCTTAGGGTTAAGGTCAGGTGCAACACTGCGGGGCAGTGAGAGGCCTGGGAGTCTGGGCCCTGCGCCCATCATCTCTCCCCGGGGGGCCAGGGGGGCTGCGCAGGGAGAGACCCCTCTGACCTCTCTCATCACGCTGACACCCTGCCCTCCACCCGGCTGGGACAGCTGCCCGCCCGTGGCGCCCGGGAAGCGGCCGCCGTCTGATGCTCGCGTGGCCCTGGTCCCCAGCACCTGCATCCGGCAGGAGTGGAGTATCCCCCCTCCCTTGGGAAGGGAGGCTGGGCTCTGTGACCCGTCCCCAGGGTCTCAGGAGTCACCATCACCCTAGAAACACAGTTGACTGCCCCTGCTCACGGGCGACTCAAGACCCACCTAAAATGCCCTAACCGGACAGGACCAGGGGGGCCAGCACATGCAAAGGTCTCTAAGTGGAGCCAGAGGGGAGCCTCGGGGTTGTCGGGCTGGAAGCCCCCTGCACCGTGTGTGGCACAAATGCAGCCCCGGCTCCGACGCCTTCCTGCCCAGTGTGTCCGAGCGGGACGCGCACTGCAGGGGAGCGAGTCTCTAAGTTACTCCCGGGCATCGGGACGCCTGCCAAGGACAGCCGTTCTGGTGGCCACAGTGCCCTTTTTGTTAGGGCTAATAAGTCCCCTCTTGTTTCCGTGCCGAGGAGTTGGGGTCATTACGTGTTGATAACCGAAGGCAAGTGGCCCGCACTCGGGAACGGGGACAGGGTCCTGCGCTCTCCACCAGATGGGCCCGGGAAGGTCTCCCGTCCCGCTTCAGGCTCGGCCCGTGGGTCTACACATCCACAGGTGGGGTGGGGGGGATTTTCATAAATTATCCAGAACTCCAACAGTCAAGGGTTCACAGAGGACCTTTTGACAAGGCCGAGGAATCGAGTCTGCAGTTCGGGAGACACGTCTTGCCGCGGGGACTTTGCGACCCGAGGGGAGCAGGGCTGTGAGCTGGGCCGCAGCCGCAGGGCCTTCGGGCTACCTTGACCCGAAGGCTGTAGCCTCTGTGGCTTTGCAGAGCTGGGGGCCTGGAAGTCCGCGGGGCCTGGGCCATATCCCTCCCACTGTGCAGACCACGGCCGGTCTCGGTGACGGGCCATCACGGTGGTCCCTATCCTCCCAGCAGCCCCCCTCCCCCTCCACATACTCCAGACACCTGTTTCCCCAAGCCCCGCAGAGCCCCCGGGGAGACCCCAGCAGCTCCCCCTGCCTGGGCCTCACATGTTCCCGAAGATGCTACCTGGCATCCTGTCCCGGCTGCAGGGAAGGGGCCTGGCCTCCAGGGTCGGTGCAGCCCCCCTCTCCCGCCCCATCAGGGATCTCCCGGCCCCTGGCCACCCTCAGCCCATCAGAACCATGAAGAGCAACCTGGGATGCTAGAGGTGTGGGTGGACAGAAGCAGGTGGCTGTGCCCCCAAGGGTCCAGCCAGTGAGGGAGCAGAGGCCAACAGGAGGCTCAGATGCTCACAGGCAGGGGAAACGGGTGGTGAGGAGTGACTTCCTCCGGGAGGCAATCTCGAGAATGTGGGAGCAGTTTCCCCTGCGGCACATGACTCACGCTGCCCTCACCCCCTTTCCTGCCTGGGCCTCCGCTCCAGCGAGACTAGACTGGCCTCGCCCGGCCTCTCTCCATGCCCAGCAGACAGCCAGTTGCTCCGTGTCCAGAACGTCTGGCCAGCCCTCTCCAGACTCGGCAATCCTGGGGATTCTGGAACGCAGCTACCCTTCCTGGGGCTCATGGTTTGCAGCAGTTCACACTCTGCCCTGGGTCGGGGGGGGGGGGGGGGGGGGGGGGGGGGGGGGGTGGACTGGCGAGGTAGAGGAGGAAAAGCACTCTCTCCAGACCAACCCCACTGCCCCTGCCTTGTCCCCCCAACCTTGGCTGTGACAACCTCTCCCCCGAAGGCTCTTCTTTCAGACATGCCCACTAAACCTGTGGAAAAGCCCAGCCTGGAAGCCCTGCACAAGCCAACGGGAGTAACTGGCTGCGTAAGGAACCGAGCGCTCTCCTTCCTCAGGAGGCCCCCTCTGTGGATGTCTGTATTCTGCTGCTCTCCACCTTAGGATGTGAATCTGCTTTTTTTTTTTTTCCATCAGCAAAGAGAGGCATCTCATGCCACAGCCAAGGTGCAGCTCTGGCCCATCTCACTCGTGCAGAGGGAGCTCTCATCTGTCACCCAAATGTCATTCTCACTTTCCATGGTGATGACCTCTGAGGCTCTCATCCCGTCCACGGGATCTGGCTCCAACCATCTGTGCCTCTGACCAGATACGAGGGGTGGGGGGGCGTCGGGTGGATCCAGGAAGAGACCTTGAAATGCCTTCTTGGTGTCCTAAGTGGCAAGTTGAGGTCGGATGGTCTCTGGGATGCCACCCTAGCCCTGTGTGCATGGCAAGGCTCCAATCAGACCTCTCAGCAGAGTTGGAGGATCACAGCTTCTGTCCCTGAAGACCGGGGGGCGGGGGTGGTTTCCAGGAGGGCCTGGCCACCATCTCTAGACCCTGGGGGCTCCATTCTCTTTTCCTGGCACCTCTGTGCAAGGGAGCTTGGAACGAAGAGGTGACGGGACATGACAAAGGCCTCGGACCTGTGTGGTGCGTACATGGATGTGTTTGATGAAGGAGAACAAATCGTTCAAGGCTCCAGGACGTAGGTATGATAGCTGCAGGTGTGCTCAAGCCCACTTGACAAGTGCACAATACCAAATGTCCTCAGGTCAGCTTGAGAAGTCCAAGACGGCCTGGTAGCTCGGAGCGCCACAGAGGCCACAGAAGGGCCCCAAGGTTGACGAGGTTCACACTGAGCCCAAACAAGAACTGCACGTTGTGACCCGAAACTAACGTAACACTGTGTGCTAATTATACTTCAATGAAAAGAAAACAAAGAAAAGAAGCCCCGCCTGCCTGGCTGAACGGGTCTCCAGAACCTCCTGGTCCTGGATTGAGGCCTACAGCAGGGGCCCAGCTGGAGCCGGGCGCAGGTCATTTCCAGCCCATCACTGTGGGACCCCAGGGTTTGGAGTGAAGTGAGCAGCAGTGGTCAGAGCTGCCACGCGGGGAGGGAGCCTCTTTAAAGTCCCACCCGATGTCTACCAGGCGTAGCCCCCGGGCCCCCAGGGCCTGTCCTAGGAGCTAGGAGGGCCTCCGAGTGGTGGATGGGCTTGTCCTGAGACTGCAGGACCCACAGTTGGCCCACGTAGAAGCCAGCCGTCATCCCTGGTCCCTTCTCGGCCTCCACGGGTAAGAGGACGCCAGCACCCAGAGGCACTTCCTCCGACCCAGCTGTCTTCGCCCATCTCATGTCCCTCCTCTGGGAGCTTGGGGTCCACGGCCCATCACGGCAGTGACACTCTTCCCATCTCCCCTGTATTCAACTGCCAGGTGAACGCTTGCTCCACCTGCTTCCCTTTTACCTGAAAGCTGCTGGGGAAGAGGGCTCTGCTCGCCATTAATGATCCTCACTGCAAATTGTAAATGCTCCCACATTTCTCCTGCTCACCTTTCTGCTGCCAGACCTTTCCCATTCTCCTCACGCCTCTGTCTCCAAACTTTCCTCTCTTTTTGCTTTTTGAAAATTTTTTTTCTTTTTGAAAAAGAAAGAGAGAGAGAGAGAGAGAGAGAGAGAGAGAAAGCATGGGAGGGGCAGAGGGAGAGAGAGAATGTCAAGCAGGCTCCATGCCCAGCAGCAAGAGGAGCCTGATGGGGACCTGACCCCACGACCCTGAGGTCACCATCCCAGCCGAAACCAAGAGTCAGACGCTCAATGGACTGAGCCATCCAGGAGCCCCTGCTGCAAAGCATCTTAGACCCCCCTCGAGCCTTTTCAGAACCTCATAAAATGACAATATGTTTCCTGTAACCTCAGCCTCTTTCTGTTAATAGATCCTCCTCTCTGATATTGAACTGTGTTTAAATCTCTTCCACTTTAATAAAACAACCTCCCAACAGGCACCTGCCTGGCTCAGCTGGTGGAGCATGAGACTCTTGATCTTCGGGTCACAAGTTCAAGCCCCACATTGGGCACAGAGCTTGCTTAGAGCAAAACCAAACAAAGCAAAAAATCACTAAAAAGCCTTCCCTCAAGGTAAACTCATTTCAGCTCCTCCCCATAGCTTGGATGACCAGCTAAGCCCCAGCGACGTTTCCAGCACTCTTCTCAGCTCCAGACTTTCGTCCCCAGTTCCTCCTTGGAGCATCCTTGATGTCATGTTCACAGCGGAACTCATGGCCTTCCTTGTATCTTCTGCCCTTCCAAATGTAGTCTTCAGGAACTTCCCAGCACTGGGTGTCACCACTACAATGGTTCGTCCCAGAAACTTGGGAGAAATCCAGGATTCCCTTCTCATCCTGACCCTCCATATCCATTTCATCACTTACTTGCATCTGCTTTACTCCCTACTGCAACTACCATGGTCTGTGAGTGGCTTTCCAAGTGAGGTTCACATACCCACCAGTGTAAGAAAGCAAACTATTAGAGTACAGGAAGATAATATTAGAACTTCTATATAGGGGATCCCGGGGTAGCTCAGTGGTTTAGCGCCTGCCTTAGGCCCAGGGCGTGATCCTGGAGTCCCAGAATCGAGTCCCGCATCGGGCTCTCTGCATGGAGCCTGCTTCTCCCTCTGCCTGTGTCTCTGCCTCTCTCACTCTCTGTGTGTCTCTCATAAATAAATAAATTTTTTTAAAAAAGAACTTCTTTTTTTTTTTTTAATTTTTTTTATTTATTTATGATAGTCACAGAGAGAGAGAGAGAGGCAGAGACACAGGCAGAGGGAGAAGCAGGCTCCATGCCCCGGGAGCCCGATGTGGGATTCGATCCCGGGTCTCCAGGATCATGCCCTGGGCCAAAGGCAGGCGCCAAACCGCTGCGCCACCCAGGGATCCCTAAAAAAGAACTTCTATATAGACTGTTCTCTTTTCAATTTTAAAAAATTGCTTATTTCTATAAATAAATAAATAAATAAATAAATAAATAAATAAATAAATGTTTATTTCTGTTTCATGATATAAATAGTATTTGAGCAGTGTGGTGGATATATGGGCATACCTGGCCATATTACAGATTTGGTTCCAGACCACTGGAATAAGCCTAATATTGGAATAAAGGGAATCAAATGAATTTTTTGTTTGGTCCAGTGTATATAAAAGTTATGTTTACACAAGATGATAGTCTATTAAGTGTGCCGTAGCATTATATCTAGGAAAACAATGTACATACCTTAATTTAAAAATACTTTGTCCCAGGGCACGTAGGTGGATCAGTTAAGTATCCAACTCTTGATTTCGGCTCAGATCCTGGTCTCAGGTTGTGGGCATGGAGCCAGCTTAAGATTCTCCCTCTCTCCTCCTCCCTCTGCCCCTCCCCACCTGCTCTCTCTCTCTCAAAGACAAAACAAACCAAACCCAAACTTTACTGCTGAAAAATGCTAACCATCATCTGAGCTTTCATGTAGTCACAGTCACTGATCATGGATTACCATTAACAAATAAAATAATAATGAAAAAGTTTGAAATATTGGGAGAATTGACCAAAATGTGTACAGAGAGCAAATGCTGTTGGAAGAATGGCACCAATAGACTTGCTTGACACAGGGTTGCCACAAACCTTCGATTTGTAAAAAATGATGTTTTTGCAAATTGCAATAAAAGGAAGCATATTAAAATGAAGTATGCTTGTATGTAGTTTGTTAATAAAATTCAAGTGATACTGAAACTTTTTTCTAACAGAAGTTCAAGAATAATGACAACAAAATTTTGAAGGCCTGGGGCGCCTGGGGTGGCTCAATCAGTTGGGCATCTGCCTTCAGCTCAGGTCATGATCTCGGGGTCCTGGGATCAGGCCCCACATCAGGCTCCCTGCTAAGTGGGGAGTCTGCTTCTCCTTCTCCCCTCACCTTGCTTGTGTTCTCTTTCTCTTTCGAATAAACAAATAAAATCTTTTAAAAAAATTTGAAGGACCTGGTCAAAATCAGAATCCTTTTTGCTTGGGCAATTGAGATAGCCTCCAGATGTCTATCCACCTATCTAAAATATGCATACAGGGGATCCCTGGGTGGCTCAGCGGTTAAGCGCCTGCCTTCTGCCCAGGTGTGATTCTGGAGACCTGGGATCGAGTCCCACGTCGGGCTTCCTGCATGGAGCCTGCTTCTTCCTCTATGTCTCTGCCTCTCTCTCTTTCTCTGTGTCTCTCGTGAATAAATAAACAAAATCTTTTTAGGGTAGCCCCGGTGGCAGCGGTTTAGCTCTGCCTGCAGCCCAGGGTGTGATTCTGGAGGCCCTGGATCTAGTCCCACGTGTGGGCTCTCTGCATGGAGCCTGCTTCTCCCCCTGCTTGTGTCTCTGCCTCTCTCTCTCTCTCTGCGTCCCTCATGAATAAACAAAATCTTTTAAAAAATCTTTTTTAGAAATAAAATACGCATACAATTCCCTATTTTAACTGTTTTTAAGTGTATGGTTTTAATGTGGTTTGTGCATCATCGCTACGTTCATCTCCACGTTCATCTCCAGAACTTTACATCTCCCCAAACTGAAACTCTATACCTATTAATTAGAAACTCCCCCATGCTCCCCTCTCCCCGCTCCCTGGCGACTACCTTCTGCTTCTGCTCTCTATGAACTCGCCTACTCCAGGTATCGCATATAAGTGGAATCGTAGGATATTTGTCCTTTTGTGACCGGCTCACTGACTACTCAGCCTGATGCTTCCTGGTTCATATGTTTGTAGCATGTGTCAGAATGTCCCCCCCCCCTTTTTAAGGCTGAATAATATTCCTTTGCATGGATATACCACATTTTGCTTATCCACTCATCCATCAGTGGACATTTGGGTTGCTTCCACCTTTTTGACGATTATGAATAATGCTGCTATGAACATGGGTAAAAAAAAAAAAAAATCGACATCCAGTCCTGCCTCCCCCTCCCCCTCCCTAGTCCTTCCCGGCAGCTGCAGCCCAAAGACTCCCAGGAGGCCCACAGGTATGATAAAGTCTCCACCTGCCTAAAGCTTACTAGTTTCCCGACGCTCCCAGGCCAGACACCTGCCGTTTCTTCTGCCCTCACCGGGCCTCCCTCTCTGCGTCTGCAAGTTGTTTTCTTCCTTCTCCCCTCGGAGGACCTGAGCTCCCGCTCTCCGTCCGGGGCCAGGAGGTCCCCGATGACCCCCCCACACTAGGTCAGGGGACTCTCCACCCCCCCTTCCACTTTCCCTTCCTACCACTTGGCACAACTGGCGCTCTCTCATCATGGGCGTTTGTGACCATTTTATTGCGTTTCCGCTGGAGCATCCAGCCACGCGGGGGTGCGGGCGCTCACCGCCCGGTTGGTTCCCGGGCGCCGGGCAGGACGCGGCCCCCCGCGCGCACTCGGGAGCCGAGGAACCTATTTCCATACTGAACACGTGAGGCCGCCCAGAGGCCCCGCGGCGGTGCAGGATCCGGGCGGCCGCCCGTCGGGCCCCCTCGCCCCCCCTCCCCCCCTCCCCCCGCGCCGCAGCGGCCCCTCGGCGAGCTCCCGGCGCCCGGGCACGGAGCTCAGGGCGCCCCCTCCCGGCCCGCGCGCGGGGGCCGCCTCCAGCCCCGGGGCCGCAGCCACTCGCGCGTCCGCCTGGGGCGGGGGCGGGGCCGGCCCGGAGACGTCACTTCCGGTGTACACAGCCGGGCCGGGCGGTGCGCTGGGGGCCGGGCGCGTCGCAGGTGAGGAGCGGGCGCGAGCGGGGCTGCCGGGCGCGGGCGGGCGGGCGGCCGGTGGGCTGCGGCCGGGGCTGGCGACCCGACGCGCTCGGGGGGCGGGGGCGCGGGGGGCGCCGCTCCGCTCCGCTGCGGGGCTCGGGGCTCGGGGCCGCGGGCGCCCGCCCCTCGCCCGTCCGCTGTGGAGGACGCCGGGCTGTGGGGGCGCTGGCCGGGCGGACGGAAGCCCGGAGGGGCCTCTGGGCTCGTGCCCGGGACCGGGGGGCGCCGGGGCCGTGAGGGGCGGCGGAGGGGGCCCGGCGAGGTCCGGCTGGCGCCGGCACCCGCTCCCGGAAGCCGGCGGCTGGTCCGCGGAGGCGCGGCGGCCTGTGGGCGGCCGGGGTCCGCGGGAACTGGCCGGGGACGCGGCCCTCACGCCGCCCCGCGGCTGCCGGGCCGGCCGTGCGGGGCCGCCGAGGAGCGCGCCGTCGGGGCCGTGCGGAGCCTGCAGGCGCGGTCCGGCCGCGGGAGCGTCTGTGGGCGCCCGGCGGCGCCGAGGGACCCGCGCCCGCGGGGTCAGGGGTGTGTCTTCCGGCGCCGCGCGGCGCGAGGCAAGGAGCGAGCCTGGCTGGCACGATAAGAATTCTGGTTATTCTCCTCACAAAATCCGCCCGATGAGCGCCCGGGTCGGGGGGACCCCGGTTTGGAAGCGGCATGTGGCTGCCCCTCCCCCCGCGCCCCCCACGACACGAGCGACAGTCTCCTCACACTCGGCCGCGCACGGAGTGTCGTGACAGGACTTTCGCGGACGGCGCGCCTCCGGCGGCCTCGCCTGCGCGACAGTCGTTTGCGGACGCTGCGCTAACAGCGTGTGATCACTCTAATGGGCTTCGTAGGCACCGCGGCGTACCGTGGTGTAACCAGACCCTCCGGATGGGCCTGTGGGTCGACCGTTTCCAGTTCGTCACAAGATACCTCTGCCCAAAGGATTTGTCTGATTGTTTTAGGATAAATTTACAAATGAGGTCAAAGGCAACATTCATTAAAAAAAAAAAAAAATAGGTTATATTTGTTTCCTTTGTTGACATGTTTGGAAAATCCTTCTCCATCCCAGTGTTGAACTTCCATTCATTTTTGCTTCTCATTTCATGATTTCATGGTGGGTTTTTTTTTTTTTTTTTTTTTGACTTTCAGCTTAAATATTTTTTTTCTTTTTTAAGATTTTATTTATTCGTGAGAGACAGAGAGAGAGAGAGAGAGAGAGAGAGAGAGGCAGAGACATAGGCAGAGGGAGAAGCAGGCTCCATGCAGGGGAGTTGGATGCAGGACTGGATCCCAAGACCTCGGGATCACAACCTAGCAGAAGGCAGATGCTCAACCCCTGAGCCATCCAGGTGCTCCAGCTTACTTTCTATTTAAAGTTTCATTTTGGTGTAAGATATGAAATATTTTCCAAATGATTAGTTGACCCAGTTTTATCGAATAGGCTGTGACTGCCGTTTTGTCATATTTTATTTCATTTTTTAAAAATTTTATTTATTCATGAGAGACACAGAGAGAGGCAGAGACACAAGCAGAGGGAGAAGCAGGCTCCATGCAGGGAGCCTGATGCAGGACTCCATCCTGGGACCCCAGGATCACACCCTGGGCAGAAGGCAGGCGCCAAACTGCCAAGCCACCCAGGGATCCCCCATTTTGTCATATTTTAGATCTAAAGTTCTCAGTATGTGTTTATAAGGGACTACTCACAAATTTGATATTTAGGTTTTGTGTATGCTGTTTTTAAATTTCATCCGCAGGATCTTTTTTTCTTAATCATTTTCCTTTACGAGACTAGGAAATAGGTCATGTTTGAGATTTTTTTTTTTTCTTTTTTAAAGTGAAAAGTTCAGTTTATTGTTTCATTGCTTTCTTGCTGACAAGATAACAAACTCCATATGAAGAGTGCAGGTTTGTTGTGGCAACTTTTCAGTCTGGCATTTGAGATTCTAATCTTCCTCTATTTTTGCACACGAATACGTAGGTTAGCATTGGAGACCAAGATAGAAAAGCTCTCAGATTCCCTTGGCAAGCCTAGATTTTTGAATCTAAAATTATCTCTGGATTTTTGGAAGACAGCATGTTTTAAGCATCCTTTAAAAAATTTTTTTTAAACAAGTTGCACATGATTCTGCTGAAATCTTACTAAATGTTTATTCTGTTTCAATCCTGGAGCCTAATATACCAGAAGCTTTATGTCAAGTGGGTCTTCCAAGTCTGTAGGAAAATAATTGTATCTAAGAGCTGGTAGGCTGGTATATCACATGGGCTGGGTGTCCACTCTCTTTCTTTCCCTCTTGAAACTTTGTCCTTAGTGGAAAATGATGACCTTCCTAGGTAGGCAAAGAATGTTGGTTTGAATAAGGAATTGCTTTACTTTGGAATTACAGGAAAAAAAAAAAAAAAAAAAGATGCTTTTTCTCTTAGTACAAGTTCACGGAGAGCTTGAACTTGTGAAGCGTTGTGCTTCAAATGTCTTTATCTCTAATGAAACTGCTCTTGAGGCCCAATTGATAGATGCAGTGGCTGCTGCTTACTCATTTCCCTTGACCTTGACCATAAATATTTGGCATGGTGAGCCAGATTTCCTTGCTGTTGTCAATCTCCTCTTGGTTGGCCTTCTTGACTTGGAGCTATTGTGGTCATTTTCTTAACTTTGTGACAGTGCTTTTTCATTTGACTTTGTTGTTTCTCTCCCCACATCTGCCTATGAGCATTTTCCAAGGCCTCGCTTCCTTCCTCTACCTCTTTTCCCAAAAAACATGCTCCTTCCCACTCATCCAGTGTATGACTTCCAGGCAGAGAATCACTTTACCCCCTCACCCTTGTCCCCATTGAGTGACCCCAGCTCACACTTTGCTACAAGTCATTTCTTTATCTCCAACTGACCCCTGGTCATGTTCTCGAGGCCATCCTCTCTCCAGCTGAGGGAGCCCTTCTTTGCTTCCCAAGGTGGCCTTGTCCTTCATGACTATCCCATCTCATTTTCCTTCTTGATTTGGGGTGTATTTGCTGTTTGCTTTCTGTCCCTATACTTTGATTTAAACTTTGTGTCTTTGCTCTTAGGGACCTCAGACATAATCTGGTTCCACCCTAGATGAGAGATGAGACTCAGTGATTTTATTCATTAGTTTAGTTAACTCACATTTATGGAGTACTCTCAGTATAGGCCAGTTACTATAGTGGAAAATTGAAATACAGAGCTAGAAGGTATAGCCTGAACAAGAAGGCCAAATAAGCAATTGCCACAAAGTATCATAAATGCCTAGAAGTGGGGGACACTTAATGAGCTCCGCCAGGTTTCAGAGATCTTGCCTGTTGATGAATGTTGTTGCTGTTATCTCCAGGACCTGGAACACAGTGTCCTGGGAACGATCAAGTATTTGTTGAATGAATCAGTGATCATCTGAGAATGAAATGAGAAAAGAGCGGTCTATAGAAAAGATATAAACCAAGAGACATCTTGTGAGACAGTTTGGTGAATTTCAGGGAAAACTTTAAGTTCAACTAAAATGACCCGGCTATAACCCCAGGAAGGTATGAGTGGAATGTGTTTGTAGCCAGAATGCTTAAACTTAATTTTGTATCGTCAGAAGAAAGACTACATTTCTAGGAGAGGATTAGGATGGTGTCTGTGGAAATCGGGGTGGCAGGTCCAAGAGAAGAATTGGGTGCTGTGTCTGTAGCACTGCCTGGAGGCCCTGGCCAGAGGAGCTGTGTGCAGTCCTCCAGTGAGCTTCTGCACCCCCAGACAGATGGGTGCATCTCTGTTGATGCCTCAAGCCAGGAGAATCTTTCCCTTGCTTTACTTCCACACTCCTAATACCTTCTGATTAGAACATGGCTTCCTGCCAAGGAGAGAATGTGAATGGTTGAGAGCTCCTTATCCAGACTGACCGCTTGGATCAGATCCTGATCTTGGGGTGCTGGCTAATCTCTTTGTTTCCCTCTCTGTAGAATGGGGAGAATGGTAGACCCTTCCTCTTCGCTGCCCAGCACCTAGTATAAGTGCTCAGTAAATATTAGACCTCATCAGTATTTATAAACTTAGTAACTGGCCTTCTGGCTAGTACACAGTCATCTTTGAGTTTGGGTGGCCTGAGTCAGTTGCCCTGGACCTGCTTACTCCTGGGGGCACTGACAATACTGAGAAACAGAGGGGAAGTCGTGGCAGATACACTCTTCCCAAAGCGCTCATCCAGAGAACCCGACTGCTGTTGTCAGGGAAGATTTCCTGGAGAAGGATGGGCTTCAGCTGAGTACGCTGGGAAAGCATTAGTACAGCACCACAGTAAGGGGAAAGGACTTTTAAGGAGGGCCATGACAAGTACAAAGGCATAGAGGTGAGCAAGCATGAGGTTTGTGAACCGTAGGAGTTTTAGGGTAAAGGGTGGACAATTATGAATATGGAAGTGGAAGGAAATGGGATTGGGGAGGAAAGTGGGGCCAGCTCTTAAAGAAATAATTAATGATGATATGTAACTTATTGGGCAGTAACAATGTGTCAGTTATGATGTCAGTCCCTTCTCACTGTGCCAGCCAGGTTTGGTGCCAAGTGCTTTGTATACATTACTTTGTTTCATCTTCACAACAACCCTGTGTGATGTAGGTGCTTACATTACAGGAGAAGTGATACATCCAATGTCAGCTGCCTGGTGATTCAGCCTGTGCACTGTTGCAGGGTTAGCACTTAATATCATTTGTGCATTTAAAAGCCTCTGTGACTCCTGTTTCCTGGCAAGTCCAAGCCCGACAAGATCCTGACTTTATGGAACCATCTTGGGTTAAAAAGTGAAACTGTGTGTGTCTTAGAATTGAATAAAAACAGTATAGGTGCAGATATACGTCAGAGAAATGTCAGTCAGTGAAACAGGCAAGATGCAGAAGAGTGTGTATATGGGCCCATTTGTGTAAAAAATAAAGGAGAGAGAGAGAGGTCCACATGAAATAGGTTTCTAAGTGTAGAAAAACATTTCTGGAATGATAGAAAAGAAAGAGTGTTTGCCTTCAGGATGAGGCCCCAGAAATCAAGGCTTTTAGACTGACCTAGCTTTTTCTTGCACATACTCTTTTGTACAGTATGATTTTTCTTGTCACTGTGTATTATATTTTCAACTAAAAGTTAATAAAAACAAAATTTTAAATGTTTGCCATGTACGTAGCAGTCATTTAGAGAGGGAATGCGGTAGATGTTAAGAAGGATTCTATCCAGACTTCTTGTGTTCGGTTTCTGTCTCTGCCATGTACTAATTGTTAATCTCTTAAGTCACACCCTCTCTTTACCTCATTTTACCCCATCTGAAAATGGGGGGGGGGTAACACTAGCTACCTCTTGGAGTTACAGAGTTACAGTTAAGTTACAGTGTAAATTAGTTAATATTTGTGACGTCTTTGGAACGCTTCTTGGCCGGTATGTTTTCTTGTTGGTGGTGATGTTGTTGTGGCTTTGTACTGTGTACCGCCGTGCATCTGAAGAGGGGTCCACCCTGTCTCTGTGCATTTACAGTTCTTGTTGAACGGGCCGGCAAACAAAGCTAGCAACAAGCAGTGGCAGTGGAGGCTGCAGGAGCTCAGGACAGCCTCCAAGAGGACCGAAGGGGCCCAAGATGGTTTCATCCAAACAGTGAAGCTTAAATATGGCTAACATCTAGAAAAAGTGAAGGGGAAGAAAAAAGGGCACACAGGGACTTGTTTTGGGGGTGATGTGTGCCCCAGACAGACAGAAAAATAAGACAGGAAAGAGCCTGAAGGGAGCCCGAAATTGGGATATAGCGTGTGATGACAGGTCATCGTTATGTGGCAATTTTTCTTAGCATATATAAAATAATGATATGATTTATAAATGACATCTTAGGCTTGATGAAATGTGGTAGCTGTACCTTGATCTTTGAAATGGCCATGAGGTGTTCCTGTGTAAATTCTTTAATGAATCCCTTAATGCGGAACATGTGGGTTACTTCCAGGTTGATGCTTGTAGACAGAGCTCCCAGTGAGTGTCTTTGATATAGGTCTCTACATTTACTGAGTCTATTTCTAGGATTCATTTCTAGATGGTCTGTTTTTTTTTAAACTGTTTTGACTATGTTCCTTGTGTCTGGGTCACTGTCTGATATGTGCTTTTTCAAATTGGTAGCTGCAAAGAATTTTTTAAGATTTTATTTATTTGAGAGAGAGACAGAGAGCATGAACAGGGGAGGGGCAGAGGGAGAAGCAGACTCCCTGCTGAGCAGGAAGCCCAGTGTGGGCTCCATCCCAGGACCTTGGGATCGTGACCTGAGCCAAAAGGCACATGTTTAACCGACTGAACCACCTAGGTGCCCCATTTGCAAAGAATCTTAATGGGATGGTTTGGTTTGGTTTTCTTTTGGTTTTAATGGGATAGTTTTTAAGTGCAGAATTAGAGCTAGATATTACCTGGAAAAAAATCTAATTTTCATTTTAGAAATAATTTTGGTGGGCACCTGGGTGGTTCAGTCAGTTAAGTGACTGCCTTCTGCTCAGGTCATGATCCCAGGGTCCTGGGATTGAGCCCCACATCAGGCTCCTTGTCAATGGGGAGCCTGCTTCTCCTTCTCCCTCTGCCTGTTGCTCCCCCTGCTTGTGCTATTTCTCTCTCTTTCTGTCAAATAAATAAAATCTTTAAAAAAAAAAAGAATTTTGGGATTAGTTTCTAGTGAGATGTTATTTATGATGGGGAACCTGGGAATACCTGACTTTTCTCCCACCCCACCCCCAGGTCCCAGAGGTGGAGGTGCATGCCTGAGAGCAGAGGCAGAGGAAAGCTGGCCTGGCTCCCAGACTCCAGTGCTGCAGGCTGTGGTAACCTAGGCAAGAGCTGTCCCTCTCCCCGGCTCCCAAAGACTTAGCCTACCCCTGGGTCTAGGTAGAGAATGCAGCCACATACCTGTGCTTCAGGAGCTTTGTACTTGACAACGCCAGGTGATCCCTTCCTGAGCCTAGTCCTTGCCAGTCTTCAGTGTGGGGCTGAAAGAGGAGGGAGTGGTGCGCAGGGAAATGGGAGGAGCCCTGACCTCCTTCCCCTCTGGAGGATACCCGGCAGCCCTCCTTTTAGTTTGTTGCCAGGACCTTGAGAGTCAGGGCCAGAGCAGCAGGAAGGTAAGTAATAATTTTGAAAAATTTTGTAACTATGTGGCATTTTGAGAGGAAAAGTTTGGGTTTCCCCCCACACACACACTAATAGGAGGCTAGTGTGAAGTATTTCGTTAGAAGATGAAATGCTTCTCTCTGACTAGTGTCCAGCCTCTTTCAGAGCAGATAACTCCAGTTTCTTAGTGAGACTCAAAGTGTGCCAAGGGCTGTGGTTTATGGATTTAAGCCTCACCACTGTACTGAAGAAACCGAGGCACAGAGTTCAAAGAAACAGAGGCGTAGAGTTAGTAAGTGCCATTAATTTAACTGGTAATTACTGAGAACTGGAATTCCTATCCAGGTCAATCTGATTCCCAAGCCGTACCTACTGCACTTTGTCAGTGCCTGTTCCCAGGAAATCTCTGTGGACTGTGGAGCATCTTACTGACAAGGTCAAGGCATGAGTTTTTTCTCACATTGGGTTATAAGCTCCTGGAGAGCAGGAATTGTGTCTGTTTCACTCACCCCTGTACCCCCAGTGCCTGGAGCAGTGTCGTGCACATAGTAGGACCTCAGTAAATGCCTGAGTATGTGAAGGCTCATGGCGTGAGGAAGTGGGAGAGCCTGGAAGTCAGGATGGTAGTAAGCTCTGATGGTAAGGCCTGCTCTGTAGGGCCGTCTTCCCTGCCTGGGGAACAAGGGTGGGAATGGGGAGGAGGCTGCTTCAATATTCTCACTTAAATATTCGACCTGCTGGGGTGTTTGTGGGGAAAAATGGGCAACCTCACCTTGACTCTGACTTGCTGTTCTTTCTGAGAGATGGGAAGGCTTGCTGGCTGTGCAGAATTGAAGTGTGTGTTCCCAGCCTGGAGGCAGGGGCTGCTGTAATTATACATTGATCAGATTTTTCAAGGGTGCCTTAAATTTTCAGAAATGGTCCCGAATCTGAAGTGCATTTATCTAAAATTTATGATTCCTCTCCATAGTAAGAAATAATTTCTAGATTATAGTTTGATGTACCCATTTGTATATAAACTTATTGATAAATATTTGTTTTCCCTAGTCGAGGTTAATTTTGGACAGGTTCACAGTGCAAATGGTTAAGAATGAGTAGTGCTACTAAGTTTTTTTAAATAACTTTCTAATTGATACATTAGTTTTCATTAGTTGAACTTGCTTTCATGTTTGGAAACTTTTTGGATAACAAAGTTTAAAACTAGGCTCAAACAGAGCTGAGTGGATCAAGGCCTTTTCGTGCCATAAGATACTAACAAAAATAAACTAGCATTTTTTAATAGAGTCAGATTTTTTGGAATGCTTTAACCATTTGGGTTTGAAAAAAATTACATCAATGCTTGTAACTTTAAAAAAATTATTTTCTTCAGTCAACTACAGTTAAAAAAAAAAAAAAGATTTACTTTAAGTCATACTCCTTGATTTATACCCAAATTTCCATCAGTGGCACAATTTGCAGTTGTGAATGTTTTCTTCGTGCTCTGTTGTATTGGATGCAAAAATTTTAGCTTATCAATAAAAACCTGGTTTTAGCTGAGCAAACTTTTTCAGAAATTTCAGAGCCAACTTTATCCTTTGGAGATTTGTGGTTATTTGTACATAAACCTTTTCTTGGCGAAGCTTTGACAACTGCCCCCTGCTTTTCCTTTTGAAGATTTCTGTTTTAATAGTTTTTTTGGCTCAGAGTGTTCCTCTAATAAAATTATTTCAGAAGTTCTAATACTTATTTTGTTTTAAAGGCAACAGGTTTTGAGTTACTCTTTTGGTTTGATAAGATTAAACACAAGTCTTAGAACACCATGGGTTATTAACAGATAGCTAGATCTGCCCTCAGCAGGACCAGTAATAGATTCCCCCCCTCTCCCCACTAAATGTTCACCATTTTTCTTGGTATGAAACTGAATATATGGTGGTTACCATCCATTTCATTTACTTTTCTACTTATTTATGTGCTGTTTAGAAAATAAACTACCCTTTGATCTTCCTCTTTCTCCACCCCCAAAATACCCTCAATTTAAACAAAATTGCCCATCATCTGTACGACTGTTTATGCCTTTTTTTTTAACCTGTGTTACTTTGAAATTAAATTTCAACTCTGTTGACCTCATGGTTAGAAAATTTTTTTCTTCTGCCTAAATTATCACTTGTTTGTAGATTACTAAATAAAAAAGCTTTTTAGATCTATTAATGATATCTTGCTTTGTTATTATAGAGGGATGTCCTGTTTTGTGGTGATGAATGTTACCGACCAAGTGTCAAGACAAGAGGTCAGATGTCATCATGTGGGGGCAGTTTGTTCCCCCATTAGACCAGAAGCTCCTTGACAGCAGGTCCTGATTCCCCTTCTCTGCATCCTGTGTGCCTCTAACATTCAGAGCATTCAGGACCACTTGGCGGGGTTGACCATGTTGCTGGAGGATGGGTATAAAAAATATCTTCATTTTAATTTTGGTAGATTCAAATGTTGATCAGAGTTCTTATTTGGTAGGGTTGTTTTTTTTTCCTATGTACTTGAATTTTCAGGGCTCAATTTAGGATAAATGGGTTTCAGATTTCATCAGCTGATCAGTTTACTTGGTAAGTTTTTGTTTTATATTAATAGCAGTTTTAGTAATCATTTCTTGAACTAATAATAATAATCTTGGCCTTCTTAAAACTTTTCACTGAGATTTTTTACTCAGAACTTTAATGTTTCTGGAGTTTTTGCGTGATTCTTTAAATTAACGTGCTTAGTATTAATTCCTTGGCTGTATAATAGGCTAGTGTTCAGTTTTGCACATATTTTTCTTTGGGACAGTCTCTGGGCACAGAAATAATCTGGGCTTGGTGGACCCAGAACTGTCACTTCCTTTCCTCTGGCTTTGGCTTTCCATGTCTGCCTTTCCATTTTGATGTTTTAATGATACCCTCCCTGCTCAGTGATTTGTGTTCAGGAAGCTAGGCAGTGATTACTTTTGTTTCTGCTTTGTGAACTTCCTCCCCCACTTCCTATTTTTACCGAGCAACTACAGGAAATGAGGCAGCTCCTGGCTGGCTGCTGCTAAGCACTGATTTTAGGTGGCAGAGAACAAGGCCTGAGCCATTTAAAACATTTTCCACCTTAGTCTTTTCACTATGTCCTTCCTGTAGGAATCATTGGAACATGATTTTGTGATTGGATTGAGATGATGACATGTCCTCTGCACCCTTCATGGGGTGGGGTGCTCAGTTGGAGGGCAGCGTTTTTTGTGAAGTAGGTGAGAAGTTTTTTCCATTGTAATAGTAGGAGTGGGACATTGTAGCCTGGAGGCCCAGCTGCTGTCATGGGTGAATGGCTTGGTAGAAGCAAAGGGTGGTTTGAAGGGACCTGTTCTAAGTAAGGCTGGAAAGGTGGACTCTGGTCCTCCCTAGGTGGGAGCCTTGGCTGGCAGTCTTGGAGTGGACTGAAGGACCAGTCTGTTCCCTGAGATCTTTGTGGGGGTTTTTTTGTGTGTGTGTTTGTTTGTTTTTTAAGATTTTATTTATTTATTCATGAGAGACACACACACACAGAGGCAGAGACACAGGCAGAGGGAGAAGCAGACTCCATGCAGGGAGCCCGACATGGGACTCGATCCCAGGTCTCCAGAATCACACCCTGAGCTTCATGAAGGCAGGGGCTCAACCGCTGAGCCACCCAGGGATCTCCTCTCTGAGATCTTTGAAGAGGGCATCAGCCTTTGTGGTGCTCTCCTTCCTCTGAAGTCATGGCATTTGTCTTCTAAATCACTATTTAGCATTTACTCACTTCTTTTCCCATGGTAACTCTTGTTGTGTTGTGGACTTTTGGTAGCTTCGTTTATGGGAGAAGTTTGTATTATCTTCTCAGAAAGAAGTAACTCTTTATACAGTAGGTTACTTGGATATGGAGGACGGTCAAAGCATTTGTTGAGCAGAGTTTCTCAATAGTGGCACTACTGACATCTTGGGTTGGACAATTCTTTGCCTTTGTATGAACAAAGGAGCTGTCCTGTGCATCGTAGGATAGTTAGCAGTTGTGACAACCAAAATGTGTTACCAGACATTGTCATATGTCCCCTGAGTCGAATGTTTATGTATGTGTGTGTGAAACATCCTCTTCTCCACCTGTTGAGAACCATTGTGTTAAAGGATTGAAAGCTGACTTCTTCTAATTTTGTAAAATGGGATAAAAAAGAATGTCTGGGTCCTTGGAATTGGAGCCATTTGTTAGTTTCTATTCCAGTATTTGACAGTCTCATACATTTTTGGTTTGCCACTTAGATTTTGCTATTGTCTATCAGCCAGCTTTGAGGTGTATCTTCCCTTCTGTGTGCTTCCATCGAAACAGCTAGGGCCTGAGCATCTGACAGCCTGGCTTCTGGTCCTCATAGAAACCATTCTCTCTCAGTCTTTTTTTTTTTTTTTTCCATTCTCTCTCAGTCTTGATCTTGCTTGCTCCGGAAGGCTAGTTCCTGGGAAGCTGAACACTGGGGGTATAAAGGAGAAAATGAGAGGCATCTAGAGTGTAACAGTAGCTCACATTCATGGAGCAGTTGCTGTAGACCAGGTGAGCAGAATTAAAGGATAGAAAGCCAAAGAAACAAGACCAGGGCCTCTGGGTCATTTTAGGTTTAGGCTCTGGGTGCCTTTAGCCACAACAGTAAGTACAGTAGAAGGAGCAGAAAATGGAAGGGTGACTAGATAAAGTTTGAAGGACCTGAGGAGATGTTTCATGAGTCTAGTCCTGGGAGGGAGAGGTCTTGACCAAAGAGTTGAATTTGGGTGTCATCAGTAATAGATACAGGTATGATCTCCTAAAGAGAGATCACTTTACTTTTCGTTACTTCAGCTTAACTTCCTGTCAGTTCCAAGAAGACTACAGCTTTAAGCCATCTCCTCTCTAAGAGTGATAAGCAGAATGCCAAGGTCTAGATATTTGACAGAGGTGGATTAGCACAGTGGAGAGCCCAGCCTCTGGCAGCAGATTACCAGGGCCCAAACCCAGTTCATTTGGTGACTACTACCTTAGCCATGTGGCAAGAACTTGAAAAACTCCCTTAACTGCTTTAGAAGATTTACCTACCTCACAGGGTCATTGTGAGAATTAAATTAGATAATACACGTGAAATGCATAGCACAGAGCCTGGCACCAAGTACCCATTTGGTTAATGTCAGCTATTTATTTTAGGGTTCTAGCAAGGATTAACTAAGCTTATGTATCTAAAGTTTAGTTTAATGCTTGACAGGTTGTCGGCCCTTAATGAATAGTCTGTTTTATTGAGGAGTACTTGCATTAACATAGCATGTCATCTGTAGCTTTTTTTTTTTTTTTTTTTTAAATAGAGGCTTATTTCTAACACTTAACTACTGCTTCTGTGGATGGCTTCTGTGGATGGCAACCGACTGCCTGAATGCTGTAAAAAAAACACCATTCAACAAATACTAAGGATGAAGTCATTCAACAAATACCTGTTGAATGTTTACAGTGTGCTTAGCACTCTGGACTATCTTGAATGGGCCTCAGTGATCCCGTGGGTTGGATGTGGCAGGAAAGCATGGAAACTAGTGGTGTGATTCGCTTGTTACAATACAGCAAAAGAGAATGTGAAGACGGGGCTAAAAACAGAGTGTTACAGCAGCACACAGAGGGTCTTCTAGCTCACTTTTTGCCATGGTGGCTTCCCAGAGGAGGTGATCTAGGTTAGATTCCAGGAGGAGTGAGAATAAACCAGGAGAGCTTTCCAGGCAGAGGGAACTGAGCATGTAGACAATGAGTGGGAAGATGGCCACAGCAAAAACTGGGCAGTGGTGGGCACAGGGGTGGAGGAAGACAGTTGGGAAGGGTAGTGGAGAGCCACACAGATGTTAAACAGGAGAGTAGATGATTAGATTGGCTCTAGAACAATCACACAGCAACCAGAAGGGAGCAGTCCAGGAGTTTGGGAGGTTACTCAGTAGGCTCCTCTGTAATTCAAGAGGAAAGAAGGTCTGAACTTTGGATTGGCAGTGAACATAGAGAGAAGGAAAAAGACTTGAGAGATATCAAGGGAGCAGGAGGGTTCCTGAATGATTAAGTGGCTGTAAAGGAGGGTGAGGAGTAGAGGATAACTACCAGTCTTCTGGTGTACAGGTGGATGGTACAGGTGGATCAAGGGTTGGTCATTCTCCCAGTCACCAACATGGGAAAGGAACCTCGGGAAGGTTGGTGATGGACCCTTGACTCAGGGACCTGTCCAGTAGGCAGTTGAATATTTGGGATGTGTAGCACAGAAGAAAGATCTGGGCTAGAGATGGATTTAGGGATCCTCCTAGGGAGAACATGTTGATCATAGAAACAGACAAAGCACAGCATAGAGCTCTGGCTAACCATAGTGCTTCAGGTCAGAGGAAGGGTGGTTCACAGAGGCAACTGAGAATGGCCAGAGGGGCAGGAGTAGAGCTAGGAGGACAAGCATCTTCCCTTACAGAATTGCCCCCACTCTCTTTTTAGTTTGATAACATATAAGGGGAGCCAAAAAGTAGAGTCCTAGGGCTAAGAGAACAAAGAACTAAATCTTTCAGACATTTTCTCTTGCCTGGATAGATATTTTACATTCATGAATGTTGAGAATAAAATTCTTCAAAGCATTTTTCTGGAGTGTATTTCTAAATATGGCTTGTGTCATTCTGAACTGACAAAAAACATGGAAACGGTTGGGCTTTGAACTTCACAGACAATAACTTCACTAATCTCCCTAAAGAATTTCCTGTGACGTCTCCATATTATCAAGGGTAGATTTAGATTTACATTGTTGCAGACTGGAGGGAGAAAAAAAAATTTTTTTTTTTCCTGAAGAGGGAATTGTTTATGGAGTAGTTCATCTTTATATTTTTTGAACAGCTTTATTGAGATATAACTCATATATCATACAATTCACCCATGTAAAGTATATGATTCAGTGATTTATAGTGTATTCAGAATCCTACAGACAACACCACAATCAATTTTAGAACATTTTTCTCACTCCAGAAAGAAACCCTGAACCTGTTAGCAGTCATTCCCCATTCTTCTCAGCCACCCCTGCCCTAGGTAACAATCTAGTTTCGATTTCAGTGGATTTTTCTATCCTGGATGATTAATATTAATGGAATCATATTTAGTATGTGGCCTTTTGTGTCTGGCTTCTTTCATGCAGCACAGTGTTTTCAAGGCTCATGCATGTTATAGCAGGGACTGGTGCTTCCTTCCTTTTTTATGGCTGAATAATATTCCATTGCATGGCTCTACCGCATCTTGTTTATTCATTCATCAGCTGGTAGACATTTAAGTTGTTTACACTTTCTTACAATTATGAATAGTAAACCTCATATACAGGTCTTTTGTAGACATGTCTTACGTTTCTTTCACATACATAGGTGTGGAATTGCTTGGTTATATGGTAATTCTATTGTTCTGCTGACTTTTCCCGAGTCTCTACATCCTTTTACATTCCCATAGGCAGTTTCTCCATATCATCCCCAGCATTTGGTATTGTCTTTTTTATTAAAGCCATCCCAGTGGTTGTGAAGTGGGATCTTGTGGTTTTAACTTGCACTTCCCTGATAGCTAATGATGTAGAGCATCTTTTCGTGTACTTATTGGCCATTTGTATATCATTTTTGAAAAGTTCATCTTCTTTTGGTCATTAATTTTGGCAAGGTAAATTAAGTTGCAAAACCCAAAACTGAAAGAACAGGTGAGTATATTTGACTAGAGAAATGAGGTATGTGTGTGCACGTGCGTGCATGCAGGTAGTGAAAGTTTCTATAAACAGATGTAAAAGATAAAGGAGAGGCTCCCCCGGAGAAATAGCCAGCTCTCCACCCACCTATAGTCTTCACTCTCCACCTGAGCTTGACAAGCAGGGTGCTCGATTACCTAGCTGTGACTTTGGAAGTAGAGACCATGATCTCTGCCTTCTTAAGTCCACAGGTATTGCCACCATGTTGAACCATGTATCAGAATGTCTTTTCTTTTTATGTTTAAGAATATACCATTTTGTGGTTGTACCACATTTTGTTTATCCATTCATCCATGGTTGGAAATTTGTCTTATTTTTACCTTCTGGCTATTATGAATAATGCTGCTATGAACATTAGTATACAAATATCTGTTTAAGTTTTGCTTTCACTTCTTTTGTGTATATACCGAGAAGTAAAATTGTTAGATCGTATGATAATTATATATTAAATTTTTTGAAGCACTGTCATACTGTTTTCTATAGCGACAGTACCATTTTATATTCCCACCAGTGATGCCCAGAGTTCCAGTTTTTCCACATTCTTGCCAACATGTTATTTTCTGTATTTTTTTTTCTTTTTATAATAGCCATCCTAATGGATTTATAATGGTATCTCATTGTGGGTTTGATATGCAGTTCTGTGATGATCAGTGATGTTGAGCATCTTTCCATGTATTTATTGGCCATTTGTCTATTTCTTTCTTTCTTTCTTTTTTAAAGATTTTATTTATTTATTCATGAGAGACACAGAGAGAGGGGGGGCAGAGGAAAAGCAGGCTCCCTGCAAGGAGCCCGATGTGGGACTCGATTCTGGATCCCGGGTTTACACCCTGAGCTGAAGGCAGACGCTCAACTGCTGAGCCACTCAGGCATCCCCATTTGTCTATTTCTTCAGAAAAATATCTATTCAAGTCCTTTGCCCACTTTAAAATTGGATTGTTTGAAAAAAATGGATTGTTTGTTTTTTTGTTTTTGAGTTGTATATAGTTCTTTATATATTCTGGATATTAATCCCTTTTCAGAGGTACAATTACACGTATCTTCTCCCATTGTGTGCATTGCCTTTTTACTCTATTGATAGTGTCCTTTGATGAACAAAAGTTTTAAAACTTTTGAACTGAAGTCCAGTTTGTCTGTTTTTTCTTTCATTGTCTGTGCTTTGGTGTTTTATCCAGAAAACTATTGCCAAGTCCAAACTCATTAATTTTTAAAAAGATTTTATTTATTTATTTGAGAGAGAAAAAGAGAGAGTACAAGTAGGGGAAGGAGCAGAAGAAGAGAATATCCAAGCGGACTCTCACCCAGTGTGGAGCCTGATGTAGATCTCCATCCCACAACCTATGAGATCAGGACCTGAGCTGAAACCAAGAGTTGGATGCTTAACCAACTGAGCCACCCAAACTTGTTATTATATTTTTATATATTTAATGAATTTCGCTTCAAGGGAGGTTTTTTTTGTTTTTATTTTTTATTTTTACTTTTTTTGCGGATTGTTTTGTTTTTGGGTGGTGGTTTTTTGTTGTTTTTTTTTTTTTGTTTTTAGATTTTATTTATTTATTCATGAGAAGCAGAGAGAGAGAGAGAGAGACAGAGACAGAGAGAGGCAGAGACACAGGCAGAGGGAGAAGCAGGCTCCATGCAGGGAGCCTGATGTGGGACTCGATCCCGGGACTCCAGGATCACGCCCTGGTCTGAACGAAGGCAGGCACTAAACTGCTGAGCCACCCAGGGATCCCCTGTTCTTTTTTGTTTTTGTTTATGTTTTTTGTATGTTTACATTGTCTCATTGGTCATTAATACAACTTATTCTTCAGGTTGACTCAGAGTTCTTTTGACACCAGCCAGATTAGGATCCCCTTGCTTTCTGGCTTGATAAAAATTCCTGGCTTATCTTTTTTGTTTCTGAATCAGCCATTTCTAAAAAGAGGTCTGATTTTTGATGGAAAATAGTATTAGGGGCATTCATTACAACTGGGCTGTGATTCCTTCTAGGTCTTCTCAGTAAAGTAAATAAGTACAAAGAAATAAGGTAAATCATGATTTCAGACTAATATTTCAAATTCAAATGAATGGTTAAAGGATTTTTATTTCTTTGATTTTATATTTGTGTCTGTTCTCCTTTATCAACAGTAACACCAGAGAGGTACAGTAAAAACAGTTTAAACTTCAAATAAGAGACAAAAAAAAAAAAACCCAAAACTTCAAACTTCAAATAATCCTTTTCTGTGTGATTATATGCCAGTTTGATAAATAGTTTAGGGTTTTTTTTTTTTTTTAAGGGATTGTTTTCTTTTTGCTTTACTTTTGTTTTTTAATTGTATCCGATATTTTACTTGGTTCTAAAGACAAAACTAGAAAGCAAGGTAGATTGAGAGAATTATAGTTTCCTTCCAGGCTTTTGTTCTTTTCGATAGCACATAGGTAACATTTCTATTGATGCTTGATTTATTCTTCCATTGCTTATTTTAAAACATATAAGCTGGGATCCCTGGGTGGCGCAGCGGTTTGGCGCCTGCCTTTGGCCCAGGCCGCGATCCCGGAGACCCAGGATCGAATCCCACGTCGGGTTCCCAGTGCATGGAGCCTGCTTCTCCCTCTGCCTGTGTCTCTGCCTCTCTCTCTCTCTCTCTGTGACTATCATAAATAAATAAAAATTAAAAAAAAAACATATAAGCAAATGTGTGCACCCTACTCCATTCTTATTCTATTTTTTCCTTCTTTTTTAACTTAGCAATCATATTTCTTATTTCCAAGAATTCTTTCTTGATTTCTGCTTCCTTTATGGTTTGCTTGCTTTTGTTTTAAGGATGTATTATCTTATATCTCTCTGAGGATACCAGTTCAAATTTTTTTTCAAGGACCCGAAATATATGTTTCTTTTGGAGTCTGATCTGCTTTTCATCTTAGTTGTCCTTTATTGCCCTTTGGGGTTTTTCCTGGCTGTCTGGTGATCCTTATCAGTGAAGAAGTGGGTTGATAATACAGATAATTGAGAAGAGGTTCTTGTTTTTCCAGCAGTCCCTTTGCCTGGTAGGAGTTGGCTGAGTGAGTTACCAGGAGTGAGAAGTGTGGAGGAGATCAGGTTGATGAACCTATCTCCCCCATTCCTGATTTCTGTACCTGCTGACTCAAAGCTGGGCGTTTATCCAGCTCCTCCAGGAAAAAGGGCTCTGCCTCTCTGCCTGCCTTTGGCTCTGCATGTCCTGGGAAATGTCCAGCTCTGCTGTGGTCTGTCGTGTCATACGTTCCCTCTGCTTTCTCTTCGTCTTCTAGAAAGTAAGCAGCATTTTTTTTTTTTTTTTTTTTTTTTTTTTTTTTTTTAGTAAGCAGCATTTAAAGAGACTATATCCCTCAGCCCTTCTCGTTACTGTTTTGTTGTGATTCCCTTGTGAATGTCTTTAGTGTTCTGTCATTAGGATTTGGGGCCAGTGGGAAGGTAAGTATATGCGCCTATTTATTTAGCCTGTCATCTTGAAATGAAGCTACTTTGTGCCATACTATTACGGACAACAGGACTGCTTTTCATTCCCATTTTCTCTGCTGGCTTAATGACTGAAATGGATTTAAAATTGTTCTCTGTGTTCACAAATCATAGCTATCACATCACTGAAACAAGTGATGCCTCCTACCTAGAATACATAGATTTCTACTCAGTTCAGGAATTGGCTGACTCTGCAGGACCTGTGCCTATACTTTTTTTCCAGACAAGCAGAGCTAACAAGGCTTGCTTACTTTCACTTACTGTGTGGGAATGATAATAACAAGATCATCAAACATTCACTGCTCAGTATGTGGCAGATATTATTCTACCTACTTTATGTGTATAAACTCAATGAACTCAATAACAGTAGTTACTGTTATTATCCCTATTTTACAGACAATGAAACTGAGGCACAGAGAGGTTAAAGAACTTGCCCAAGGTCACGTAGCTGGTAAGTGACAGAGCCAGGATCCTACCCAGTTAGTCGGCCCTCAAGGTCACTCTCTTATCCACTGTACTCTGTAAAGGGAAGCTCTTTAGATATTCTTAGGCTGACCAAACCACTTTTTATATCTTGTCAGCTAGGAATATAAGAAAACCCTTTTATACTTAATCTTTGTCTAGTTTCAAGCATGTTCTTTGTTACCATGTGAAATCGAAATTACTAACGATTTCTATTGCAGAAAGGAATGTTTTAAATGACATAATCATGTCTGAGTTCAGTTTTAATCTATTTAGAATTTTAGCAAACTACTGTGGTGTTGAAAAAATGTGACTTATGTCCTAAAACGTCCTTTTCAGCTATGTGTTTGTGACTCTCAGGAAGCATTATAGCTTCCTGTGACTCTCAAGAAGCATAAAGCATTAAAGAATAAAGTACTTAAATTTTACAAGTCTTGGCTACAGCTAACTTCTGAGGTCTTCACAATATATATTGATTCCGCAATGCATATGAATAATGGATTCATAAATGATGAATATTTTCCCAGTGAAAACTCTTACTGAGAAAATACAGAAATTTCCTTAAATGGATTGAACATATTTTAGCCCTTCAGGCAGATAAATATGGGGGAAAGCTTTAGGAAAACATTAAGCATTAAGAAGAATTTTATGTTTAAAAAAAGAAGTAATGAAAGGGATAAATTCAGGTGCTTCTGTGCATGTTTCTGTGCATTTTAAACTTTTTATTATGGATATGTTCAGTCATACCCAACAATAGAGCAAATGATATGATAGATCTCGTATATCCATCATCCAGCTTCCAGCAGTGTTTTGTCAGGAGAAATGATCACTGCCATGAAGACAACTCCTTAAATGGATGTCACCACATTTTCTGTGTATTATTTCATGGCAAAATCCCATTCGAAAATGATAGAACTTGAATGGTATTTCAATCCCATGATATTTCCTTGACTTCAACACAGTATCTAGTTTTATTACACCAAAGATCAGCACAGGAACAAACAGATCTGTTAAGAATAAGTAAAAATCATTTTTCATCTTCTTAAGGGGTTTGTGTGTTCTCTCTGCCTGGAGAAGAACCCCACTTGACCATGGCACTTAAGTGGTCTTGTTAAAGCACTTATGATACATACAGGTTTTCACTGAAGCCTGGGGAGTATGGAGGGCAGGTGGTTCTTCATCTGAGGCTTCAATTTCAAAACTGAATGGAAACTTCAGTGTTTTGGGTATGTCTTTGATCAAGAGTGTTTTTTCATCAATATTTCAAAAGAATCTATTACCCTGCCCTCCCCACTACCTGCCACTCCCCAACTCTGCATGCGTACTCAACCATGTCCTGGAGCAGCCTGTGGGAGAACCTCCTGGCTTGTGAAAAGCAACTGCGCAGACTGCATTACCAAACAGCCCTCTTGTGTGGAATCAGAATTGCCATCACTACCCGATCAGAACTATCAACATGCAGCGAGACTGGGCTGTCAACCAATGGCTGACACTAATGCTTACCCGATATTCCATAAGGGCCCCTACATTTCCCAGCCTCTCTTGGAGTTGCATTGGTACCATGTGACTAATTCTGGTCAAAGGGTCATGAGGTGAAGTGATGTGTGTCGCATCCAGCCGGAAGCAGTCAAGAGTAGGTATGAGTTTCTTGTTTTGTACTCAGGTGACTGGGAAACAAGTTCCAGTCATGTCATAACAAGTTGAAGACAGGCTGCCAGACCCACACTGAACTGCATGCAAAAGAGAGAGAAGTCTGTTAGGTTAGGCCACTTGATTCAGGATTTGTTGCAGCAACATCACTTAACCTATCTGCCAGTCTGAGTAGTTGAGCGCAGAACATTTACGTGTGTGTTTGGAGTTCTGGGAGTCGAGATGCCCAGGTCTGACCCTGGCACTCTGTGGTCTAGAGCTGGGCATTCAGTGTCCTGGGACCATCCCCCTCATCTGTGAATTGAAGGGGCCTTTTTGGCACTGACATTACTAGATTTTGGTTAGCAGCACTTAAATACAAATTTCTAAGGAAGTGGGAACAGGAGACTAAGGGTGGCATTAAAGGTGTCCCTGGGAGACTTGTTCTTTATTATGTACCTTCTGCTGGCAAATAAGTTACATAAGGAGAAAATGGCAATGAAAGATGAAACTTTTTTTTAAAGGCAGCTTTATTGAGATACAGTTCATATACCATATGTATTTTAGTATATTCAGAGGTACGCAGCCATCCCCAGTATCTAACTTCAGAACTCTCTCATTACCCCAAAAAAGAAAGCCTGTATGTGTTAGCAGTGACACCCCATTCTACAGATCTCCTTTCTGTCTCTGGATTTGCATGTTCTAGAAATTCTATATCACTGGAATCATAAAATATGTGACTTCCTGTGTCTGGCTTCTTAGCACAATGTTTTCAAGGTTCATCCCTTTTAGTTTGTATCAATACTTCATCCCTTTACATGTATATAACATATACATATATAGTAGCTGTACACCGTCTGTTCACCAGTGGATAGACATTTGTATTGTTTGTGTTTTTTGACTAAGAATAATGCTGCTATGAACATTTATGTACAGGTTTTTGTATGGACATCTATTTTTTTCATTTCTCTTTAGTATGTACCTAGGAGTGGAATTGCCAGATCATTTGGTAACACTATATTTAACATTTTGAGGAACTGCCAAACTGTTTTTTTGAAGTGCTATCCCATTTTACAGTCCTTTGAGCAGTGTATGAGGGTCCCAGTTTCTCCACATCCTTACCAACCCTTGTTCTTATCTTTTTGTTTGAAGTGATTATTTTTGATGAAGCAGCTATATGCAAACCAAACAGTGAAGAGATTTGAATATATATTTTAGCTTGTTAAGTGATTCCTTAAGCAGTTATAATATCCGTTGGCGTGTGTATAAAAATTTCACTGTGACCATAGCACTAAAATAAAAAGTTTAATGACCAACATAATCCCCCAACTTGTTTACCTTTTAGAAAAATTATTTTTATTAAAAAAAATATGGTCCTTAATCTGAAACTACTATAACACTGTATGTTAATTATACTTGAATTAAAAAATAAATTAAAATAATACATTCCTAAAGGGAAGAAAAAGGAGCAAATGATTCACCAGTTGTAATTATTCTCCTAAAGCATCAATTTGTCTTTTTAAACTATACACTTGGGATCCCTGGGTGGCGCAGCGGTTTGAGGGGCTGTTTTAAACAGTGAAATTGCCAACAAAAAGCAAAAAAACCAAAAACAAAACAAAAAAAGTGACACTAGATAAACTGTGGAAAGGACACTGTATTTATAATCTGAGAGTTGAAATAAGAAGACAGAGCATCACTTTGTTTGACCTGAGCTAGGGGCATGGACATTGGGCACTTCAAAAATTTTTACCACTCTGCGCATGTCCAAAAATGACCACAAGAGCTTTACAAGTATTGAATTTGTGTTACAAATAAAGTTTAGCCAGTAAGCCAGTCCACAAGAAAATGTGTTTGTTAGATAAGCTTCATTCAGGCGTGAGGTATGGTGCTGTTGGCTGTGAGTTCAATGTTAATGAATTAGCAATATATATTAAATAAGATATTTTTGAAGAGAAACATACATAAAACAAGGTTATGTATTGATTGCTTGATGGAAGTGTTATGACCAGAAGCTCATAGGGATTTAACTCTGTATGTCTTCTAAGAATACTGACTCGTTATTTGTGAATTATAGTTTGTGTGGTGACCTTCTATAACATAACTGCTATAAATAATGAGGTCAGCTGTACGTGATAAATTGCTTTCCTGCTGGTATCAAGATTCTCTGTCTTTGGCTTTAGGCAATTTGATTATAATTTGAGTTTATCCTACTTGGAGTTTTGTTGAGCTTCATGGTTGTATAGATTCATATTTTTAATCAAATAGGAGAAGTTCTTGACCATTATTTCTTCACATATTCTTCTGTGCCTTTTTCTCCTCCTTATGGGAATCCCATTTTATGCCTGATTATGTCGCCCAGGTCTCTGAGGCTCTTTTCTTTTTTCTTCATTCTTTGTGCTCCTCACACTGAATGATCTCAATTTACATTCAGGTTTGCTCACTCCTGCTCAAATCTGCTGTTGACCACTTAGTGTATTTTTTATATCAGTTATATTTTTCAAGTCCAGAATTTCTCTTTGGTTCTATATTTTTAAATAAAATTCTTAGGGCACGTGAGTGGCTCAGTTGGTTAAGCATCTGCCTTCCACTCAGGTCATGATTTCAGGGTCCTGGGATTGAGTCCCACATCAGACTCCCTGCTCAGTGGAGAGTCTGCTTGTCCCTTGTCCCTCTCCCTCCACCCCTTCCCCACTGCTCATTCTCTCTCTCTCTCTCTCTCTCTCTCTCTCTAACAAATAAATTAATTAATTTTTTATCTTTTGTTAGTATTCTGTATTAGCTGAGACACCACTATCATACTTTCCTGTGGTTCTTTACATGTTACATGTTTCCATTTGTTCTTTCAACATATTTTTACAATAGCTGACTTTAAGTCTTTGTCTAGTAAGTCCAACTCCCAGAATTGTTTCTATCGTTTGTTTTCCTGTGTATGGGCCATACTTTCTTGTTTCTTTGAATGTCTTGTAAATTTTACTTGAAAACTAAGCATTTTAAATGATACAACAGAGGAACTCTGGAAAGCAGATTTTCTCCCTTCTCCAAGTGAGTTCCATGTCAGTTCAAACAGAGAAGTAGCATCTTCCAGGGAATCTATCTGGTCAAATAATGATAATTCCCTGGGAATGAAACTGAAGGAGTTCTAGCCGAGTTCTGCTCCCTCTGGTAGCTGCCTGCTTTCTGGTTTTCACTGCAAATACTGCTGTTAGTTTGTAAGGCTATAGCAGAGCTAGAAAACTGGGAATGGAACTAGGTCAAATTAAAATGCTGGAAAGCTCACTGTTCTTACCCAAATGCAGCTGTTTTTCTTGAATAAACATTCCCCAATTTGTTGCAAGCTGCTAATTTCCAGAGTTTGGAAAAAGTTGATTCTGACCATTTTTACCAGTTGTCTTATTGTTTTTATAGAGAAGAAAATTTTTAGAGGTCCTTACTCTGCCATTTTTTATGACATCATTCTCCCTGCCCCCCCTTTCCTTTTAGATTTTTATTTTCATGAATCTGTTACACTCTCTCTCTCTCTCTCTCTTTCTCTCTTTTTTTAAGATTTTATTTATTCATGAGAGACACAGGCAGAGGGAGAAGCAGGCTCCATGCAGGGAGCCCAATGTGGGACTCGATCCCGGGACTCCAGGATCATGCCCTGGGCCAAAGGCAGGCAGTAAACTGCTGAGCCACCCAGGGATCCCCTGTTGCTCTCTTCTTAATAGTGAAATTTCAGTTTGGATTAGGTCTGAATCTTAGAGTTTGCGAAAGCTTTTCATTTAAGACTTACTCACTTGCCCCAAGTTAGGCATATAAGCACATACATTTCAGAGTAGTGCAGTGCACATATTCTTGGCCCCACTGGTTTATTGTAAAGCAGTAAGACTGGCCATTTGGTAATGTCTGTGTTGCTCCCTCTTAGCCCCCAGGCCCACCCCCAGTGCCTGTCCATTTGGAGTGACAGTTTCCCTACCCAAGCTTCCTTCCATTCTGTGCTAGTTAACTCTTTGTTCCTTTAATTTTTTACTGAAGAATAACATAGGAAAGTGCACAAGTCAGTGCTTGATTTTATTACCTCCAAGTAAACATTCAGGTCATCGCCACCCTGGTGAGTCAATAGCTACCCACAATGATGCTGATCTGCCCACTAACTAGTGGGTAATTTTTCAAATGTAGCATATTAGGCCTTTGTTCATCTATTCTAAGTAGGTATTTTTGGAAGCCAGTAGTATATATGTTTTCCTATTTCTCTTTTTTCATTGATACATAATACACATGCTATAAAATTTACCATTTGGGGGCATCTGAGTGACTCAGTTGGTTAAGTGTCTCCCTTGGCTCAGGTCATGATTCTAGGGTCCCGAGGTCAAGTCCCACATCTGGCTCCCTGCTCAGCAGAAAGTGTGCTTCTCGCTCTCCCTCTGCCCCCCTCCCCCCAGCTTGCACACACACCCTCTCTCAAATAGATAAATAAAATATTTTTTTTTAGATAAATAAAATATTTTTTAAATGTTTTATCATTTCAAGTGTGAAATTCAGTGGGTTTCAGTGTATTAACAAAACTGTATGAGCATCACCACCATCTAGTTCCAGAACATCCTTATCACCCCTCAAAGAAACTCTGTGTTAATTAGCAGTCATTCCCCATTCCCTTCTTCTCAACTTCTGGCAAGCATTAATCTGCTTTTATCTGTTTTTGTGGATTTGCTTTATCTGAATGTTTCATGTCAGTGGAATCTTACATTTTATGGCCTTCTGTGTCTGGCTTCTTTCATCTACTGTATATTTTCAAGGTTCATGCACAGTATAGCATTAAGCAGTACTTCATTCCTTTTTATGGCTGAATAATATTGTATGACTATACCATATTTTGTTTATCCATTTATCAGTTGATAGACATTTGGGTTGTTTACTTTTTGGCTATTTTGCATAATATTACTATGGACAAGTTTTTCATTTATGATTTTATGTAGTTGTCATGTGCAAGTTTTTATATCAACTTATGTTTTCAATTTTCTTAGGCATATACTTAGGAGTGGAATTTTGGGATCATATGGCAATTCTCTTTTAACATTTTGAGCAGCTGCCAAACTGCTTTTCACAGTGGCTACATCATTTCACATTCCTGCCAGCAATGTATGAGAGTTCCAGTTTCTCCACGTTTGTTGCCCACACTTTGTTTTGTTTTGTTTTTATTGTAGCCATCCTAGCATGTGTGGAGTGGTTTTGATTTGTATTTTCTTGATGACCATCCATGTTGCACATCTTTTTATTTGCTAACTGGCCAGTTGTATATCTTTGGAGAAATGTCTATTCAAATCCTTTGCCCTCTTTTTTTTTTTTTTTTTTAAGATTTTATTTATTTATTCGTGGCACATAGAGAGAGAGAGAGAGGCAGAGACAAAGGCAGAGGGAGAAGCAGGCTCCATGCATGCAGGGAGCCCAATGTGGGACTCGATCCCGGGTCTCCAGGATTACACCCTAAGCCAAAGGTGGCACTAAACCACTGAGCCACTGGGGCTGCCCCCCTTTGCCCTCTTTTTTTTTTTTTTTAATTTTTAAATAGTTCTTTTTTTTTTTTTTTTATGATAGTCATACAGAGAGAGAGAGAGAGAGAGAGAGGCAGAGACACAGGCAGAGGGAGAAGCAGGCTCCATGCACTGGGAGCCTGACGTGGGATTCGATCCCGGGTCTCCAGGATCGCGCCCTGGGCCAAAGGCAGGCGCCAAACCACTGCGCCACCCAGGGATCCCTTTTTTTTTAAATTTTTATTTATTTATGATAGTAACAGAGAGAGAGAGAGAGAGGCAGAGACATAGGCAGAGGGAGAAACAGGCTCCATGCTCCGGGAGCCCGATGTGGGATTTGATCCCGGGTCTCCAGGATCGCGCCCTGGGCCAAAGGCAGGTGCCAAACCGCTGCGCCACCCAGGGATCCCCCTTTGCCCTCTTTTAATTAGGTTCTTTTTCAAAATATTTATTTATTTATTTGTTTGTTTATTTATTTATTTATTTATTTATTTATTTATGAGGGAGAGAGAGTGCAAGGGGCAGGGATAGAGAGAGAAGAAGAGAATCTCAGGCAGACTCCTGCTGAGTATGGAACCTGCGTGGGGCTCAATCCCATGACCATGAGATCTGACCTGAGCCAAAGGCAGATGCCAAACTAACTGAGCCACCCTGACACCCCAAAACATTTTTAATTTTGATGAAGTTCAGCTTACCTACTTTTTTTTGTTGGTGGTAGATAATGGAAAGAAAGAAAACCTAGTTATCAATAAGTAGGCCAAACTATATTTAGTGATCATGTGGTTTGAAGTTTAATTTAGAACAAATATAACACTCAGTAAAATAGAACTCTTGTTATGTTTGGGAGAACAAATAGTTCAGACAAATGTGAACCCCGATGTTAGCTATGTGAGAAGAATCCCACTACTCCACTGTTGAAGGTATCAGAAACTAAAGCCAGAGATATCCAGATGTTGCTATTGGAACCAATCCAGAGCCAGGGGTTCTATAGGAGCTACCCCAGGGGGTAAGACCTAGCACACCCTGCCAAGCTTCTCTTTGAACATCCAGAGGGGAGCTGGGTAGGGTGAGAAGAATCCTGTCTACAGACCTCTCTTCAGCCACTCACTACTCCAGGCTCTGTCTGTGCACTGCACTTTGGCCCATCTGGGAATCCTGAGTAGACCCCAAGCCATGCTGCTTCCAGGCCTTGTTGTGGTGGTGGTCCCTTGACCTGGTGAGCCCCACATATCCCTTTTGGGCTTGTCAAAACCTGTCCTACGCTCAAGGTTTAGGTCAAAGGAACATTTCCTTTATTATCGCCTTCCTGATTTCTCCCTCTCTTTTCCAGTCTCCCTTAAAGTTTTGGGAGTGCTGTAGTTGTTGACACCCCTCCCCATGATCTGGGTACTCTCCTGATCCTCTTGCAGATTTATGAACTCTTTGAGGAAGAATCAAGGGTATGTCAAACACAAACACAAGTCCAGGCCCCATTAACCTCAGCTGTGGAGTGGTTGGTGTGGAATCAAACTATTTGCCCTATTGTACTATTTGTACAACATGAGGAATTTTCTAGTAGTCGTCATGTTGTAGTTGAACTCTCAGTGTCGCACCTGCTTTGGTAAGGTTATATATGATTTCCTATTCACTTAAACCCACCTTTATGTATTGTAGCATTTCAGGAGTTAATGTTTCGGAATTACTCATCGTCCTGTAACTTTCCTAACTTTATCTTATTTTCCCCCTCACAGGAAATGACTTAGAGGCCTTACAAATACATCTGTGCATTCTTGCTTCAGACTTTACAATTGAGGGCCAACCCAGTCTGGAAGCACCTCTTATTACTGTTACAAGGAAACTGCTACCTCAGCAAACAGAAGGGAAGGAGGAGAAGACTTGTAATAACAAATGCCATTTTTAAAAAAAACACTTGTTTTCAGAAAATATTAAAGGAAATTTGGAAATTTTTCCCATTGAGAAGAAGCTTTGCAGGTGAATGGATTTGGCAGGCGGGCTCTGTCAAAATTCTGAAGCGGTTTGCTCTTCCTTCCTAAGGACTTAGTGTGAAGTAACTGTACTGCTTTTTAAATTGCTGTTGATCAGCTTGTGGGTTTTTGGGTTCTAATTTTTCTGGTATATTGAAGATACATTATATTACATTATATTACATTTTTTAAAGTTAAGTTATTTTTCTGCCATTGTAAATACAAGTATCAAAATATTCTTGCAAAGCAATTATAGGTAAACATTTTTCTCGGCAAGCATATCTTTTTATTAAGAGAGTGGAATGCTAACAGTTCTTATACAGCATTTTGGACACACTTGTATTTTTTGTCAGCAGTCCTGTCTACACTGAAAATACTAATTATACATACTTGTTCTCACATCTACGTTGGATCACATGGTCACCTGCCTCCTGGAAATGCCTTTTTCAAAACTTAGATTTGCAGAACTCCGCTATTTTTATACCTAGCTACAGCTTGGGGGAAAAAAAAAGGAATCAGAACCCTGCCCTCTGCTCAGTCACTGGGACAGTTCTCCCTCCCGCATGTATTGCTGCAGTGCCCAGGACAGTAAAATGGACTACAAGCGGCGCTTCCTGCTTGGCGGGTCCAAGCAGAAAGTGCAGCAGCACCAGCAGTACCCGATGCCTGAGCTGGGCCGAGCACTGAGTGCTCCCCTGGCGTCGACGGCCACCGCTGCCCCTCTGGGCAGCCTGACTGCTGCAGGCAGCTGCCACCATGCCATGCCCCACTCCACTCCCATCGCTGACATCCAGCAGGGCATCTCCAAGTACCTGGATGCCCTCAACGTCTTCTGCCGTGCCAGTACCTTCCTCACAGATCTCTTCAGCACTGTGTTCAGGAACTCTCACTACTCCAAGGCCGCCATGCAGCTTAAAGATGTACAGGAGCATGTCATGGAAGCAGCTAGTCGGCTGACTTCCGCCATAAAGCCCGAGATCGCCAAGATGCTGATGGAACTTAGTGCTGGGGCCGCAAACTTTACAGATCAGAAGGAATTCAGCCTCCAGGACATTGAGGTAGAGTATCTTCTGTGTCGTACTTGGGTGGGAAAATGTGTTCCAGGGGTAAGTGAGAATGTCCCATTAGTGTTTCCCAAATTATCACAATGGTGATCGTCATCTTCTTTCTGTTGATACCTTGTCCTTGTAAAAAAATTTGCACATGCCAGGTTCTGAATTGCTTTCATTTCCAATTAAGTAGGTTAATAGACTGTGAAACAAACAAATCAGCCTGTATTTTATGTTCTTTAAATTTTGAAGTTGAAACTTAATTTCCAGGGATCCCTGGGTGGCGCAGTGGTTTAGCGCCTGCCTTTGGCCCAGGGCGCGATCCTGGAGACCCGGGATCGAGTCCCACGTCAGTCTCCCGGTGCATGGAGCCTGCTTCTCCCTCTGCCTATGTCTCTGCCTCTCTCTCTCTCTGTGTGACTATCATAAATAAATAAAAAAAATTTAAAAAAAAAAAAAAAAAAAAAAAAGAAACTTAATTTCCAAATAACATCCTGTTAAAAGTACCTAGTCGGGGCTGAAATTTCTAAATTTCTAAATTTAATTTTTTTTAAATTTTTATTTATTTATGATAGTCACAGAGAGAGAGAGAGAGGCAGAGACATAGGCAGAGGGAGAAGCAGGCTCCATGCACCGGGAGCCCGACGTGGGATTCGATCCCGGGTCTCCAGGATCGCGCCCTGGGCCAAAGGCAGGCGCCAAACCGCTGCGCCACCCAGGGATCCCCTCTAAATTTCTAAATATTTGTGAATTGTCATTATATAGAACCATTGGTTTAATGTAGGAAGTTCACACATGTTTACAGGATAAATCATTTTTCCAGTTCTACATTCGTAGTTGTTTACATTTGGATGTGTGTTTGATTCTTATGGTTAAACATTTCTTAGGAGCTTTGATAATCAAAATGAAATGTCCTCCCTCTTTCAGGGTTCTAGATTAGAATGTAAGATTAGAATACAAATTTTGGGGGCACCTGGGTGGCTCAGCCAGTTGAGCATCTGCCTTTGGCTTAGGTCGTGATCCTGGGGTCCTGCAATCAAGGCCCACATCAAGCTCCCTGCTAATAAGCTTCTCCCTCTACCTCTTCCTCTGCTTGTACTTTGTCTCTCAAATAAATAAATAAATAAATAAATAAATAAATAAATAAACTTAAAAAAAAAAAAAAGAATACAAATTTCCTTCAGAATAAAGGTGACTTTTTTCCTTCCTTCATTTAGGAAATCATTTATTCAACTGATCTCCTACCAGATTAGTGTCACTAATTATTACAACTGCTAAATTTTAAAAATTATTGTTATCTGCTTGGAGAGTTCTTCTGAGTTTGATGTCTCAAGTCCTTTATATTTTAGTAGCACATCAGAGATTAGGTTCCTGGATGCTAGGAGAGAGAATGTCCCTTTCACCCTGGGGCTGAATTTGATGTTGGGAAATCATATCTTCAAGCCAACCCTGAAGGTTGGGGTAGCTAACCAAGCTAATTTATACTTGTGTGGATTTTGAAAAAAGGGTAGGCTATTAAGGGATATGACTAATTTTTATTGTGTTTAAAAGTGATTTTTAGACATTTCCAAAAGAGTTTAGAACTATATTTGAGGGACATCTGGCTGGCTCAGTCAGTAGAGCATGTAACTCTCAATCCAAGGTCATGAGTTGAGGCCCCGTGTTGGACATGGAGCCTGTTAAACCAAAAAGAGAGAGAGAGAGAGAGAGAGAGAGAGAGAGAGAGAGAACTGTACTTGAAAAGACAGTATTATTGGTATAAATTGGGGGTCATCAATTTTATTTTTTGTACAGAACAAATAGTAAATTCTAGGAATCATGGACCACGTGTGGTCTCTGTCACATCATCTTTTTTTTTAAATAACCCTTTAAAAATGTAAAAACCAGTCTTAACTTGCAGACCTATCTGTTGAACTGGATTTGGCCCATTGACTGTAGTTTGTTGAGTCTGCTGATATAAATGTATAATGGTCTCCTTGGGTCATTCTCTATATATATTTTTTAAGATTGTATTTTTTTATTTATTCATGAGAGACACACAGAGAGAGAGGCAGAGACACAGGCAGAGGGAGAAACAGGCTCCATGCAGGGAGCCCAATGTGGGACTCGATCCCAGGACCCTGGGATCACACCCTGAACTGAAGGCAGATGCTCAACCACTGAGCCACCAGGCCTCCCAAGGGTTATTCTATTTTGAATCTGTCCCAGGTATATTTTACATTTCTGATTATTTCTATGATTACATCTTATATTCAGGGAAATTACCATTTTGAAGTGTTTTTAAAATGGCTTCTGATAGTTTAAAGTATTTTTTTGAGTAACATGTGTAAAGCATACATAAAGCATTTTTTGGGAATATATGCTTTTCAAAAGAAATTCAAAGAGTGAAACAGAACGGGATGTTTGTTTGAAAATAAACGGGATATTTATTTATATGAATAAATAAATAGAATCTTAAAAAGAAAAAGAAAAAAAAAAAACTAAGGCCAAACGCTTTTATTTATTTTTAAAAAGATTTTATTTATTTTTTCATGAGAGACAGAGAGAGAGGCAGAAACACAGGCAGAGGGAGAAGCAAACTCCCTGCAGGAAGCCCGATGCGGGACTCCATCCCAGGACCCCGGGGTCACAACCTGCGCTGAAGGCAGATGCTCGACCATGGAGCCACCATGTGCCCCCAAATGCTTCTATTTTAACCTGAACATCATCGAACCCTTTTTCAGGCTGTGCTTCCAGGTGCTGGAGGAGCCAGAGCTAGACACGCATGGCCAGTGCCCTTGCCCCCACATCAGAACCACTAGAGCAGGATGAACCCACCCTGAGGACTAGGGGTTTAGGAGGCCACTGGGCTGAAGCTGTACCTCTCTTGGCCCTTCTGCTTCCTTGAGGCCAGCATGAACCACTTGAACTGAGAAGGAGAAATATTTCTAATTGTTGTGGTTTGGAATTTTGACTTGGCTTTCCCCATTGAAATGCAATTGGGATAGCTGGAATACTACCATGTTTTTGTACATACTAGGCTAAACAGGCTTTGGAGGCTAGACTCGAAAGTGCTATTGATGGGTTTTAGAATGTATGGGTGTATTCTAAGTTTCAAACAGCTGACTTATGAGTAAATCCTAAAATGTAGTTGCCAAGTGCAGGCCTACAGACTTTTAACATTTTGCCTTTTCCACAGAGCAGTATTTGTGGTTTCTAGAACTTATGTACTGCCATAGGCCATTAAGGATGTCATGCTCAGAATGTTCACCAATTCAGATGGAATGGCTGGGCATTTGGGTTTTTTCCTGTTAGTGTTTTTAGGGTTTTACCAGAAAGGCCGGGAGAGACTCTAACATTCATCCTTGAGGCCTAACAATGCTGAACTTGACGAGCTAGCTGTGGACCTCTGCTGAGAAGCTTAGTCCCGGACTGTGAGGGAGGAAAACTCTGAACTCAGTGTTCAAATGCTTGACCACCCCCCACTTTTTAAAAATTTTATTTATTTAAGAGAAAGAGAAAAGAGAGCATGAGTAGAGGGGAGGGGTGAGGGTGGGGGTGGAAGGAGAAACAGACTCCCAGTCGAGCAAGGATCCCAGGACTCTGGGATCATGACCTGAGCCTAGGACAGCCACTTAACCGACTGAGTCTCCCAGGCGTCCCTCAAATGCTTGGCCATTTTAAACCTAAGAGAAAGCACCAATCCCACTGTCTTCTCCCTAAAGGGTTCTCAGAGATGCCTCTCATGTTCCCTTACTTACTGTCAGGTTTGGGATATGCTCATTGATCCTGGTGCCTATGTCTAGAACTCCATTTACTTTGTGCTCTGGGGCAAGCAGGGTGTACATGGGTCCTATCCCATCTGTACTGGTCAGTGACTTGCCCCTTACCCTGGTGCTTCAGCCCTCACAGTCTCACTGTTAAAAACTCACTGTCAGAGAGGTGAGCTGTGACCATGGTGTTTCATTAGGTAACGGGAGCCTGTGACACTGTTATGGGACATGGAGTCAGAAGACCTAGACTTAGAAAATGACTGCTGCTTACTGTCCGCACAGCCTTGAGCAAATCTTCCAATATCAAAAAGAAAAAAAAAAAAAGAAAAATCTCCCAATATCTCTAAGCCCCATTTTGCCCATCTATAAAGTGGAATTACCAGGGTGCCTGGTTGTCTCAGTTGGAAGAGCATGATTCTTGATCTCAGGGGTGTCGGTAGAGACCTGCTATCTGTCTTTTCTCTTTGAATCTGTGAGCATCTCCACTGGTGATTCTTCAGATTGTGTTAATTCCAGTATTCCTGTAAAGTGCCAGGCTAGCTAAAATGAGTGGTTAATTTCTCTTTGATTTTATCTACCTCAATACTCTTTGTTTGTAGAAATCTGTTATCCTTTACAATTAAACCATGTAGTTCATAGGAAAGCAGTATAGAGGGCCGCCCAGGTGGCTCAGCTGTTTATTGCCTCCTTCAGCCCAGGGCATGATCCTGGAGACCCAGGATCGAGTCCCACATCAGGCTCCCTGCATGGGGCCTGCTTCTCCCTCTGCCTGTGCCTCTGCCTCTTTCTCTCTCTTTCTGATCTCTCATGAATAAATAAATAAAATCTTTAGAAAAAAAATAATAAAGCAGTATAAATAGTCCTGTAAAATGGTTTTCTATTTATTAGAAACTTATAAATGTCCACCTCTTTTTACAAGGATCTGTCACTTGTCTTAAATTCTTTTTCAGCACAAATGTAAGAGAATCAAATTGACTTGTGATTCATGCCTTTGTTCCACAGATATTTATTGTACACTTTATTTGTACCAGGTACTGTTCCAGGTGCAAAGGATACAGTAGTGAACAAGATAGAAATTCCTCCTTTCAGGTAGATAAAAGAGGACTGCAATCTTAGATAAGAGGGTTAGAAAAGGCATCACTAAGGTGACATTTGAGTTGTTAGAAAGCAAAATTCAACTGAGTATATTTTAAAGATTTTATTGGCTTTATTCAGCTATTCATGAGTCTGGCAGCATCTCATCTAGCAGATAGAAAGGAGCTCCAAAGAGCTATACAGAATAAAAGGCTTTTATAGGCAGAAGGGAGTCAGGAAAGAAAGTTTCAAACATAGTGGATTGGCTCGGGCAAGGCCACCTTCCTCTAGGAAGGGGTCCCTCAGGTGGATTACCTCACTAGGTAATCACCTAATCAGATGATTCCAGATTGACAGGTTATAGGTATCATTTCTGGGAGAGGCTGAAATTGCAGTCAGGCTAAGTATTAAGTCTTGGTTTGCTGAGGTGGGTCAGAATCTATCTGGGGCTCCTTGTTTCTTTTTTTGAATAAAGACTTGAAGGAAGTGAAGGGATAAGCCCTGTTGATAACTAGAAACAGAGGATTCTGGGCAGAGGCAACAGCTACTGCAAAGTTTCTGAGGCAGGAGGAACCTGAGTGTTTGGAGAGTGGTGAGGACCTATTGTGGCTGAAACAGCAAAAGAGAGAGAACTGGGCATGAGGTCAGAAAGGTCATGAGGTCAGCTTTTGAAGGGAAGGTAGAGGGAGGGCAGCAGGACAGGATCCTTGTGCAGTGAGTGAGCAGTGTTGTCACTTCCCTGGCTTCCTTCACCCCTTGACTGCTCCAGGGCTCTGGTTTCACAGTGGGGCCTCAGTGTTGGGAGGGTGTGGCCCTCTGGGCAGGTGCTGTGCATTCCAGAAGCCCAGGGCAGCTGTACGGATCCCAGGAGTTATAGTTCTTTAAGGGGACTATATTTTATGTCTTCTGGCAATTTTATTGGCTTTCCAGGTATCACCACCTTGTAAAGGGGCAGGCATACTTTAAATCAAATCTTTATGTAATTGAACTTTGGCTTTCAGTTTGATGCATTGATAAATGTCTTTCGTGTACTGTGTTATTGCCCATGTATCTGAAATAATTCATTTGTGAGCTGACTGATGCTTAAGAACCTTAATTCAGGTATATTAACATTTATTTTGGGTAGATATATGCCAAAAATATTGTAGAGTAACAGTAATGGAAAATATTAGGGACTGGTTTCAAAATATGATTTTCATTAACCTGAAAGGAATAAAAATTGCCTGTTGGTTTGTTTTGTTTTGTTTTGCCTAAAGGTAAAATTCAATGTTACTTCTTTCTTTTCTTTCTGTTTTGACTAGTAGATCTTCCATAATAGACTGTGGAGTAAATGTTTCATAACTGAATGTGCCAAATGAAAATCCGCATTGCTGTGGAAACTGAAGCTCACTTCATAAAAAGCTTATATAGTTCTAGTTTCTAGGCGGTTGCTAATTTCTAGCCACTCTTTTTGGCTTATTCTTTTATTGAGGTGCCTCTTCTATTATCTAAATGTCTTCAGATTTTAGCCTTTAGAAGAACCTATAATTAGTTTAAGCAGTTGGAATTTGAGTGATTTTGTAAACTTCATTGTGGAACAACAAGATTTACTGTGTGCCAAGCCCATTCTATGTGGGTGGAAGCCACCAGGGCCAGAGGGCATCTGCCACTCCAGAGGCACTGGATCCTTTGATTTTGATTGGCCAAGACACACTGTGCAACCAACTCATTATTCTGAAAATTGCTAATTAAAAGAAAAATAAGGAATTAAGCAAATTTCTCGCTTTTCCAGTACAGCTATTTTTCAGGGTAACCAAATAGCCATAATAGATGGGGGATGTTTCTTCTATTTAGAAGAATCTCAGTATTCTTGTATGTAGAATGGATGATATAATTAGGAAAGTCACTATCTTGCACACATAATGAATTAACTGACTCAGGCAAGTGGTCAACAATGGAGGATAAAACCAGTTGGTAAAAGGTCATCAGAGAACTTCATAAGGGAAAGATCAGGCTTTTCCCACCCAAATCCATTGGTCTACCTCAACATCACTGAAAATGAGACAACCAGTTATTTGATCATGAATCCTAAGAACCACACAGTACCCCCATAGTATATGCTTGCCCTTCTCCATCCCCAGAGTGGGAAGGGACCTGAAATAATCTCATCAATCTTCTTGAATGAATTTCCGGTCTACATAAAATATGGGATGTATTAGAGCAAATTATATAACTGGGTCTTTGGTTGATTGAGATTTTCTTCAAAACATTCCAGCAAAAAAAAAAAAAAAAAAAAAAAGGTGATGTTGAAGAGAAGGGTGAAAAAAACATGGCAAAATGTTGGTGATTATTGGAGCTTTTTTATGAGTATATAAGGATTTGTTACAATCTCCTTTTGTGTTTGTTTGGACATTTTCCAAGTTAAAGGGAGAGAGAAACTTACATTAGGAGTAGTGTATCAGGAATACTCCATAAATGATTTCATTCCGTGGAGGATTTGTGCATATGAAGTGGTCTTGTAACAGAAAGGGGAGTGTTTAGGAAGACTCTTCTGTTTTTGGTCCACTCATGGAATAGTCCACTTCTGGCACTTCTGATCACCAAATGCCAGGTAGTTCTGGATCAGTTTTAACACTATTTTCCTGAAGTTAGCATCAGACCCCACAGTTTAATGGCTCAGTCCTACAGGAATGTCCTCCTCCCTTCAGACTCCAATCACAAGTGCTAGGTGTTGTTACCCCTGCTGTAAAGTAGAGGTTCTCATGACCCCCACCTGGGTTCAATTAATTTGCTAGAGCAGCTCACAGAACTCTGAAAAACATTTTACATACTGAATATAAAAGAATGTAACATAAACTCAGGTATGGTTTAGAGAGGCTTGGTGTGAATAACAAAACACTTTATCTCTCTTATCAGAGAAAATTCCAAGGGTTTTAGGAGCTATGTGCCAGGAACCTTGGAAGAAGACCAACATATATATTTCTTGCTATAAATCATAATTTTGCAAGGAGTATTATTGAGTAAGTTGCAGTGATGAAATAAATGCAGGTACTCTTCAGAAAAATGAAGAAAATAAAAGTGAATCAAGGAAGAAAATGAGAATAGAGGACCCTCCCACCCCAGGCAGGACCCCTACAGCGGGTAGGAGTCAAGGTGTACTCCTAATTTTGGTGACTAAAATGGCAATGTTTAGGAGAAGATTTAGGAGGAGAAGATTAAAAATGTCACAGTTGCTGAAAAGGTTGAGTGAACGTAAGGGAAATATAAGGTTTGGTGGGAGAATTACAAAAGAGTTCGTGGAGTATAATTTTACATAGAACTAGCTTTCCTGAATTATTCTTTATTCTTTATTCTAAGTGTTTATGGTTACTAGTGGTCAGCTTGTGAGATCTCACAGGATTGGAGAGCAGTCTGTTTGAGCAGCCTCCTTCATCTTTATAAATCAGGATTCTAAGTGTGTGTAAGATGACATTCACCTACAGTCCTCTGAGACCAGCATAGACAGGGTATGTGTCCTCTGCCCCTCCGCACCTCTGGCCAGGGTGGTCTTCCTGCAGAGGGGCTTGTTTGCTGTATCTGTTCCTCCATGAGACTGCGTTTCCTGGCCTTCGAGCTAATGCTGATGTGTCCAGAGCCAGGAAAGTAGAAATAGCCTGATGTGAAAGAACCCCGTGAGTCCTTGCTCATTCCAGGACCCTCGCTGCTGCCGCCCACCCTCCTGGAAAAAATACACAGGAGCTAGCTGCAAGATGGCAGAGATGAGTGAGGATAGTCCAAAGTGCTCTGCGACTTGTGGGCGAGACACACAAATGTGTAGACTGGGACATGAGGTGTGATGCTGTGGGCGGGGGGGATGCAGGTGGAAAATAGCCTCAAGCCTGACTGTCGGTTGCTTCAGTGTTCTCCTGCTCCACTCAGTCTGACAAGACCCCCTCACCCCAGAACTTCCTACCCAGCCTGGAAGCGGTTAGGGCAGGGAGCCAGGTAGGCCCTGGTAAGAATTTAGGTTTTATACAGAATGAAATGGGACTTTTCTAAGGGAGGAGGTTGAACAAGAAGCTGATATGATTGGATTTGTTTTTTAAAAATTATGGCTACAAGTGATGGAAACCAAACTCAAAATAGTTGAATGACAATAAAAGCAAAAAGTCACTAATAAAAAAAAAAAAAAGTCACTAATAGTTACACATGCCGGGCTCTGTTCTGAGACTCTGCACATTACCTCACTGAACACTGTTAATAACCTTATGAGTTGGTATTGTTTATATTTCTATTTTGTGGATGAGGAGACTGAGTTGTGGAGAGGTTAAGCCACTTATCCAAAGTCTCCTTGGCAGATCTAGATTTTAGAACCAGGCTTTAGACTCATTCTGACTCTGGAGTGCAGACTCTTGACTGTAGCACTGAATGGCCTCTCAGCCAAACAATGTATTGACCTAGGAAGCTGAAGAAAATAAGCTCTTTGGGCATAGCTGGATTCAGGGGCTCAAACTGTACCCAAAAGACTCAGCTTTGTCTCTTCTCTCTGCCTTCAGGAATGTTCCCTTGTTTCTAGGCAGACTCTCCATGCCTGAGCCCCCAGCAACTCAGAAGAAGTACCTGTGCTTTCCCTGAGGTTCTGATAGAACTCCAGAACTAAGTCTGGTTGGCTTGGCTTGGGTCACTTTGCCTGTCCTTGGACACTGTGATCAGAGAGGTTAAGCTGACACACTGATTGGCCAGGCTTGACTATATGCCTACCACTCCCCCTCCCCACCCCAGGCTGAGGTGCACACAGAGTCAGCTTCACCCATGCTGAGTGCAGGTAGAGGGGCTCCTGGAGGGGCTGCCTCCAGAGGAGGCTACACCCAGATGAGAGCTAGAGGGAGTTAGAGGATGAGAAACACAGTTATAACCTTACATAAGCAGTGCTAAATTGTTTTGTTTTTCAGGATTTTAGTCATTATGTTTTTCTGTGAAGCCTTCTGTTATATCAGTAAAATTCCATAGTCTGCTTCCTAATGACCATGTATATTCTCAAAATTCTTAAGTAATTTATATTTCAGTAGCTCTAATGAATGAAATAGTATTTTAAAGGTTTTTTTCTATAATATGGAAACCCCATTGATTTATGTCTCCTTGCACGTGACTGAATTCAGTGATTCTAATGTTTCAGTTTACTTGGGGTTTTTGGCATATGTGGTTATGGCATCTGCATGTTTCTTCCCTTCCACTAGTTATGTATCTTGTTGTGTTGACCATAATTTATTTTAAGATTTATTTATTTATTTGAGAGAGAGAGAAAGAAAACTTTTGCAAGCTGGAGGAGGGGCAGAGAGAGAAGGAGAAGGAGAGAAGACTCCCTGCTCAGCGCAGAATGGGGATCCCAGCATGGGTAGGGCTCCATCTCAGGACTGAGATCATGACCTGAGCTGAAATCGAGTACGGACCACTCAACAGACTAAGCCAACCAGGTGCCCCAGCCATAAATTTTAATATATAAAATAATCAGCTTTAAGAGTGAGCATCCCCTGAGACGCCTGGGTGGCTCAGCGGTTGAGCATCTGCCTTTGGCTCGGGGCATGATCCTGGGGTCCCGGGATCGAGTCCCACATCAGGTTCCCTGCAGGGAGCCTGCTTCTCCCTCTGCCTGTGTCTCTGCCTCTCTCTCTCTCTTTCTCTCTCTCTGTGTCTCTCATGAATAAATAAATAAAATCTTAAAAAAAAAAAAAAAGATTGAGCATCCTTGTTTTGGTCCTCATTGTAATGAGAATGTTTTGGATATATTACTGTCGAGTATTGATTTAATTTAGTTTTTCTTATACATGGTGCATACTTATGGTAAAAAAAATTCGAACATTTCTGAATAGCATAAGTCTCTTCCAAAAATAGTGATTCTTCTTTCCAATTCTACGCCAGTCCCAGATATAACTAATATTGTCTTCTGTATCTATGCAGATGGCAGCAAATAAATCTGCACACTGAAACATATAAGGAAATTATTCCTTTACACATGTCTCTAAACAGCATACCCATTAATTACAATAGAGGTTCTTAGTTTGAAAGAATAAGCATACAGTTCCAAGCCATAACAAATGTTATACCTGACTGTTCATCCATGGATGAGTGTGTTGCTCACAGGAAAGCCTTGTGTAGTGTCTAGACTTCCTTTCTCCACAATAGTTGTGATCTCCCCTATGTCTATTAGTGATGTCACTCTCAAAATAATCTCAAAGTTTGTAGTGGGTGTCTGTGGGTTGGCTGCAGAAGAGCCATCCAGGGAAAGTAAGCAGGAAAAGTTTTTTGGGGAAGAATCAGATGTCATTTGTATTTTTGATATCCTGCCCTCAGCCCTGTAGTCACCATGCTGCTCCTGGCTTGGCCTGGCACTTAAAAAAAAATAAAAATAAAAATTATGTATTAGAGCATGAGCAGGGGAAGAGGCAGAGGGAGAAGAAAAGAGAGAGAATCCTCAAGCAGATTCCTCACTGAGTGTAGGGCCCAACATGAGGCTTGATCCCAGGACCCCAAGATTATGACCTGAGCTGAAATCAAGAGTTGGACACTCAACCGACTGAGCCAGGTGCCCCTTGGCTTGGCACTTTTATGTGGAGGGTAGCAACTGCTTTCTTCCCTTCTTTCAACAAATACATGAGAGGGATTATCTACTGTGTCCCAGGCACTGAGAATGCAACCAAGAGCAAAACAAAGACCTACTCTCATCCAGCTTAGCTCCTGGGTGGGAAAGTAGACAAAAAAAAAAAAAATTTTAATAGCACATACAAATGGAATGTCAGGTAGTGGGGAGTGCTGCAAAGAGAAATGAAGACAGATTGAGGGGGGCAGAGAGAGGTAAAGGAAAGGCCGAGGTTGGGACATTTGAGCAAAGACTGTCAGAGCGACAACCATACAATTCCAGGGGGAAGGATGCTCCAGATAGGGTAGTGGTTCATTCACCAGTGGGTCAGGATGGGCTCTCACTCAGAGGACACTTGGCAATGTCTAGAAGTATTTTCAATTGTCATAAAAATGACATCTCCCTTTTTTTTCCATGCTAGGGATGGGGTAAGAGGAGTTTCACTCATTGAGAAGAACTTGAGTGTTACCCCAAAGGGCCCAGAATGGTTTCAAGGAGCAGGTTTGAACTTGCATACAAAGGAGTCGGAGTTTTACTAACTCACTGTATATTCTGGGGACAAATTTTTGCCATCTTTTAAGACCTTAGTCTCCTTCTCTGCTTCTGACCAGTATCCCATCCTTCCTATCCCACACATATACACCCATGATGGGATGGTGTTTCTGTAGGAAGTATGGAATATCAGGTAACCAGACTCAGGCCCCAGATCCCGAAAGGACATAAGTTTGCAGGAGCACAAAGCTCTTTGATTTATCTGATTATAAATTCAAATTTATTTGGAGAAGGCAGAATGTTGGTATTTCTTTCCTTACAGCCTGTCAGGTTGTATTTCATTCTTGCAGCAGAGCAGAAGTGTGGGTATTCAAAAGCTCCCCTCTGGTGCCACATTCACACTCTTCTGCAGCCCTTGGTCTCTCAGAAGTCACCCTAAGAGGAAGGGATTTCCCTCTTCTTTTTGGTTTAAAAGAAAAAAAAAAAACAGTAAAGATTTGAAAATGTATTCAAAACAGTATGATCTGAGAGGTTGTGGTTACTGCAGTTCCAACCAGTACTGCTCACATCTCACAAGTAAAGACCAGCAGTGCTGCTGACAACACACGGACAACATGCAGCACTGCATGGGACAGCCCCCCTACAACAGTGAAGTCTCTGGCTCCCAATGTTAACAGTGTTGATGTTGAGAAACCCTGAGGTAGTGGGAACTGACTTGTGGAAGGCTTGAGGCAGGAGCTGTGCTCAGAATTTTTGAGGAACAGCAAAAAAGCAGGGCGACTGAACTCAGATAAGGATAGGAAAAAAGTTCAGAGAGTAGTCAGGGGCCAGATCACACAGGATATTTGTAGGACAGAATGAGGACTAGGGATTTTCTTCTGATCGCAGTGGAAAGCCATTGGAAGATTTTGAGCAGGGGAGTGCAATAATCTGATTTCTGTTTTACAATAATCTGTTTCCTGTGTGGAAAATAGATTCTAGGGAAGAGAGGAGATGCCATTAATCGTCTCCCAAAAGCCAATCTCCCCTTCTTCCTTAGCAACACAACTCTGGGTTTGTTTGTGTTATGTTTTCAGGCATATTGTGCCTGGAAAAGAGACCATATTTCAGCCTTCCTTATACCTGGGAGTGACTTGAATAAGTTCTGGTCTGTGAAGATGTAACTAGAGATTTGGGATGAGTCTATGGCTCCAGTTTGCTTCTGTCGAGAACGCAGGCAAATGGCTGACCATCATTTAGCCATTTAGACCTATAAGACAATTAAAGAATGTGGGCCTTGTTTGAGGATGCAGAGCAGAAAGATGGGAGCTGGGTTCTTTGTGATACCCAGGAGTCCCCATCCCAGCTCTGGACTGCCTAACCCTAGGTTTATTTTTACCTTAGAAAGAAGAAAGAAGTAAACATTACTTTTGCTTAAGCCATTGCATTTGCTGTTGTTGTGGTTAGATAGACCTAATCCTAATTGAATGGAAGAGGAAGATCAGTTAAGAGGTTATTATAGTAATTAATCCAAGTAAGAGATGATTGTAGCTTGAATGTTAGCAGAGGAGGTGACTGGAAGCAGTTGTACTTGTTTTTAAGTGTACAGCTCAGAGGCATTAGGTACATTCCTACTGTTGTGCAACCTTCCTCATCCATCTCCAGAATGTTTTCATCTTCCCAACTGAAACCCTGCTCCCTTTAAACAATAACTCCCATTCCACCCTTCTCGCAACCCCAGGAAACCACCATTCTACCTTCTGTCTAGGTACCTCATATAAGTGGGATTGTACAATATTTGTCTTTTTGTAACAGGCTCCTTTCATTTACCATTATGTCTTTAAGGCTCATTCATATTGTAGCATGTGTCAGAGTTTCCTTCCTTTTTAAGGCTGATTAATATTCTAGCAGTTTCATTTAAATGTAGCATTGTGGGACATGTGTGTGCATGCATGAGAGAAAGAAAGAAGATTCAAAGATGACTCCAGGGTTTATCCCACGAGCACTTGGCCCACTGGTAGTGCTCTTTACTGAGATGGGGAGCAGTGGGGCAAGAGTAGGTTGGAAAAATAGGTCTGCAGTGCCTATTAGACATCCCAGGGGCAATGTCAAGTAGATAGTTGGATATACAAATTTGGAGTTCAAGGCTGAGGGCCAGACAGGAGATAGGAACTTAGGAACAGTTGAGTCAATAGATGGTATTTAAAGTTGTAAAACTGGACCAGGACATCAAGGAAGTGAACATAACCAGAGAACCAGAGGGAGAATCCAATGACGAGTGAGCCCTGCGGCACTCCAGTATTTAGAGGTGAGGAAATGACTCGGAAGGAGCCTAGGGGGTCTGCTGAAGGAGCAGCCAGAGAGTGAGATAGAGATGGAGCAGGTGCAGTGTCTTGAAAGCCAAGAGAAGCAAGTGTTTCAGGAAGGGGAGAGGGGCCCACTGTCCCAGATGCTGCTGAGGGGAGGTGAGAGACCGGCTTCCCCACCTCAGCCCAAGACTCCTGAGTGATATTTGATAATTATCCTGATTAGTTAAGATTTATAGCAATGTAACTAAAACTTCCTATGTTGCATGATAATAAATTGTTGATATATTTTCTTTTGGAAAGCACGCTATAAGACAGAACATATAAACAATCTAGTGTTACCAAAAAACCCACTTATACATACAAATATAGGCTGTACAGGAAACATGTAATCAGTGGTTATATCTATTTAGTGATATTTGGTAGATTTTTATTTAGCTGATCTTTTTTCCCTCTAATTTATTTACAGTGATTATGCATTACTGATGTGTTAAAGGTTTTGTGCACCAGAGTGCTCTGCCCATGAAGTAGTTCTGAAACTGTCTCTGTTGATATTTTCACCAGCAGGCGAGAGCAGCGTGTCCAGAGCCAGAATATAATCTTGTGTGAATAATTAGCATTTGGTGTTGGCGCAGCCACCCTTGGGCACGTGTTAGCTTTTCTTTCGTTTCCTTGTTCTCTCTCCTATACATAGCATGGCAACTTGCTCTAGGTTAATACCGACTGCAAAGAGATTTTTGTTGTTTTGTTAGTTGCTTTTTAAAAAATTTTTAAATATTTAAACATTCACTGTAATCGGTTTTAAGTCAGACTATACATAGTTTCAGTAAGTTTGTTTTTTGCATTTTTATACTGTAATCTAATCTTTGCAAAGCACTTTCCATAGCCTGGGCATGGTCCACTGCATTCTCTATTTCTCTGGAGACACATTTAGGTCTCTATATTACATTCTGGTCTATTGGTTAGGTCATTATGTAATAACTCTGGAATTATCATACGAACAAAAGAGCAAGGTTGAGGCTACTTGGAACCAACTGTTAGGTTTAAGGTAAAAGTAAATATTGCGGAGGAAGAAATGATTGAATGACTTTGGAATTTCTAGTAAAAGCAGCCAATCCAGATTGATTTCATTTCATTCACTCTAGACTTTTAAACTGATCAGAAATAAATGCTAGAATTCCTGGAAATGTTTAACAGTATGGTATATGTGATAGTTTTATTTGTTCTTCACTCTGGGGATGTGAGAAAGACGGATTGTTAAATGAGGTTGAATAGAAAATGAACTTGGTGAGACATGGTGTGTTTTAATATGAAAATCACAAGGCATGTTGGGAGATGGAGTGGATTTGGGCATTCTATCATCCCAACACAGGCATATATTCAGGGCTGAGTCAGGCCTTGCTTGGCCCTAGAACAGTGGTGACTAAAACCAAATTTTGAAATATTCTAGGAAGGTAGAGTTCCATTGATCCTCAGCATCAGTGGTGATACAGAAAGGTGGTCTTTTGGGATTCAGAATACGGTGACCTTAAACTGAAATCTGTTTTAATTAACAAAATGTTCAGATTAAAAGATCACCAAAAAGAAAAGGTTTTCTGATTCTATCCATCAGCATAATACCCTTAGCAGCAGATGTGGTATGTGTACATGGATATGAGAAAGTGAACTCATACCCTTTCCCACCATCATCAGGGAGTCCAAAAAACAAAGTTTCCTTTTAGTAGATCCTTGATGGCTGTCTATAATCCAAAATGCTCTGTGGACATTGAGAGGCAGGAGTGGCAAGTTCGCTGATGGTCTATATTCAGGAATTGGGCCTTTATAGGAATTTAAGTCACATTTAAAGGTTTCTCTTGGCATGCCTGGGTGGCTGAGCAGTTGAGCGTCTCCCTTCGGCTTAGGTCGTGATCCCAAGGTCCTGGGACTGAGTCCCGCATCGGGCTCCCTGAATGGAGCCTGCTTCTCTCTCTGCCTGTCTCTGACTCTCTCTGTGTGTCTCTCATGAATAGATAAATCTTAAAAAAAAAAAAGTTTATCTTAATTCAGAAGTCTGATATTGGCCTGAAATTCTATATTTTATTTATTTAAATAATCTCTACACTCAAGCTGGGGTTCAAACTCACAACCCTGAGATCAGTCCCATAGTCCAGTCCGCACGCTCCTCCAACTGAGCCAGCCAGGTGCCCCTAGATTAATCTTTTAAAAATGCAAATGTCAATTAATTCTGATTGCTTTATTTGAAATTCTTAAATGAGACTGATGTCCTAAAGAACTGAACAGATGTTTTTGGGTTTGAAATTCCTCAAGAGGTAAGAGAAGCTGCTCTTTTTCCCAAGCCTCTGGTACCCTCTCCTCTTTCACATTGCTGTTCCCAGCCAGTCTTAGCAGCTGCTCTCTGCTGTGGAATCATAAACTTTGAGACTCATGCCACCTAGGAGTGCCACAGGCTACCCCACTCGATACTCTCGTCCCAGTCCCTTTTCCACCATCAGAGAAGACTGAGCCATGCTTCTCGGTCTCTGTTCCCACCCCAGGGCCTGACACTGTGAGAAAATCAGGGTCCCTGCACCAGGGCTCCTCCTCTCTTCTAAGTAGCCACCTCTATTGTGGCTACATCCTGGATCTTATCATAGGGACACAGACTGGTCTGGTGCTTAGGAACACACCTTTTGGAGTCACATATCTGGCATCAGATCTCTGCTGTACCTCCTATCCACCTGGATTGGAGCAGGCATTGGAGCAGGCTTCTTTCTCAAAGCTTCACTGTTATGATCTGTAAAATGGATGCATTTCTGTTACAGAGTTGCTTTACTGCCAGTAAAGTGCTCAGTATGGGCTAAGCACTCAATGAACAGTAGCTGTTGATAGAGCTGTAGTTGTCTGTAGTTGTCTGTCTGCCTTAACCCCAGTGTCTCTGACTGCCTTAAGCATCTGTCCCCCAGATTGTCACCTCTGTTCTGCAGCCTCACTGAATCCCATAGTCCAGGCAGTATTCTCCATATGAAGGACAAAATAGCTGTCCATGGCCCTGAGGTCACATTCTTTCGAATTCACAACTCTAGAGTCTCTATTTCCTTCCAGGTTTGTCAGGGAGTCCCGAGGCCTGGCCCAGTTCTGGGTGGAGGTGTGGATGGGGTCTGTTAGAGGAAGAGACCCAGGCCGAGACAGGAGATGGGCAGAGGCAGGCTGGAGACTAAGCTCTGTCCTCTCTCAAGAGAAGATAGTGTTTATACATCTGTTACTTTAAGCCTTTGAGCAGATATAGCCTATGAAATAGCTTTTCCAAAGTCCAGGGTAGCCACCGATTTGATTGGCTTTTAGTGAATTGTTTACAACACAGATATTTTGTTGTAGCTGTAATGAGGACTAATGCTCCATGTATGGGGTTGGGGGGTGCAGATTGCCAAGCTCTGGTTGTCATCATTTCTTGTTTACAGGGAAGAAATTTAGATAAATGACTCATCCAAGGTCAAACATGTAAAAATGGTGGAGACATCTAGCATCTTTCCCCCACTTCCTCCTACAGCATCCTCCTCCTTCTTCCACCATCCCACCAACAGGGGTGCCTCCCAGCCCCATCCTCCCATCAAGCAGAGAATGGTGTCCTATTCTGGACCCGAAGACCCTGCATCAGGCTTTTCCCAGTAGCCCCTGACTTTGCATATTGACTTAGCGGTTTGCTCCCCACCATTAGAAAGTGACCCTGATGGGGTGCCTGGGTGGCTTAGTCTGTTGAGCATCCATCTCTTGATTTCAGCTCAGGTTGTGATTTCAGGGCCCTGAGATCGAGCCCAGTATCTGACCTCGACACTTAGTAGGGAATCTGCTTCTCTCCTTCTCCCTCTCCCTCTCTTGAATAAATAAATCTTTTTAAAAAGAAAGAAGGAAGGGGGCAGCCCTGGTGGCTCAGCAGTTTATGCTGCCTTCAGCCCAGGGTGTGATCCTGGAGACGCGGGATCGAGTCCCACGTCGGGCTCCCTGCATGGAGCCTCCTTCTCCCTCTGCCTATGTTTCTGCCTCTCTTTCTGTGTCTTAAATAAATAAATAAATAAATAACTAAATAAATAAATAAATAAATAAATAAAATCTTAAAAAAAAAAAAAGAAAGAAAGAAGGAAGAGGAAGGTAGCCCTCATGAGGACAAGGACTTGCTCATTGTCTTTCTTGTAGCATCCTTTGGCCTTTTGTCGTGCTTTGTACATATCAGGTATTTGCATATTACATATCTGAACAAATGAGTGACTTAATTGTATTGGTCAGAAGCTGGAAGCTTCTGGACCCCAGAGCAAACAGTACATGGCTTCTCCACCTCCCCCCCCCTTCCCTCTTTGCTATAGCTGCCAAGAGTCTGAGCAAGGAGGAGGAGGAAGAGTTTGTGTATCTGAGGAGCCGGCTCCACTCCTCCTCCTGTGTCTGCACTCTGTGGGGCTTCCAGATACCCTCATTCTGGCCTAAGCCAGTCAAGGTTGAGTTTATCAGGTGCCTGGCGTGGGTGTTGCCAGCCCACAGCCGTATCCAACTGGCTCAAGCCAGTTGAAGGCAGTAGGGCACACTGGCAAAAGGCATAGACACTTGAGTCAAGTGATCACTCTGTTACATCCAGTTATTGTTCCCCTGACAAAGTTTTATAACCTTTCTGTGCTTTGGTCTTATTGTCTGTAAAATGGGAATGTTTTCATACAGTTGTTCCTAGGATGAAATGAGGTAATCCATGGTAGATTTTCAGCATAGGTAAAGTACATCGGAGTGTTCAATTAAGGCCAACTGCTAATGTGTACAGTACTAGATAAACGCTGTGTATTCTGTTCATGTCACAGGAGCCTAGGCTTCTAGGTCTGCTTGCTCTGTGTCCTTCACCCTGCCCCATCTGACACAGATCACTGATGGGGAGGAGCTTTGAGGCAGGTATGAGTAGAAACCCAGAGAGGTTTGAGTTGGGAGTTCAGCCTATAATTCTAATTGTTCTCCATAGAGGGCTGATGCTTTGGCATGAGATTTGTGTGAGTTTGTTTGTTTTAGTCTGGCCCTGGTGACTCCCACAGGGGAAAAATCCGAGGGAACAATTGTTACCACTGGGACTTACCACTGGGACTTGTTACCACTCTTTCTCCAGGAAGCAGAGCTCTGACCAGTGGGGATGGAAAAGGACAGCATCTAAAATGTGTGCCGGGGATCCCTGGGTGGCGCAGCGGTTTGGCGCCTGCCTTTGGCCCAGGGCGCGATCCTGGAGACCCGGGATCGAATCCCACGTCGGGCTCCCGGTGCATGGAGCCTGCTTCTCCCTCTGCCTGTGTCTCTGCCTCTCTCTCTCTCTCTCTCTGACTATCATAAATAAATAAAAATTTAAAAAAAATAAAAAATAAAAAAATAAAAAAATAAAATGTGTGCCGGAAGGTGAGAGGGCCCGACTTGAGTCTTTTTTTTTTTTTTTTAAGATTTTATTTATTTATTCATGAGAGACACAGAGAAAGAGAGAGGCAGAGACACAGGCAGAGGGAGAAGCAGGCTCTATGCAGGGAGCCTGACGTGGGACTCGATCCCGGGTCTTCAGGATCACGCCGTGGGCTGAAGGTGGCGCTAAACTGCTGAGCCACCCGGGCTGCCCCCCGCCCCCCCGACTTGAGTCTTACTTTTGGCTGCTTCAAGGGACAGGACTAGGCCAGGAGGTAGGCACTGGGGTCAGATTTTAGTTCCTTGTAAAGGCAATGGAAACAGTTCCCCAGCCATCACCACCTCTCATGCAGTGCACTGAGTGCTGACAGCAAGTGGGCCCTCTCAGTTGTGCTCCTACCAGTTGAATAAATTGCAAACTCAATGAATAAAGTAATTTCTTGAGTAAGTAATCTGTGTGAACCAATAAAATATGATAGACCCTCCATGGAAAAAATGTGAACGTTATGAAACATAAAAGAGTTAGGGATAGTTTTGTTGTTGTTGTCAAATATAGTGTGGGCAAAACAACTGTAAAAGTTTAGGGGGAAATGTTAGTAATGAAGTTCTCTGCTCACATTGCTTTGCAAGTGGCAAGATCTTGCTCTCCTTTATTATTTTTTTAATTTTTAATTTTTTTAGAGAAGAGGGTTTTTTAAAGATTTTATTTATTTATTTACTTATTTAAGAGAGAGCACGAGTGTGGGGAAGGGCAAAGGGAGAAGGAGAAGCAGACTCCCCACTGAGCAGGGAACCCAACCCGGGGCTTGATCCCAGGACCCTGGGATCATGACCTGAGCCACCATCAGGCACTTAACTAACTGAGCCACCCAGGTACCTCTCTTGCTCTCCTTTAAAGAAAAAAAAAGTAGGAAATCAGAGAGAACACCTTTGTAGCTAGGGTTACCTCAAGAAAGCAAACAGGAAATAACATCAGAGAATGGCTTTGGGCAGTGCCAAGGAAGGCAAATAAATGCGCATTGGTATCTTAAAATATTTATGGTATACAGTATTTTTTGGCATATATAGTTACATACTAACAATATATATTATGTATATGGTATTTTTTAAAGATTTTATTGATTTATCTGAGAGAAAGCGAGAGTGAGCAGGAGATGGGGGGAGGGGCAAAAGGAGAAGTCAGACTCTGCACCGCACTGAGCAGGGAGCACAACTTGGGGCTTGATCCTAGGACCCTGGGATCATGACCTCAGCTGAATGTAGACACTTAACCAACTGAGCGACCCAGGCCCCCTGTAGATAGTATTTTTTAAAATGAATTCCCTACTTTAATTCCCTACTGCTTCATCAACCAACTAACTATTGATATGCATCAGAAGAGTGAGTTTCTACTGTTGTGACAAGTGGAGTCATCCAGTATGTTTTGTTGACTCTCAGAAGACTGGTCTGTCAGCTTTGTTTCCTAAGACTGGAATTATGACATACAGCTATGTTAATAACACTGTTACCAAAATAACCTGTATCTTTGGATTCCGTTTCTAATAGCATGTCTTCTTATAGTCAGACTGACCTTTCAGATTTTCAGTCACATGGCTTTTACTCTGCCTTCTGAATGTTATGTGCACATAACTGGAACTGTGGGTTCCTCTGGTTCATTAGGAGCCCAGAGACAATCAGGGTTAGTGTGAGCCAGAGTCTATGTGAGGGGAGTGGAGAACAGGAGTAGGGGGGCCAAGTGGGAACTGGGAAGGCCCATTTGAACCTTGGGGTCTGCTGTTTGGTTGAAACATTTTGACTTGTTGGCATCAGGCACCCAGGGGCAAACATGAGAACAAAGATCCTTCTAAGGCATAGTGACTTTCTAGCTTCCTGTGATTTCAGATCTCCAGGTACTGTTATCTTCTGCTCAAATTGATAATTAACAGTATATTGTACTAATGCACTAGCAACCCACAACCTAAAAAGCCCTGGCTTTCTTGTTTTCACAGGTGTTGGGACGGTGTTTCTTGACAGTGGTGCAGGTCCATTTCCAGTTTCTGACCCAGGCCTTACAGAAGGTCCAGCCTGTAGCCCACTCCTGCTTTGCTGAGGTTGTTGTGCCAGAAAAAAAGAACAGCAGTGGCGGCAGCTTATCTGGCATGAGCCACACACCTGAATTGGAGGAAGCTGTGCGATCCTGGCGGGGGGCTGCCGAGGTAACCCTGACTTGGGGGAGATTGGTGCCCTGTGTTCAAATAGCAGCAGCCCCAGAGGACCTTTGCCTGTTGGTTGCTAAAAGAGGGGTTTTATTTAGAAATGTTAGTCTTAAACTGTTATCGTTAGCTTGTTCATTCACTTAACAGTGAATGCCCACTTTGTGCCAGGCATGGGCCAGGCACCGGGATGACGGCCTCTACTCACAGCCTCCTAAGAGGAAGGGCCTACAAAAACAGGGTGAAAGGGCTGTGATGGAGGTGTGCAGGAGCCCAGAGAAAGGGCCCTGCCTCTGACTAGGAGCAGTGCCACAAAGCATCAAGGAAGAGGGACCAGGGAGAAGAGGCCAGAGCCTCAGTCTGGAAAGACAGGCCAGAACTGGCTGTGGAGGGTAAGTGGTCAGCTAGGCAGCCAGGTGGGGATGTGACCAGTGACAACACATTTCTTGTAGGCATTTTAATACTCCTTTGTGTCCAGGCCGGGGGTGGGAGAGAAGAGGGGTGTGCGGAAAGCCTTTTAGGTCGGGACTTCAACTAGGACTTATTAATGCATTTTACAGAGTAAAAGATAGTTTACAGTTAAGGAGTATCATATTGATTTCTTATATACTGTCTAGTTTGAATCCCTCTGTAACTAAATTGGCCAAGTATTTCATTTCATGTTTTAGAAATCTGCTTTAATCAAATTTTAAGTGTGATTTTGCACACTTTCACACTGTACATTCTTAAATTTTCTTATTATTTCAGTTTTATGCTGTTCTGCAGTGTTATTTCTTTTGAATTTCCTTTCAGTTCCTTTGTCTTGTTGCCTTGCAACCCTCTGTGTCCTATCTGTTGCTGGGCTCCAACCTCCTGATCACACAGCTCATATTCATACCCAGTCTTCTCCACTACTCCTGGTGACATCATTGTGCTGAGAACCCAGCGTACAGTGAGGCCCTACGGCACTTCCTTGACCTTCTCCCCTTAACGTTTTTCTTCACCCACTTGAGTCTGCCCACACCTTTCTGCTTACCTGCCAGCCAGTGACCCTGTCCCACATGGCACTGAGAAAACAGAATCCACCTGGCAGCAGCCCCCCGGGTTCTCAGCACCAAAACGATACCGTTCTCCTTCAAACCTTCTCCTCCTTCAAACCCTCTCTTTTCCTCCTTCAAACGCACTTCGCACTTCTCATCATTCCCTCATTACAGCAGAGGAAGTGCCCTCTCCTCCCATCAGGTGCCTGCCCTGTCCACACCATCCCCCGCCCTCAAGGCTTCTGTGGTGGGACCATGTGTGTTCTCTCTTTCCTCTTCAGCACGTTTCCCTCACTACATGAACACGTTTACACAAAATCCTCGCTGTCCTGCCCTGTGTCTCTGCTCTTTTCACAGCCAACTTCTTGGAAGGATTACCCACCTCACCTTTAAGTCGTTCTAAAAAAAGATTATTATGAAACACTTCAAGCATTTAGGAAATGTCACATATACTCTCTTTTAGTTTCATCAGGTGAATCTTAACTCTTTACCAGTTGCTTCATGTCTTTTATTTACTTACTTACTTACTCACTGACTTATTTTTAAGCAGGCTCCATGCCCAATGTGGGGCTTGACCTCACAACCCTGAGATTAAGAGTCGCGTGCTCTTCCGATTGAGTCAGCCAGGTGCCCCTTTTGTGCCTTTTATTTTTAACAGAAAAAAATACTGTTTACAAATGCAGTTGAGTTCCCTTTGCAACTTTTTACTGTCTTACTCACATCTCTTCCTTTGTAGAGATAACTTCTTTTGAATTTAGAGTTTGTGAGTCCTGTGCACATTTTTGTATTTTTACTCTGTATCTCTGTATCCATAGATAATGTTTCTATTTTGCACAATATGAAACTTTATATAAATGACATCATTCAGATGTCAGTGAAATCTGGCTTCCACTCACACAAAAACAAGCATTTTCTTCTCAAGGTCACTAATGCCTTCTGTGTGGCCAAATCCAGGGGAGCATTTGACTCCATTCAGCACTCAGGGCAATGTGGGCCCTTGGACATCTCTCTTCCTGTGGCATCCCTGAACCAGGCATTAACCTCTTGGGTCATCCTCTGAGTCTACTTTGCTAGCTTCTCCTCTTCAACATTACTTAGAAATGTCAGTTTCTCAAAGCTCAGTTCTGGGTGCCCTTCTTCCTGTTAGGTCTAGATAGCCTTGGAGCTTTAAGAACTGTCAGTGTGGTGGGGGTCCTCAAATATGTGTGACCAGTCCACCTCCATGGGCTCCAGGCCCCTGTATTCAGCTCTTACCTCAGGTATCCAGGTAGCCCAGGCTTAGCTTTTCCTCAGATCCCTGGTCCTCCACAGATTTTCCCCATGCTAGCAAGTGCTGCCATCCCACACTGAGTACTTCATGCAAAAAACTGAGATATATCTTCCTGTCTTTTCATCGTATCTATGTCCATTCAGTTAGCCCTGCAGGTCCCACACCCAAAGTATTATTCCAGATCTGTCTCTTTCTGTCATTGCCCTAGTTTAGAGAGTCACTACTCTCCCCTGACACCTGCCGTAACTGGACTCCCTTGCTCTCCTCCTTGTCTTGCCATCCTTCAGCACTCACTCTCCATTTAAAATTGGATAATGTTCCTATTTCCTTAGGGTAAAGTATAGATCCTTCACCACGACCTGCCTCGTCCACACAGTCTGGTTCCTACCTTGCTCCTCGCTAGCCTGATCTGTGGCCTCTCTCCCCCTTCCTCATTGGGTTCTAGTTTCTTTACTGACATATCTGTTCATCCATCTCACACTTCAGTTGACTGTCTCCTCCTCCTCCTTAAACTCATAACCTAAATAAATAAAATATTTTTTAAAAAGTCAAATAAGTTGTTGGATGTTTCTTTTTTTTTAAGATTTTATTTATTTATTCATGAGATACACAGAGAGAGAAGCAGAGACATAGGCAGAGGGAGAAGCAGGCTCCATGCAGGGAGCCTGATGTGGGACTCAATCCTGGGTCTCCGGGATCACATCCTGGCCCAAAGGCAGACACTAAACCGCTGAGCCACCCAGGCGACCCAAGAGTCAAATAGTTTTAAACTGAGACTTTTAGGGTTTAGGGATTGAATGGAATGGTAGTCATGGGTAATTTGTGAAGCTCTGGAAACTTTATAGCATTATAGCTGCTAGTTACTTTCCTGCAATTTTGTTAAATATTATAATTCCTTCAACAAAAGAACAAAAATTAGCTGTTAAAAATGTTAATTGTTGCACAAATATTATTGCAACAAAAATAGACATTGAAAAATTCAAAGATGGGTCACTTGGGTGGCTCAGTGGTTGCGCATCTGCCTTTGGCTCAGGTCGTGATCCCAGGGTCCTGGGATCCAGTCCCGCAACAGGCTCCCTAAAGGGAGCCTGCTTCGCCTTCTGCCTGCATCTCTGCCTCTCTCTCTCTCTCTGTTTCTCATGAATAAATAAATCTTAATAAATAAATAAATAAATCTTAAAAAAAATAAATCAGGAAAGTTCATCCTGAATTCTTCCTCCCACCTAAAAAACATATTTTTCTGTATTCTCTGATCCTGGCCCATATGTATAGATAACTTATATTTTATCACGAGACATTGGTTCGTTTTTTTCTTGTTTCTCTGTCTTGTTTATGTACTCTCATAAACATATTTAATAACTGAACAGTACGTATTTAAATTTTTTGTGCATATTTCAGAAGTACTCTTTTTCCTTTAACGTTCCAATGTACATTTGTTTCCCATTCTCTGTTTGTGTGGCTTTTTACTTTGGTGTATAGGAGTACCTAACCTTATGTGTTCTTTATTATTATTATTATTATTCTGGAAACTACAAGTGTCAATATTCTAGCTTCTCTGCCTTTTAAAGCAGGGAAATAAAAAATGTGAAGGTTTGACATATAAAATAAATTAATAACAGGCAGGTAAGTTGTCCTTCCAGGGTTTTGCTGTGTCAGCTTTGCTTTCTCTTCAAGATGCTTGATTTCATCTTCCTAAATTTCTGGCTGCTTACTTTGTAATACAGGCAATCCAGAATGTCTGGTGTACATCTAATACTTAGTTTCTTGCTTTAACATAGTTTTTGGTTTTTGTTTCTTGTTTTTTAAATGTTGCTAATGTCTGTCACATTCTCTGTCACCTACCGGCCACTGTTATTGTTGCAGGCAACATCCAGACTGAGGGAAAGAGGCTGTGACGGCCGCCTGGCAGGCATTGAAGTTCAGCAGCTCTTCTGTTCTCAAAGCGCAGCAATTCCTGAGCACCAGCTCAAAGAACTGAACATGAAAATCGACAGTGCTTTGCAAGTAAGTGTTTTAGAACAGGCACATAGTTATCCAAGGACACAAACAAGGGAGGAAGTTCAAGTGGTGATGTTGAACCAATTGGAAAAAATAGTAAGGATGAGGTGCCTGAGTGGCTCAGTCAGTTAAACATCTGCCTCTGCCTCAGATCATGATCCTCATGATCCCAGGGTCCTGGGATCAAGCCCCAAGGTGGGCTCCCTGCTCAGCAGGGAGTTTGCTTTTTCCTCTCTTGCTCCCCATGTTTGTGCATGCTCGCTCACTCTCTCTCTCTCTCTCTCTCTCTGTCAAATAAATAAATTAAAATCTTTAAAAAGAATAGTAAGACGATAGTTGGCTTGAAGTCTTTTAATTAACTATAGAATTTTTAAATTTCTGTTATCACTGGACATTGTCATTTTATAATCTGTATAATCTTGATTCTTAAAAATCCATTTTTTTTGCAGGCGTATAAAATAGCTCTGGAAAGCCTAGGCCACTGTGAATATGCAATGAAAGCTGGTTTCCACCTGAATCCAAAGGCAATTGAAGCCAGTTTACAGGTACGCTTCTCTCTCTGGGAGATCTGAGTGGAGATCCTGTGGTACGGAAGATTCGCCACACCAAGTGAACCAAGTGGCTTGGCAAGATGTGCTGTGGGTCACCTCTCCTCTCCTCTCCTCCCCAAACCTCTCATAGGGCTGCTGTAGTGAGGCTGAAGCGCAGCAGACGGGGCGGAGGCAGACTCCCCCGCAGCCCATGCAGTGTGAGCTTCCCACCGTCCCTGTGCAGATAGGATCACACTTCCTGAAGGGCGTCTCCTTCAACGAATCGGCCGCCGACAACTTGAAACTTAAGACGGTAGCTTTTCATGGGGTTTCAGTGTGAACATGGAAATAGTTCTTCAGGGAAACGTAAGGGCTTGTAAGGAATATAGATTAAAAAATAAAACTGAAGTCAAAACAGGAGGTATTAGTAAACTGGTGTCTAAAAGCGGAGTGTGGCGACTTATTTTAATGAGACATTTGCCAAGTTTTATTCAAAATTTTGTTAAATGTTCAACATAAAGTGTTTTGAGAGTACACTATGAAATACTATTTATGATTAATATTTTAGCAGACTTTGTGAATTCAATAAGAAGAGAAATCTTGTCATAATACTGCAGTAATTATGACCATTTGTGGGGCATGGTGTGTGCCAGGCATTGTGCCAAGTGGTTCACATGCACTGTCTCATTTATCAAATGCTCACTCATGAGATGGGTACTGCTCTTTTCTCTCTTTGACAGATAGAGGAACTAAGACTCAGGCTCACACAGCTAGAAAGTAGTAGACTGGAATTTGAGGTTATGTAGTCTGTTTCCAGAGCCTGCATACCTGACCACTTGGTCATCCAAAATAAAGTTGAGGTTTTCATTGGTATTTGTTTTTGCCAGATGATTTGGCTCCTTATTTAGAGAGATTCAGAATTTCAAAATTCTTCAACCAGTTTGCATTAGCAAATTACTATATGATGCTGTGTTTTGTGCTAGTATAGAAATCACATGTATGTATTGATGTATGTGTTTCCATATTCTCAGAGGATATCCGACGATAATTATTTATGACATTAAAATGACATGATTTGGAGGGACTGAAACAAAGTGCTTTTCTCTTGAGGACCTGTAAATTCATTTTGACAAATTTTAGAATCTTGTACAGGTTTATCTTGAGCTCTCGTCTTCCCAATCCATAGCATACAATGTTACAACTGATCAAGGAGGCGGGCTGCTATAATGGAATCACACCTAGGGACGATCTTCCTGTGACTGAAGTACTGAACCAGGTGTGCCCATCCACGTGGCGGGGTGCCTGCAAGACTGCCGTGCAGCTGCTGTTTGGCCAGGCTGGACTGGTGAGTGAACATGTGGGATGCATGGAAGAGGGAGAGCAGAGAGCCGTGTTCCCAGGATGCGAGTGTGTGGTGTGGGCACAGGTGTGGAAATACTGAATATTTGGCATTACAGGGTGTAGACCATGTGGAGAAGGTAAAGGAAAAGCAGGATTAAAAAGCTTTTTTGGGGATCCCTGGGTGGCGCAGTCTCTCTGTGACTATCATAAATAAATAAATTTAAAAAAAAAAAAGCTTTTTTGTTGTCTTTTATAGATTGATAATATGTATTCATAGGAAACCTAGTTGCAAAATGATGTTGTAGGTTGTTCTCATTTTATTTTCTTAAGATTTTATTTATTTATTCATGAGTATACATAGAGAGAAGAGAGAGAGAGAGGCAGAGACACAGGCAGAGGGAGAAGCAGGCTTCACGCAGGGAGCCTGACGTGGGACTCTATCCAGGGTCTCCAGGATCACACCCCGGGCTGCAGGCGGTGCTAAACCGCTGAGCCACCGGGGCTGCCCAGTTGTCCTCATTTTAAAGAGACTCATATGTTAGTAATGATTTGATGGGGAGAGCCTCTTTGCCCAGCTTCCCTACCTTGGAGCCACAGTGGATGTCTTTCTGATGCTCAAACGTGCCATGCTTCTTCCTGTCTCAGGCCTTTGCACTTGCTGCTCTTTTAACCTGAGAATACTTCTCTCTAGTCTTCATGTGACGCTCCTTAGCTTCATGATGTCAGCTCACAATACCTCCTCCTCCGAGAAACCTCCATGGTACAAGTAATCCCCCCACCCAGTCACTTTGTATCCCAGCTCTCTTTTTATCTCCTTCCTAGCAATAAAATAACATCAACTCAGAAATAAATTTAGTCTTTTCACCTTTGTAGAGAAGAATAACTTTTGGTAGAGTTGGGTGGGATCAGGAAATGAACATCTGAAATCCCCATTTAGCTTTTTGTTTGGCATCTAAGACCCATATAACCTTATATACTTGATCCCACTTTCTAGAATTAAATGACTACTTTTTGAAAAGATACGGCATTTTAGTCAGAGGTTAAAGGTAACTAATTAGAGATTAAGAAAATTTAAAAAACTGTTTCTTACTCTAATTCCTACTTTATCCAGAAATGGAACTGTTGGGAGGATTGCTGTCCTTTTGTGTCACATGGGGGAGAGCTCAGGTGGCCTACCTCAGGGTGGTGCTGCCTTGTGTAGGACCAGGTGAGGGCCTGTCCACAGTAGTGAATTCTGCTTCCTTTAGCATCTAGTCCTTAATACAGGAGTCCCTAAGAGAAGGATCAAGCTAGAGACACCCTGCTGACATATGTGAGAGAACCCACTGCCTCTAGGAAATTGATCCATATTCCCAGAGATCATTTTTTTTTTTAAGATTTTATTTATTTATTCATGAGAGACAGAGACACAGGCAGAGGGAGAAACAGGCTCCATGCAGGGAGCCCGATGTGGGACTCGATCCCGGGACTTCAGGACCACACCCTGGGCTGAAGGCAGGTGCTAAACCGCTGAGCCACCCAGGGATCCCCCAAAGATCATTTTGGCTGAAACTAGGACAACCATGGCATAAGTTCTCCAGAAAGGAGTGGGTAAAGTACGGCAGAAGGACACACAGGCTGTTTTGGGAAAACATTGTAGGTTAAAAAAAAAAAAAGTCCCATGTTACGGAGAGAGCAGAAATTTCTTCTAGTTCCTTACTCCTTGCTCCCAGGGCACCTTTGTGTGTGACTGACAAAGAACCTTTAGATTATGGGCTCTGGAGATAGGCGGAGAGAGGAAACACCTGCCTGGTCCAACAATGGCTATTACTTGGACAGGAAGTCTTTTCCAAAGGACATTGCAGACCAGCTGTGGGAACTCTGTTTATAGCAGTGGAAATCAGCTCCATTAGAGGCTGAATTTAGAATCATAATAAGCATTTCTGCATGGCTTTTGAACTATATCAGATTTATTTATTTATTTTTAAGTAATCTCAACACTCAATGTGGGGCTCGAACTCACGACCCTGAGATCAACATTCAAATGCTCTACCAACTGGGCCAGCCAGACACCCATAACAGATTTATTTTTAAAGTGCTTTATGATTATTTTCTTAAATTCTTTTAGTTATTTTAAAATCTATTAATCATTTTGTCAAACCCTAGATTACCTAGGCTACTATCTCACCTGTGTAATATTAAAGACTACTCCAAATAAGAAACCATTGGGATGACTGGCTGGGTCAATCAGTTAAGCATCTGACTCTTGATTTTGGCTCAGGTCATGATCTAAAGGTTGTGAGATCTCAGCCCCACGTCAGGTCTCTCTGTCCCTCTGTTCCTTCTGCCCTACCCCCTGCTCACACATTCTCTCTCTCTTAAAAAAAAAAAAAAAAAAAGAGAGAGAGAGAGAAAGAGAAAAGAAGAAATCTTTGAGAGAAGAATCATCTTCACCTTTCTGACCTAGTTGTTTTTATCGATGGTTGAGGATAAAATGAACTTTTTAAAAAAACCTTCATCTACTTCTAGCTTGTATTCAGTCATTACAAATGGACTTTTCTGAAGCTGTGGTTAGATTTTTAATGACAGTTTTACTTTCAAGTGCATAAAGTAAAAAAATACTAAAAGGAAACAAAAATAATTCCTAATTAACATATTTATGATTTGGAAAAAGTACTAAAAGTGCTTACAAAGTTCAGTACATCCTGCATCTAGAGTTTGGTTTCTGTTTATTGAAGTATTACTGTGTTCAGTCATTTTTATTACTTATATTTGTCTTCATGCGGCTCTTGACTGGCCTCTGCACAATTGCCTTGCCATGAGCATAGTGCTTGCCAGAGTCTCTCAGTATTAGTAGGCTCATCTATTGATGTTTGTAATTCATTTTCCTCTCTGAAAGCTGATTATTGTTTCTCTCTCTCTCTTTTAGGTGGTAGTTGACACAGCACAGATTGAAAATAAAGAAGCCTATGCCCCCCAGATCAGTTTAGAGGGCTCCAGAATTGTGGTTCAAGTCCCATCCACATGGTAATGTGACTCTTAACACAAGCTTAAGCTCTGATTGAAGTTCCCACATCTTTGAAAAGAGTGCTTTGTTTTGGACAAAATCCTGCATTAAGTGACATGTCAGGTCTTGCTACTTGTACAAGTACATGGGCAATGATATGTCATGGTTATCAGTCTATGATAAGGAAGCCAGGATGTCTGAAAAATAAGGTTTTTTTGACCAATAATGTAAGTAAGATGTTGTATACTCATGGATCACAATGAGCAACATTATCTTCTCTGTTACTGAGTCCACAGCTTTTGAATAGAGTACATCATTTTCTCAAAGTCACCAGTGCTTCTCTAAAGCTGAGCACAGAACATAGAATCCCTTCTCCTCCTCTGTTTCAGTAACAACCCTGATGGTCTTGGACTCATGCTATTATAAGTCTGGGGGCGGGGGGATCCCTGGGTGGCTCAGCGGTTTAGAGCCTGCCTTTGGCCCAGGGTGTGATCCTGGAGTCCCGGGATCAAGTCCCACATCGGGCTCCCTGCATGGAGCCTGCTTTGCCCTCTGCCTGTGTCTCTGCCTCTCTCTTCTTGTCTCTCTCATGAATAAATAAATAAAGTCTTTAAAAACAAAACAAGTCTGGGGACGGACTGAGCCATTTTTATTTTTAATTATTTAATTACATTTATAGCCTTAAAATAGATAAAGTATCCTTTGTAGTTTTTTAAAACAGAAGCTCCTACAGATTAGTAAGAAAATGGACAAGGTGCATGAATAAGTAACCAAAAAGACACACAGTCAACAAATAGATGAAGAAAATATGTAACCTCACCTGATAAAGGCAGAGTGAAGAAACAATACAATGTTGTTTTTGCCCTTCATGTTGTTAAATTGTTTTAAAATAATAAATAAATTTGAAAAAAAAAAAAAAGAAAATAAAGGTTTTGGCCAGACTGTACAAAAACAGGTACAGGAGGTGGATAAATCATACGGCATTACTGGAGGGCAGTTCAGTGTATCAGAAGCCTAAAATAAGAGATGTGATCTCAGGAGTTCCACAGTTCCACCTCTGGGGATTTATCCTTGTGATGTGCATATAAATCCAACTAGAGGATCAGCATCATAACCTTATGAATAAATAGCAAAAACTGAGCATCTGTTAGAAGGCTTCTGTTATTAAGATTGTGATATGAATGAGTAACCACATAGAAAAGTCTTGAAACATTTTGGTGGGAAGAGATGTAGTAAGGCATGATGGCACTCTTGGTGCTTGTGTGGACTAAAGTGGTAACTGAGTAATTTATTTGAGTTGTATTTAAACCATTTCTCCTTGAAATGTGAGGGTCCAATGGTAGACTCTGCCAAAAGTTCTAGGACTTGGTATGTTAAGGAAAGGCAAGCAGTTCACTTCATGTCCCCAAACCTCCCTTCTAGGAGTTCCCTCCTCCCCCTAAGTTTTTTATTTCTTATTGAGATTTTAATTAATTAATTAATTAATTAATTAATTAATTATTAATTTATATACATATCTTCCTTCCTATCGAACAATAAACCAGAAGCTCACTTATCTGTAAGATTTTTGGGTTCCTGAATTCATTTGTTTCCCGATTCAGGTTCTTATTGAAAAATATTAAACTTAACCAGGATTCCCATTTTAGAGAAAACATTTTGAACTTTTGAATAATTAGGTGAATAGAAACAACTAGTAATTAAATGGTTAACACTGCAGTTTACTTCCAGAACTCTCCATGTATGATTGATTTCCTTTGTAATTCATTGAACCTCCGTGAAAGACCTTATGGACTATAATTTCTTGGAGAGGCTCCCTCTGGTGGCTTTTGGTAAAAACACAAAGTTTTCAAAATACTTGTTTTTGTTTCTAAGTATAAACTACGTGCTTGTTAAGAAGAACGCAAACAAAAGTGAATGCTTTATTCCACCTTTGGAAAAATGGAATTGTTAGCAAAGACAGCCAAGAATTTATTACATGCTTTGCTTAAAAAAAAAAAAAAAAAAAAAAAAAAAGGTGTGTCACACTGCTAGATAGGATTTTTTTCAAAACAAAGTAATACCTTATTTAGATTTTTTAACTTATTTAAGTTGTCGATCCATCCTTCCTTTCAGCAAATACTTACTGAATACCTACTATGTGGCAGACACTGTCTGGGGTCTGGGAATTTAAGTATGAGCAAGACAGACAGGGTCTCCACCTCTAATAGAGTTGTAATGGGAGGGAGAGTGAGGGGACCAGCCAACAAGCATAAGAGTCCAATTCAAAGCCTGGTACATGTATGAGGGGATAAGAGTAGAATGATGTCTATGATGGAGAATAACTGAGGTAGCGCCAGGGAGGGGAGGCCATTTTGGATGAAGAGGTCAGTCACGAAGGGTCCTTCCTTGAAGATAGGACATTTGAGAGGAGCCAGCCACATAGAGAGCAGAAGGGAAAAGCATTTCTTCCAGGTAGAAGAAATAGCAAATGCAAAAGCCCTGGGGAGTGAACTGGCATGGCTGGAGATGTGGTAGGTGGCCATGAAGAGAGAGCCAGAGAAGCCAGGATGTGCAGGTTCCCCCAAGGCACTTGGATTTTTATCTAAGAACAGGTAGAGGATTTTAAGCAAGTCTGTGTGATTGGCCAAAAGAATGGGTTTAGTCTCTTAAGGGGATTCTATTGTTCAACTCTCAAGACTGATAAATAAAAGTGCCAGTGTGTTGATTTTCAGAGAGATTATTCTCACCAGCAAGTGTAGTACTTCTTCTGCATGACCAGCAAATGCTCTCCTAGTGGGCAAACATATGTGACCAGCCAAATCACAGCCAGGAGTGGCTTGGGAGCACAGAGCAAGTATGTCCTAATAATCAGCAATTCCAGGCTGAGAGAATCGGGTACATGAACCCTGGCCAGGTCTGGACTCTCTCCCAGGAGTCCAAGGTCTGGTTGGGCACTGGAGGAGCTTGCCTTTTGCAGGGTTTCTGAGGCAAGCTGGCTCATATCTTCACTGATAGATTTCTTTTCAAGTGTTAAGTCATGTTGAAGAGTGCTGCTGCCTCCTTAGGATGGCTTTGCAAGTGTTGATTTCACCATTTAACTCCCAGAGTGCCTATGAGCACACTGACATCTTCCTGATTCTGCCTCTCAGAAGAAGCCTCTTAGTGGAGGTATCCTGAGTGGGCAGTGAGGACCTGAATGCTGGGAAGCAGCTCTCAGGAGAGAACAGTCTGGGCAGAGGCAGCAAAAGCAAAGGTCCTGAGATGTGGACAAATCCAACATATTCAGGGAGCAAGTAAAGGGTCTTGTGACTGAGACAAGAGAATGGAGGTAACAGTGGCCAGAGAGGCAGGAGGGACCAGGTCCCCAAAACCCTCGAGGGCTGGTTAGATTTTATTTCAATCATGACAGGATGCCACTGGAGGGTTTTAAAGAGGGGAGTGATTGTTCTGATTTGTGCTATCAGAGGCTCACTCTGGCTGGGGAGGGTGGGCTGGGAGGGACAGGAGTGAGGAAAGGAGACCAGCTGGGAGGTGGGTCCTCAGACACAGATGCTATTGGCTTCTTGGAGTAGAACCATAATGAGGGAGGTGGCGAGAAGTGCTTGGACTGAGAATGTGTTTTGGAAGAAGGGCTGTCAGGATTTGCTGATGGACTGGTGTGGGCTGTAGGTAGCTAGCCATGATGTGTAGGTTGGGGATAGACAGCTGTGTTGTTTACTAATGGAGGAAGCATAGAGTGGTTTTTGATGGAGAGGAGAGGAATCCATTGTGCTGACCAGGCTGCCTGTGAGATGTACCCAAGAGATGTCAAGTGTGCAGTTAGATATGGGAAAATGGGGTTTGGGAGAAGGGGGTCAGCTGGTGAAGAGACTATGAGTGTTCAGTGGAGGATGGTCTGTACAGCTGCAGGACCAGACGCAGCAGTGTAGGGAGAAAAGACAAAGCCCAGGACGCGCTGCCATACAGAGATAGGGGAAGCAGAGCAGTAGGAGTCAGCAGAGGAGACCAGGAAGGAGCTTGCTAGCCGGGGTGGGAGGAGAGTTGAGCAAGTTTGGGTCACTGAGCTACAGAAGATAGTGCTCTAGGAGGAAAGAAGTATTGCACAACATTGCTGAGAGATTGAGTAAAATGGAACAGGTAATTGACCTTTGACACTGGCAAGATCAAAGTTTGATAAAAGCTATTCTTGTGGAGTTATGTCGATCAAAGCCCAGCGGGAGTGGGGTGAGGGGAGACAAGGAGGTAAGGAAAAGGAAGAGATGATGTGTTTTGCTAAAAGGGGGAGCAGAAAAATTAGCAGAAGGGAATGTGGAGCTAAGAGAAAAATGCTGGTCCATGAGGCTGATTTGCTGGCACAAGGGAATGTCACAGGGAGAGAGAGAGAGGGTAATTAGGTGAGCAGGGTCCTCAGGAAAGCAAGAGATATAGGGCAGGCAGTGTTCGGCTGGAGGGCCAGCCTGTGGCAGAGCAGGTCTCCTGCCATGACCGGAGGGTCAGGCCGGGAGTGCGGGCATGGGTACTTGAGCTGGTGGGTCAGTGGTGAGGAGAGGGAGCAGATCTCATGTCAGTGACGTGAGCACTGTGATAGGAAAGAAGAGGAGAAGCAGCAGGAGTGGCCAAGCTCTGAGGAGAGAGGATGCAGGTTGAAGTGGTCAGCTTGGAAAGGGAAAACATTCATTTATGGGAAGGCTGTGTTTGTTGCTTACCTGAAATTTTCAGTGAATCTGGGTTTTTTTCCCTCCATTGACCTTTAGTTTCTTGGGTGCAGTGTGAAGCGCTGTGGAGGAAGTGGAGGCAGGGGTGTTTTGGAAAGGGTTTGCAGAGGAATAGATAACTGTGTCAGGTCACAGAATCTGAACATGGTAGGACGGAAAGTCCAGGCTGGAGCCAGTGTGGACAGTGAGGGCATTAGGCCCCCAGAAGGTAGCCCGTCCACCGAGCCCTGCTCTTCCTCCTAAACAGACTCCAGATGATTAGAAGTCCAAGGAGATCCTGCACCCTATTGCTTCCTCCTCCTTCTGCAGCAAGTTCCAGTGAGAACCTTGTCATTCTCTAACTGGTCTTTAATTGCCAAATTTTTATTTGGTGCCAAAAGCATGTAAAAATTGCAGCCTTTTGTATGAGGCCTGCTTGAAATACTTATTCAGAGAAGTGTATCCCATACTGACACAACCTGGTTCGTGCCTAGGTGCCTGAAAGAAGACCCTGCAACCATGTCCCTGCTGCAGAGAAGCCTTGATCCTGAGAAGACCCTGGGACTGGTGGACGTACTCTACACAGCTGTGCTGGACCTCAACCGCTGGAGGGCAGGGAGGTGGGTATCCCTGTTAGTCACTTGTAGTAGTTTACATTCAGGCTCATATATAGGGACAGTGCCACCACATACAGTTTTATGTGTGCCCACATCACTGATGGATATAAGGAAGGCAAGAAAGAAAAATTTTTGGTGACTTAATTTTGGAATAAGTTCAAATTTACAGAAAAGTTGTGGTAGTACCAAGAATTGCTCTCTGCTCTTTACCCAGATTCCTCAGTTACTTAACATGTTTGCCTTTCTTTGTTTTATCATTTGAGAGTAAGTCCATGGAACGCCTGGGTGGCTCAGTGGTTGAGCGTCTGCCTTTGACCCAGGGTGTGATCCTGGGGTCCCAGTATTGAGTCCCATATCAGGTTCCCCACGGGGAGCCTGCTTCTCCCTCTGCCTGTGTCTCTGCCTCTCTCTGTGTCTCTCATAAATAAACAAATAAAATCTTTACAAATAAATAAAAATAAATTAAAAAGTAAAAATTGGCTTAGAGAGGTAGGTCTATACACACAGGCAGGGCAACATTTTAAAAAAAAGAGAGAGTAAGTGCATCAAGAGGATTTTAGCCTGACTCGTGTTCTTAAGAACTAAGACCAGAGAAATGTTTAAAAAATTTACTTCTAGGGCCCCTGAGTTGCTCAGTGGTTGAGCATCTATCTGCCTTTGGCTCAGAGCGTGATCCCAGGTCCTGAGATCGAGTCCCGCATCAGGCTCCCCACGGGGAGCCTGCTTCTTCCTCTGTCTCTGCCTCTCTCTCTCTGTGTCCCTCATGAATAAATAAATTTTAGGAAAAAAAAATTACTTCTAGCCTACATGAAATTTATTTATATCTGAAAGTAGCTGACAGTTATAAGATTATCTTTAGGAATTATGAACTTGGGAATGGTAGGGACCTTAAACATCTAGCCATGTGTCCCCTTTCTTAACTCCTGAGTGCTGAGGTCCCAGAACACTGAGGTAGCTTATCCAAGGTAACAGCAGCTATCGCCTGCCTCAGCCTCATACCCTTTCCATCTCTGGGGCTCTCTTTCAGTACTGGAAAAAGTGCTCAGAAAACCTTGGAAGTAACAACCATCTGTCCTTGACACTGTCTATAAGTTACTTCCAAGGACAACAGTGCTATATAGTGTCGCTGAGTCCTGCTCACCCCCCTCTGCCCCTGTGTAGATTTATCCACATTCCTCAGCTGGATCAGTCTTATGTACACTTAAGTCTCAGGCGTTCATTTTATCTATAAAATAAGTGAACCTGATACCAACTATAGAGATTTTTTTAAAGATTTTTATTAATTTATTCATGAGAAATACAGAGAGACAGAGACACAGGCAGAGGGAGAAGTAAGCTCCCCATGGGGAGCCCAATGTGGGCTTCGCTTGATCCCAGGATGTGAGATCACGCCCTGAGCCGAAGGTAGAAGCTCAACTGATGAGCCACTCAGGCGTCCCCCAACTAGAGAGATTTTTTTTTTGTCCTTAAAGTCTTTCTTAAACGCAAAGAGATCCATTTCATCATCCAATTTGCATGTTTATCTTTTTTAATTTTTAAATAAATTTCTGTTTAAATAGGGAACAAGCTTTACCCTGCATACAGATCCAGCTTCAAAGGGAGATCTGCGATTTTGGGAATCAGGCTGACCTGCCTTCTGGGAATGGAAACAAATCTTCAGGTGGCCTGCAGAAGACATTCTCCAAACTGACATCCCGGTTCACCAAGAAAGCTTCATGTACCAGCTCTAGTAGCAGCACAAATTACTCCATCCCAAATACTCCTTCCAAAAACCTCTTCATAGCTGGGTGTTCGGAAGAGAAGACCAAAATGCCCAGCAATATTGATTCAAGGTTACAAAGCATTTTGAACATTGGTAATTTCCCTAGGACTACAGACCCTTCACAGTCAGCGCAGAATTCCAGTAATCAAATAGCCAATGGTTTTCTCATGGAGAGGCGTGACAACTTCCTGCAAGGGGATGATGGCAAGGATGAGAAGGGTATGAATTTACCAACCGATCAGGAAATGCAGGAGGTGATAGATTTTCTCTCTGGCTTTAACATGGGCCAGTCACATCAGGGCTCCCCGTTGGTGACAAGGCGTAACTCTGCCGCCACAGCCATGGTGACTGAACAGAAGGCAGGAGCCATGCAGCCACAGCAGCCACCACTGCCAGTGCCCCCTCCACCACGGCCACCCCAGGCTGGGGCCCACACAACTCTGACTTCCCAGCCGGGCCTGCCGCCTCAGCAGCAATCCCCAAAGCAACAACAACCCCAAGTCCAGTACTACCAACACCTGCTCCAACCCATTGGACCTCAGCAGCCCCCACCCCAGCCTCGGGCCCCTGGGAAATGGGTACATGGCTCAGGCCAGCAGCCAGCACAGCCTGTTGGAGCAGGCCTGTCCCCTCTTGGCCAGTGGCCTGGCATATCTGATCTCAGTTCCGACTTGTACAGCTTGGGTCTGGTGAGCAGCTATATGGATAATGTGATGTCGGAAGTTTTGGGGCAGAAGCCACAGGGACCTAGAAATAACACCTGGCCAAACCGTGACCAAAGTGATGGCGTCTTTGGGATGTTGGGAGAGATTCTGCCTTTTGATCCTGCAGGTATGTGGGCTCTTCCTCCCCACCTTGAGATTTTCACATAAATATAGTCACTGAGGATTCACAGGGCCTATTCAACACAGCAGCCTTACTTGTGGGGGCAGGTGACCTAATTTCCCTTTAAATATGTTTTCTGACTGTTGGACGGCAAGTATAGAATACATCTAGCAAAGGAAGGCAGCAGTGGTGAGAATGACGCTGTAAGGACCACTATTTTTCTCACTGTACAGAGGGTAGGGTTGAGGCTAAGAGAAGTTACTAGAATGGCTCTACATGCCATAGTTCAAGTGGGCTTCAGGCTGGGCTCTCCCATTCATGGGAGCCAAGGTGGCAGGCCGTTTGTGAGCTGCTTTTTCCTGATTACATAACTTGTGTGATTATTCTTTGCCTAAACTCTAGGATGTATGAAAGCTGGTGGAGCACCCTCCTGCCTTTAGAGAATATGGCTTCTCCTGGCCTGAACATATGAAAATACCACCAGAGTTATCTTAGGAAATTAGAAAAAGAACCTAGAAACAAATAAACTAGGAAGAGGAATCAGTGAAGGAGAAAAACTAAAATTAATTAGATTTAAAGGAAAAATATAATAGAAATTGTAAATAAAATCTAAAAGAAGAGTATCTTGAAGACCAACAAAATAGGTATTATATTTATTATAAACCAATTTATTATAAACCACAATAAGAGAGAGCAAAAAGAAACAAGATTAAGAAAGAGAAAGGAGATGTCACTCCAGAAATAGGAGAGGTTAAAAGAAGTTTAAGACATTACTACAAATGACTTGATGACAATATATTTGAAAACTGAATGGAAAAATGACTTCTTTCCAAATAAAATACACATCACCAAAATTGTACCAAGAAATGGAAAACCTGCTTAATCTATTTTAATGAAAGAAATTGGAAGGGTAATTATGAAGCCAACATGATTTTAACCACAAAAAGTTTATCAGAGTTACTTAAAAAGCAAACTGTAGTCATCTCTTTATGAGTGTGGATAGAGGCAAGACAATCTAGCAGTGATTGGAAAAGCAGTTATCTGTTGCTACATCCAGTGTACTGGGGGGTGGGGGGTGGAAGGTGGAGCAGTGTAAGGGACTCCACTACTGCTCAGTAATCCATCATTATCACTCCACTACATGAGAAGAACTCATACAACAATAGATGCTGTAGAGACATTTGATAAAAGATACCAATGATTCTAAAAAAAAGAAAGAGAAAGAACAACAAAAAACCCTCAAAGTAAGACATGAATAGAAAGAAAGTTCTTAAACATTAAAAAAAAAAAAAACAACTACTATCTATCAAAAACAAGTAGCAAACATTACTCTGTATAGTGAAACAAAATCATTCCAATTAAAATTAAGACCCAGACAGAGTGGCAACTATTACTGACAATAGCATGTAACTTTGTCTTGGACTTTCTAGAAAAATACAGCAAGATATGTATAAGCTTTAGAAAAAGATGCATTGAAAAGCACATCTCTTTGCTGGCAATAGAATTGGGGGGAGGATAAAAACCAAGACTCCTCAATAAAAAAACTAGAATTATTAAGCAAGTCTGGCAAGGTGGGTACATGCAACATAAATACATAGAAATCCATTACTCTTTTTCTCTAATTGAACAAAAGGTATACAGAGTGGAAAATATATTTCATTCACAAGGAAAATACTGTGAAATATAGAAATAACTATAGGAAATATTTATATAAATAACCAGCAGAAGAGGAATTCCCTGCTGAAACAACCCAGCATTAGCTACAAATGGAAAGAAATGTTTTCTTAGGTCTAAAAATCCCTCCTACTGCTGCTCACACTTTCTTGTTCTTGCTTCCCTTGGGTGGTGGATGTGGGCAGCCTGGCTCCCTGGGTCGCAGAAGGGCAAACAGTTCCACCTGCTGTGGAAGAGCAGGCCCACGTGGCTGCCACTGGCTGCAGTGGGTGCGGCAGGGCACATTTTCTCAACTGCTGTGAAACAGTCTGTACATCTTTTGATAGGCGGGTAATTAAATCCAGAATATAGGGCAGTCCCGGTGGCTCAGCGGTTTAGCGCTGCCTTCGGCCCAGAGTGTAATCCTGGAGACTCGGGATCGAGTCCTGCGTCAGGCTCCCTGCATGGAGCCTGCTTCTCCCTCTGTCTGTGTCTCTGCCTCTCTCTCTTTCTCTGTGTCTCTCTACCCCTCTCTCTCTGTCTCTCATGAATGAATGAATGAATGAATGAATGAATGAATGAATAAACAAACAAATAAATAAATCTTTTTAAAAATTTAAAAATAAATCCAGAGTATAAGTGGTGTCTGGCAGGATTTTACCGTCTTTGATCTTTGTTGAGCCCTGAATGGCCTCTATGTCTTTAGGTTACAAATCCTACTAGTGTTATCTGCCATGTGTTCCTTTGTGACCTGCAGGTCCTTACTGTACCTTCCTGCAGACCCCACCTCGAGGGCATAAGGTCTGTATAGCCCCTTTCCCAAATTAAGGAAGGGCACTCCTTGGATAGATGAATCCCAGAAGGCACCCTCTCGGGCAGGGCCAGTGAGAGCAGAGCACCCCCTCTGGACAGGGCACCTGTAGCCCCAGAGGCATGGCTTGACTCCCTGAGAAGGAGGCCTTGATTTGGGCCCCGCCGCTCCCCTCCCCAGCTGTGGGCATCCTTGTGCGCCGCACATACAGCACAGTCTCATGCAGTAGTCCTGTGGCAGTGCCCTGGGGACAAGCTAATATGAGATTATGCCTAGTAGCTCTCCTAGCTTGAAGCTGAAAAGTATACACTGCTGAGTCATACTCAGTTTGTAAACCAGAGATCCTTTCATGCTGTATCTTCTTGTTTGACTTTTTCCTTCAACGCCCTCTATGCTTTCTTTTCTCCCACTTGTACTGTCCTGCCCGTCCTTACTCAGCTTTCTCCAGTATGTTTCTAGTCACCTCTTAATACTTCTTAAATTCTGAAATTTCACCTCATTCATTAACACTCTTACTGTCTTCAGATTGAATGAGTAGATCTGCCATCCAATATCCCAAGAAAATCCTCGATTCGAGTTGGGCCAAGTGAGAATGACATACCTCTATCTGGCTGACCCTGATGCTTTGATAACTCTCAGGTTATTAGTTCACTAAAGACATCATGTGACTTCCTAAGTGTTATGTACATAGCACCAGACATTGGAAAATTTTTAAGTGTCTGGTATTTGTCTTTAAGATTTAATCGTGGATCCTTTTGTGTTCTTCTTTCTGTCTTTCACATTCAGCCTGCCTCTGTCTTAGGCATAACCCTTCTTGACGGTCACTGTGCACACACCTCACCCCAGCCTCAGACATCTGGCTGAAAGCCCCAGGCCTACAGCCAACTCTCTGGCTTCCGGGGCCACAAGCCAGGCAGCACCTTGCCACTTTTCACTGTGTATGTGTGACCAGAATGTGCTCAGGAGGCAGAGAAGGAGACAAGAGGCCAGTGTGGCCCCAAACCCTCTCTGTCCCTTTGTCCTAATGCAGTGGGTTCAGACCCCGAGTTTGCACGCTATGTGGCAGGAGTAAGCCAGGCAATGCAGCAGAAGCGCCAAGTGCAACACGGCCGCCGCCCAGGCAACCCCCGGGGCCACTGGCCACCCATGGATGATGCCCATCGGACCTGGCCTTTCCCAGAGTTCTTCACAGAAGGGTGAGTGCTGGGTGTGGCAGGGAAGCTGAGTTTGGGACCTTGTTATCCCCCATGGGGCCCTCATGCACCATCATCAGGCAACTCAATTCCACAATCCCCCTGTGAGAAACTGACACCTGGTCACATCTTTAAGTAGTCAGGGTTCTGTGACAAGACTTGAAGATGCCAGGTGGCATGGTATGTCCCTGTGAACACACCGTTTGTATAAACCGATGATTTTCAACACATAGTCTTCTGCCCTGAACTAGGAACTTACTTGATGGTGTTTGTGACGTAATTGAATGTTTAACATGGTTTCTGTGCTGAAATGGGCATAGTTGTGCAACCCATGCGATTCGGGGAATGCGATCCTTATAGCTTCCAAAAAGCAAACGTGTATAGTTCAGATGCCAGCGTATTGAGAAAACTGCAGCTTTGCATCCTGAAGACAACTGGAGATTGATTTTTCACATCCTTTATTTCTACTCAGTTAATAAATCTGGACAGCTAAAGACCATTTCAGCTCTTTGCTCTACCATGAATTTCATATGCAAAGCACAGGCTTCTGAGAAGAATGAAGGGCAGCGAAGAATACATGTTACTTTCTATATAATAAGGGACAGGAAGAAAAGCTTGGGTTTTTAGAAGGGGAGATGAGCCCACGATCTGGTTGTTAGAGGAGTGCGGGCTAAAGACCGTTCCTTTAGAGCTGGGGGAGTGGGGGCAGCCTCGGGGTTGTCCAGCTGCAGGAGGCCTGGGACCAGCTTATCTCTCTGGCTTTCAGGGACAGCCTGCACAGCGGCTGGTCAGGGGCTCAAGGGGACTCCGCCAGCTCAAGCGACGAGACATCCTCCGCCAACGGGGACAGCTTGTTCTCCATGTTTTCAGGGCCTGACCTCGTTGCTGCTGTCAAGCAGAGAAGGTATGAAGAGATTTCTAAATGTAAGCAGAGGACAGAGGGGCACATGAATGTGATCATTCCTCTGGAAGGCTCAAGAACCCCATGGCTCCTTGTCACCCTGGTGTGACAGAGGCAGAGGGCCTCTGCTAGCACGGTCTTGCTGAGTCTTCTATGGCTACCATGCAGGCTTGTAGCCCAGATGACTTAAGGTTTGGCTGAGGCTTTGCTGGCAAAAAAGTCTCATGCAAGTGGTAGCTAAAAACACCTAGAACTCTAGGGTTCTAGAGAATGGGGTCTACTGATAACTGGTCTGTGCCTTTCTGTGGGAGGAGCAGGACCAGAATGACCAGGTTCTAATCACGACTCACCAGTAGACTTTGCAACTGCAAACAAGGGCCTGACTTTCTCTGATCCTCAGTTTCTTTGTCAAAGAGGAAAAGAAAACAGTATTTTCAGGTCTAAGAAATTTTTTAAAGTAGTGGCACCTGGCTGGCTTATTTGGTAGAGCATGAGACTCCTGATCTGAGGGTCATGAGTTCAAGCCCCATGTTGGGGATGGAGGCTACTCAAAAAAAAAAAAAAAGGGAGGGAGGTTGGGAAGAAGAAAAGAAAAAGGAAAAACCAAACATGTCAGGTTGGGTTAGTTGCTATGAAGAAAAATATGGGGGGAAGGGGCACCTAAATGGCTCAGTCAGTTAAGCATCTGACTCAGTATCAGCTCAGGTCTTGTTCTCAGGGTCATGAGTTCAGGCCCCACATTGGGCTCCACACTGGGCATGGAACCTGCTTTAAAAAAAATATGAGAGTCAGGGAGGCCTCTGAGCAGACAGCTGAACAAAGTGGGGGAGCATCTGGTGAGAGATTAGCACTGGGGTATGTGTGAGAGAGAAGAATCAGGGTATGAGTTTTTGGCTGAAGCATCTGTATGAAAGGGGGTGCCAGTGAACTGAGACAGGAGGATGCAGAAGGAGCAGAATTGAGCCAACGGTAGCATTTAAGATGTCTTTTTTTCAACAAGGGAAACTGGGGAGGCCGACGAGACATGGAGGAAGCCACCTGTAGCACCACCTCTACAGAGACTGCTGTGTCTGCAGGCAGGAGCACCAGTAGACTGATTGCCTTGGCCCTGAGCCGGCTCCTTCCTGCCTTTTTCATTCAGCGTTATAACAGAAATTATACATGTTTCTAGTTAAAACTAACAGTCTTTTAAGTCCTACTTCCGCAGGGCATGGTAAACAGTTGGTATCCGTTGAATAAATTAACAAAAGCCAGAGCCAATATACTCAGAGCAGCTGAAACAGCCAGTGGCTGTCCGAATGCCTGCCACCCCCAGCTCTCCCCAAACCCATGAATGACTTCTGGGCGTGTTCCATTCAGTGGTGACCCGCCCGACCCCCCACATGCAGTGGATCCAAGGTCTCCCCACCTAGAACCATTGCCCAGAACCAGGTGGCTAGCATGTCAAGGTAAGCTGGGCAGCAAGCCAGGTGCCCACGGCACTGAGCTCTTGATTCTTTCAGGAAACACAGCAGTGGAGAGCAGGAGACCAGCACGCTACCCTCACCGCCTCTTCTTACCACAGTGGAAGACGTTAACCAGGTATTGTGGGCCCTGCTCTGGTCACCAAGGGCCAGCTGTATGGGGTACAGACCATGAGCACAGTTCCAAAGCTTCCGTTTTAAGAGGGCTTCAAAGCAATGATGGGTTCTTTGTGGTGAACAACTTTTTTTCCCATGATTAACCATCTCAGCTGACTCAGAGGCAAATGTAGAGAAAGCCCTGGGATTGTGCCATCCACTGTGATAGCCAGTAGCCACATGTGGCTGTTTAAATTGGAATTAATCAAATATAAATAAAAATTGAGTTCCTAGGGGCGCTAACCATATGCGGTGAACAACACAGACACAGAACATTTCTGTTGTTGCAAGTTCAGTTAGACAGTGCTGCCCAGGGCTGTGAGGGGTCTGGGGCTCCTACCCTGGCCCCTAGGTGGGAATAAGGACCAGAGCCCTGGGGAAGTGGGAAAGATCATGAATCGCCAGAAATGCCACTAAGAACCCTCTTTTGTCTCTCAGGATAACAAAACCAAAACGTGGCCACCCAAAGCACCCTGGCAGCACCCTTCCCCGCTGCCCAGCACACTGCCGAGCCCGAGCGCACCACTCTACGCAGTTGCCAGCCCCGGCAGCCAGTGGAATGACAGCATGCAGATGCTGCAGTCCCCGGTGTGGGCCGCCACCAGCGATTGCGGCACCGCCTCCTTTCCCTATGTGCAGAGCCCACCACAGCCCCCGCCCCCACCAGCACACAAGGCGGCGCCCAAGGGCTTCAAAGCCTTCCCCGGGAAGGCTGAGCGCAGGCCGGCCTACTTGCCCCAGTACTGACCCAGGGCCGGCCCGCCTGCCCAGAGCTGTTGGGGTCAGTGTCCCCGCCCCAGGGCTGCCTAGTTGGCACCAGCCCCCCAGAGGACCAGTGCACCCCTGTCCCAGGCAGGGATCCTTGGGGATGGGGGTAGTTGGCAGCTCCAAGCCTCTAAGGCCCAGCTTCCCAGACTTTGGAGGCATCAGACCCCTGGAGGGCCAGCTAGAAACAGGTTTCTGACCCTCAGGGAGATGCTGGGGGATCTTCGAGCTTAATAAGCAGCTCCAGCAATTCTGATGCAGGTGGGCCACAGGCCGCATTTTGAGAAACACAGCTCTCAAGTTTGTAGTCCCACTGTGTGTGTTGGGAAGGCACCAGGCCTAAGGCTGAGAGCAAAACTGACCATTCTTCTGAAACCCTCCCCCTCCTTAACACGTTGAGTGATGACCACATCAGTCACTGTATCTCATAGATATTTTTTATATAGGTTTTTAGTTAAAACATCTCCTGCCTAAAATGCATTGAATATTTTAAGATAACAAATATAGAGGCTGGAGGTTTGTTCAACACTATCTTTATTTAAGCTTCTACAAAACGGGCAAAGTATAGAATATTTGTGATTGGAAGCAATCACCTGGGTTTTCTGTGGGTGGGCAGCCCCTCCCCACCCCAAGCAGCACCGAAGGGGTGCAGTCCTGACCGGATTTACAAAAGCAGGATCATAAAACTAATGTTAGAGGCATATTCCTGATGGTGCATGGAGATGAGCCAGCTGGCTGCTGTCCGTGTGCAGGATAAAGTTGCACCTGCTGCCCTCCCGTCCACACATGGCCAGAGGTTTCGACACAGTTTCCAAACCTGGGGGTGTGGTCACGTGGCTGCACAGAGACACCTGCACTTGAAGCATTGCAGTAACATTTGTGAGCTGGCTCAAGACAAACCAATTAAGCTGTAGATAGGAATTAATTTAAAGTCTTTTCTTTCAAAAAAACAAGAACAAAAAACCACCTCATTTTCAGTTAACGTGTGCCATTAAAGAGATAACATCCTGTGGATTTTGGGATATTTTCCAGCCAGAATGGATCCAGAAGAATTGAATGGTGCTTAAATTGAGAAATAATGATACATATATCTCTATAGGGTAGACATATCCCACTGTATATTAATTGAGGTTACAGAAGTTCTTTATATAAAACTTATTTAAATTTTTCATATTTCATCTTTGAAAAAGTCTAATTGAGAAAAATCCATAATATTTTCTGGTATGAAAGTTTGACAGTATTAATATTTTTTTTATATTTTCTTAAATCATTAAACCATTTTAATATATATGTTAACTACTAATAAATGGTTTATTCTTTCTAACTCCATATAAGCTTTTCCAGCAAAGATTGTAATAACACGTTTATGTTCTCATTTTTCTACGGATATAAGTAAATTTATATTTAAAAATACCAAAAAGAAAAAATATATATGTATATGTATGTATCCACACTAATGATAGAGGCCCCCTAGGGAGTCTGAGCCCAGCCATCTGAATGTTTAGTACTGTGTCGCCAGGCTGTCTCCAGGCCTCGGGTGTCGTCCTTTGTGCTGTGTGGGGATGCCATTGCTGCCTGTACTTATGATCCTCTCACCGTGGGTTCTGAACGTTCACCTCACCATGTTTACAAAGAACTATTTTGTACATAGACCTTTTCAGGCACGTGCTCTGCACCAACCCTGCGTGGCTCTGGTCCGTGTTAGCCGTCACTGTGTGTGCACTAATCTGTCCAAGTTGTTTGTGGCTGTTTCTCCTTGTAGTGTAGTTTCCTCTTCCCTTCAGTAACGTGTCCGCAGTAACTTGTATTTCAAGTTCTATCCTACTGAAGTCCTCTTGTCTTAATAGTGCCTCCCCCAGAGACCTCACCCTGGACAGAGGTCAGCCCCTGCTGCCCTGTGCAGGTGACACCAACACCGCTAATTGTCACTTTCCAGTCTGTTCTTCTCAAATAAGCAGGCCATTTTGTAACTGCATATCCCCAGGCTGTGAGGCTGTGTGAAGCTGTTTGTGTGGTCTCCTTGTAGGTGCTGTGTTCTCAGCACCGCCTTGCTCTGAACACTGGTAATTCCAGGTGCTGCGCTTGGCAGAGGGGTCTCGCCAAAGCGCATGTGTGTGTGTGTGTGTGTGTGTGTGTGTGTGTGTGTGTGTTTGTGTCCTTTGCATGGCCGGGCGTGACTGCCTTGCTCGGGCATCAGCAGGACGTCTCGTGTGAATAGTTACAACGCTTCCAAACTGGAACTCTACATTTTGTATCTTACTTTTAAAGCTCCTATAAGTAAAATAACTATTGGCTTTATTAAAAATATACATTTAATAATATTTTGTATCTCTGTTTGAAATGAACTACAGCAGACATGTCAGAAGCCCTGCCTGATTCATTACTTTGCAAAGCTGCACCCACAGTGGTTCTTAGGTCAGCTCATCCTCTGGTTCTGAAACCTTCGTGAGAGGAAAGACCACTGGGAATATTAGGATGAGCGGGGTGGGTGGGCGGGCAGGAAGCAGACAACCTACCACACCTCTCCAGTTGGCTTCCCGAAGGCCAAAGCTGGGAGAGGCCTCTGGAGGCAGAGCCCATGTCATGGGGAGGGAGACCACATGGAACAATGCAGGTTCTCTCCTTGGATTGTGTTCGGCCACCACCCACATTCCACCAACCATGGGCACTGTGAGCTGTCCAGCCAGCCTTTCCAAGGAGTGGGCCCAGGGATGAGCTCTCACTCTGCTCTGCCAGGGACCCCCTATTTGGCAAAGAGACCATACCTTAAAGGGACAAGGACTAGTCACATTGGATGATGCCCAGCGAAAAGGAAAGCTTGTTCAGTGGGAACCACAAAGGGAGGGTGGGTTACAGGGGAATCAACTTCTTTTCACTTGCAGCAAGACAGACTTGACCAAAACTTTTTTTTCATGAACTCAGGAAAACACATATCAGCATTAATCTATAAGTACCACTCAAGCTTCTCTCTGCTGAAATGCCCAGAAGCTAAGCACGGGGACCAAGACCCAGAGCCTTCTAAGCGCACCCCAGGACAAGGTTACTCAGTAACAGCTATGATGTGTGAATGTGCTAGAAAATACACTAGAAGTGCATGTTAAATGCTAGCATCGGGTGCCTGGGTGGCTCAGTCGGTTAGCGTCTGCCTTCAGCTCAGGGCATAATCCTGGGGTCATGGGATGGAGCCCCACATCGGGCTTCCTGCTCAGTAGGGAGTCGGCATCTCCCTCTAAATCTCCCCACCATTCTGTCCTCTCACACTCCCTCTCTCTCAAATAAATAAATAAAATCTTTTTAAAAAATTAAATGCTAGCATTTTATTCAAGCATGTTCCTGTTCAACACCAGTACGTGGTGCTGTTCACTGACTTCAGTTCACAGCAGTGGTGGAGACAGAAGAGGAGTCCTGTGGCCCAGCTATGTGCCGGATGGGGGAGAGTGGAAACCTGAACAGATGTTAGACCTGAGCTGCAAGAGGGTCCTTGTGAGGCTGGTGACCCCTCCTTCATCACCTGACGGATCCTGGCAAAGAAGGACGGCCAGCCCAAGGAATGTAGCTGAAACACAGCGTGCCCACCGTGGCACACTGCGAGTTTGGCTCTTTGTGCATTGTGTGACCACTGTTGTGACCCGCTTCCTAATCTGGAGACGCAGAGGAAACCCTTGCAATGTCCAGCTCCTCAAATGCCAGAAAGCCATGTACTTGGAAAGCATGACTGGCTGCCTCCCAGCCACACATTCTGAGGAAGCTCCAGGGGCAGGCTCCTGGAAGTCACGCACACACAGCTCACTTGATGATTCTACAAGGGTAGGCTGGCCGGGCTCAGGATGTGTGTGTCTGATGGAGGGACTGGATGTGGCTAGTACTGGGTCTGAGTTTGGGGTGTGGGCTTAAGTCAGGAGGAAAGATTGTTTCAGGAGTTTCCTGTTCACTTCAACATCTAAAGTCATCAAGGAGCAAGGGCCTTGCTAGGAGGAGAACTGAAAAGAAGATGCAGTCTCTGCTTTTAAAACAAAGTCTTTTATTTGTTTGTACTATCTTTTTAAATTATTATTATAATTCCAGTGTAGTTAGCAGTGTTATATTTGTTGCAGGTGTACAATATAGTGATTCATCAATTCTATATATTACTCAGTGCTCATCAAGTGTGCTCTTGATCCCCTTCATGTATTTCACCCATCTCCCCCACCCACCTCCCCTCTGGAAACCATCTGTTCTCTATGGTTAAGAGTCTCATTTTTTGGCTTGTCTTTTTTGTTTGTTTCTTAAATGCCACATATGAATGAGTGTATGATATTTGTCTTTCTCTGACAGGCTTAGTTTGCTTAGCAAGCTACTCTAGCTCCATCCATATTGTTGTAAATGGCAAGATTCATTCTTTTTTGTGGCTGAATAATATTCTATTGTGTATATAAACCACATTTTCTTTATCCATTCATCTATTGATGGACACTTACGTTCCTTCCATAATTCGGTTATTGTAAATAATGCTGCAATAAACATAGGGGTGCATGTATCCCTTTGAATTAATATTTTTTATTCTTTGGGCAAGTACCCACTAGTGCAATTACTGGATCATTTTTAGTAGTTGAAATTACTTTCAATTTTTTTAAGGAAACTCCATACCGTTTTCCACAGTGGGGGCACCAGTTTGCGTTCCCACCAACAGTGCATGAGAGTTCTTATTTCTCCACATCTTCATCAGCACTTGTTTCTCCTATTTTTTATTTTAGCCATTCTGACTGTTGTGAGATGGTATCTCATTGTGGTTTTGATTTGCATTTCCGATGATCAGTGGTGCTGAGCATCTTTTCATGTGTCTGTTGGCCATCCATGTGTCTTCTTTCGGGAAGAAAACTCAGTCTTTTAGTCTTTTAGACAACCCCATCTTTCCCCTCCTTGCTAAGAGGCGCTACCATCCACCCACCAGGCTGCTCTGACAGAAATCCTAGAAGACATCCTTAATCCTTTCCTCATCCAGCAAGTCACAGAAGTCTATTCACAAGCATATTTGAATTCCATCATATTCTTCAGTATGCTACCAATGACCCGGTCCTCACCTGCCTCCTGCCTCTCGCTCTTGAGGCTCAGGGTTTCCCCGTACACTCAGCTCCCCCACCCCCGCCCCCGTGCTCCCCTGCCAGCTGCTCCCAAGAGTGCTCCCTGCTTCTGCCTCTCCATCTGTCCTCTTGGGCCAGAGCCCAGCTTCTACTCGCTTTTTCATTATAGCGCTTAGTGCTCCCCGGGCATCGAGTTTGCCTTTGTCCCTCCCACTAGAACGAAGGCCTCCAGAGAGCAAGGGTCAGGTCTCATCGGCCACACACGCAGAAGAGCGGGAAGCATTTCCAGAGGAGCCAGGCCAAACAAGGTGTTGGGGGGCAAATTACTGAGCAAATTCTAATGCAAAAAAAAAGAAAAAGAAGAAGAAAATAACGACTTAAAACTCAGCTCTCACATCAAACTAAAAGAATAATACGTGATTAAAAAAAAAAGAGGGCAGCCCTGGTGGTGCAGCGGTTTAGCGCCGCCTGTGGCCCAGGGGTGATCCTGGAGACCCTGGATCGAGTCCCGCGTCGGGCTCTCTGCATGGAGCCTGCTTCTCCCTCTGCCTGTGTCTCTGCTACTCTCTCTCTCTCTCTGCATCTCTATGAATGAATAAATAAAATCTTGAAGAAGAAGAAGAAGAAGAAGAAAGAAGAAGAAGAAGACGACGACGACGAAGAAGACGAAGACGAAGAAGACGAAGACGAAGACGTGATGACCAGAGTTTGTACCAGAACTGCGAGGTGAGACTCACATTCGGAACTGCGCGCAGGATGATGCAGTTTTTTATTTTATTTTATTTTATTTTTTTGATGCAGTTTTTTAGTAACCATAGAGTTTTCCGTTCTCGTGGAAACCCACGTCTTTTGTGCAGTAAGAATTTTTTTTTTTTTTAAGCCACTACCGATGGAGTCCCAGGGAACATCTGGGGGCGACACCCCGGAGCGGCGGATCGCAGACGACGCAGGACGGGCTCGCGGCCTGCGGGGGGCGCCGAGGGCCCTGCTCGCGTGCGCACGCGCACAGCCGCCCGCTCAGCCTCCGCGCACAGGCGCGCGCACGCCCATCGCGGACGTGCGGACGCGGACGATTGCTGGGCGTCTGCAGCCCGGCGCCCCTCCCGGCGCGGGGACGGACATGCGCACACGTGCCCCCCGGACGTGCGAGCCCACACGCACACGCGTGCGCGCCCCCGCCCCCGCCCCCGCCCCCGCCCCCGGCCTGCCCCTCCCCGCCCCGCCGGCGCGCAGGCTCGCGCGCTCCGCCCTCTCCCGGGGGGTGGGAGGGGCCTGGCGGGGCGGCGGCGCGGCTCCTCGCGGCCAGCCTGTGGCCTTCGCCGGGTGTCCGGGCCTCGCCACCCGGGGCTGCGCCTCCCCGGAGCAGCTGGCGGCGTCCCTCGGCGTGATCGCCGCGCGCCCGACCCCCCGACCTCCCGTGGGCTCCCGGAGCTCAGCCGCAGAGCTGCAGCCTCCCTCCCCGCCCCCTTACTTTCTCCGCGCGGCCTGGCTCCTGCCTGCCTGCCTGCCTGCCCCGAATGAGGGAGCCAGACTAACCTAGACGCCCCCTGCCTCAGCCTCCTCCGTTATGGAAGAGGGCTCTTGTCTGGAACTGTGCTGGCCACAGGCTCCCCAGGTGCTAGTTTCGCAGACTCTCAGTGGGACCCCGCGCGCTTTCCAAGGCCGCAGAGCTGCGCCAGGTCTTCTTCGGGTTGTGGTTTGGCCCAGCCCCGCAGGCCTCACTGCCCCTGAGACGCTCAGGCATCTGACCCCTATCCTCTGGGTGGTGGCGCTTGGCACAACATAGGGTGGCCCTGGCGGTGGGAAACAGTAGGGCTTCGCCCTGGGGAGAATGCAAAATTACCTTACGCTGAAAATTTCCCGAACTCCAAATCCCAAACCACCCCGAGGTGCCAGCCTCACAGTGGGGTAGCTACCTGGTCACCCTCCACACACCCCGCCTTCCCTGGCGGGGGTCTCCCTGCCGCCCCACACAAATCCTTAGATCGGGTCCGAAGGGGCCACGGTTAATGCACTGGCTGATCTGTCCTACCTGACTCCTCCCGTGCTGCTGTCACATCTGTTGGAGGTGCCATTCTTGGCCTTTCCCACTCGTAAAATTCTACCCTGGCAATTGGAATTAATATCATAGAGGCCTAATTAGAGGTTAAAAACAGAACTGGGACGGTGGGGGATTGCCAGAAACTGGCAGGCAGGACAGGGCTGTGATTTAAAACAAAAAACAAAAAAAACAGGGCTCAGAAATCAGGCAACCTTGGATCGATTCTCCACTTAGCAGCAGAGTGGCTATTTCCAGATTTCTTAACCTGTCTGTTGAACCGGTTGCACGGCCGAGCTCCAAACACAGTAAGCTAGTGGTAGTAGTAACGGCACTAGTGGTTGGATGATGAATGCCTTTCAAGTAATAATGATCCCCTTGTCCCTTCCTATTTGCTTTCTCTCCTTAGCAACTGTGACTTATGGCCCTTCAGATACCAATATCGTTTTCTGCTAATATAGAAAACACACGTAACTGGGGTTTCAAATAACAATGTCAAACTTAAATTTTTTAAAGAAAAGTGTTTTTTTTTTTTAAGATTTTATTTATTTATTCGAGAGACACAGAGAAAGGGGCAGAGACACAGGCAGAGGGAGAAGCAGGCTCCCTGTGGTGAGTCGGATGTGGGACTCGATCCCAGGACCCCGGGATCACAACCCCAACCGAAGGCAGACGCTCAACCACTGAGCCACCCAGGCGTCCCCCAAACTTAAAATATTATTGGGAAATCTAGAGTAGTTGAACCTCCTGGGAATCACAGAGGCCAAACTAGAGGGGGTCTACCAGAGAATGTCAGAAGATGAAGCCTTCCGAAAGGTGATCACGAGGCCTTATGTCCAGCTTCTTCTTCAGTAACCAAAGCAGCGCCTGTGGGTTTCAAAAGGCCAGGAGACGACATTAGAGAAGCAGTGTGGGGACGCCTGGGTGGATCAAGTCCCGCATCGGGCTCCTTGCAGGGAGCCTGCTTCTCCCTCTGCCTGTGTCTCTGCCTCTCTCTGTGTGTCTCTCATGATCAATAAATAAAATCTTAAAAAATTGAGAGAGAGAATGAAAAATAGAGAGAAGCAGTGTGGCAGTGCTTAGATGAACACCCATAAAACCTTTGGAAGGACTTGCGGTTGTAGATGACAGCCCAGCTCCACACAACATCGACACTGAGGGAAATCACTCATTTATGTTCCAGCTGCAGACAGAGGTGGCCTGGCCCTCTGAGTTGGACTCTGGCATCTCTCTGGGGGTCACTCTCTGCATTGTTTTCCTTCGCACCAGGGACTGATCCTCAGGTCTCCTCTTTTCAGAAGGGCAACTCAACACTAGAAAAACACTGGGTTTCTCCTGCTGGCACTCGTTTGGCTGGCCTTGGTCATGCGCTCCTCTCTGATGCAATTTGGGTGGCAAAGGAAGACACACGAGACTGGGACGTAGTGGTTTTGGATAGAGACACAGACGTGCCCTGTGGTCACCAGGAAGAGCCTGCTAGAGAAAGGCAGTCAGTGGCTACTGTTGGGCTAGGGTCATCTCTGGAATCACAGGGCAAGTGGTAATGGGGTGGTGGCTACCAAGACTGGCCTTCTTCTTGGGTGAGGTTATGAAACAAAGGATTTAGGAGTGGGAGTGCTCTTCCGTGTAGACAAATAACTGGCTTGCATGGGAAACCCTGATCGGAGTATCTCTCAGGGGCCCCAGTAGAACAGATGCCATTCAGCACTGTTAGGGGAGTGCCGAGTAGGGGAAGTTCAGTTAAAGCTCAGAATTTACAGGGGACTCAAAACTCTGGGTAAGTAAGGGCCATGTGGACAGGGCTGCTCCCTGTAAAGTCCTGTGGACCCCTCATATCTTCAGTCTTCACCCTTTCCCTATTTTCCTTCTTCATCTTTAGGGCCCCCAGGATTCCTGCACAGGAAGGGAAAAGTCATGTGCCGAGGTCGGAGGGGGCCGTGACCGCATGGAGCTGGGAGGTGGCTAGAGGAAGAGCTCGGCCTGGGGCGGCAGCAGGACAGGGCGCGTTCCTGGATGGCTGGCCTTTCTAGACGAAGCAGGCAATGGAGCAGCTCGATTTGGGTGCCCAGTTCTTGGACCTCTTCTTCCTCTTGGCCATAGATACTGTCTCACCCAGCCTGTCATCCAGGCTCATGACTTCAAATGCAGTCTATTCACTGACGACTCCCAAATTTTTCCTCCAGCTCGAACCTTCTCTCCCCACACTCCAGTCAGCAACACCCAGCTCAACAGCTACACTTGGATGTCTAAAAGGGTTTGTGATCTGCCCCCTGCCCCCAAACTTTCATCTCTCCAAGATGTGAGGACACTTCCGTTTTTTTCCAGGAACTTGGGTTAAAAGCTGGATGTTACCCTTGACTGTTCTTTCTTTCTTCTTCTTCTTTTTTTTTTTTTTTTAGACTGGGAAATGTTAAGATTATTTATTCATTCATGAGAGACAGAGAGAGGCAGAGATCCAGGCAGAGGGAGAAACACACTCTTCGCAGGGAGCCAGATGTGGGACTCGATCCTGGATTCTGGGATCACCGCCTGAGCCAAAGGCAGACACTCAACTGTTGGGCCACCCAGGCGTCCCAACCCTTGAGTGTTCTTTTTCTGTCTCTCGGCTCTTCACTGGGTGTGTCCAGGTCACCACGCCCAGCTCCCCTACCCCGACCCAAGTCACCTTCATCCCGGGCCTACATCCATGCAATAGCCTCCTGTTTGCAGTCCTTCCTTCCATTCCTGCTACACTATGGGTCTGATCCTTTGTAAAGCTTCTCAGATGATGTCCTTCCACCGCTTAGAACCCTTCCATGGCTTCCTGTCGCACAGAAAACCAGAGTCTTCACAAGGACTTACAAGTTGTACGTGTTTTGTTGTTTTCCTTTGCTCACTGACCCCAAGTTATGTCTCTTTCTTTTATTCACTCCACTCCAGTCACACGTGCCTCCTTCCTCTTCTGGAACACCTAAGTATGTTCGCCCTAGAATTCTCCAGTGGTTCTTCCCTTTGCCTGAACAGTCACCTCATTAGTCATTCCCCTTGGCCATTCCTTTTTTTTTTTTTTTTTTTTTTACAGATTTTTTATTTGACAGAGATTGAGAACAAGCAGGGGGAGTGGCGGGCAGAAGGAGAAGCAGGCTCCTCGCTGAGCAAAGAGATGATGAGGGGCTGATGAGGGGCTTGATGGATCCCAGCACCCTAGGGTCGTGACCCAAGCCAGAGGCAGATGCTGAACTGAGCCACCCAGGAGCGCCTCCCTTGGCCATTTCTTTTTTTAAAGATTTTATTTATTTGGGCAGCCCGGGTGGCTCAGCGGTTTAGTGCCTGCCTTCAGCCCAGGGCGTGGTCCTGGAGGCCCAGGATCGAGCCCCACGTCGGGCTCCCTGCATGGGGCCCGCTTCTTCCTCTGCCAGTGTCTCTCATGAATAAATAAATAAAAGACAGGCAGGCAGAGAGGGAGAAGCGGGCTCCCTGTGGAGAGCCCCGTGCAGGATCCGATCCTGGCACCCCGGAATCACGCCCTGAGCCAAAGGCAGATGATCAGCCGCTGAGCCACCCAGGCGCCCCTCCCGTGGCCGTTCTATTCAACATTGCAACGCCAATGCCGGGCACCCTTTGCAGCTTCCCTTTCCTCCGTAGCACTTAGGAGCCCCGGAGCCACCGATGCTTTATTCACCACGCTGTACCCGCGACGCCGGAGCACGACCCGGGACGTGCAAGGTGTGGCGTGAACGAACGGCCGAAGGGAGCAGGCCCGGGCGTGGGGAGCTCGGCCGCTTCACCGCAGTCAGCGCCAGGCGGACGGGGACCCGCTGCAGGGAGGGACCAGCTAAGGCCCGGGAGCCGCCGCCGCCGCCGCCGCCGCCGCCAAGGTCGCCCCGAGGGCGCGGACGGCGGGGGGCGGGGCGGGGGGCGGGGCGAGGGCGGGGGCGGGGCGGGCGCCGCGCCTGCGCCATAAAGGCCGCCTTGCTCGGGGCCCCCGCCAGCCGCGCCGCCCGCCCCTCTTCCTCCCGCGAGCCGGTCGGAGCCCGTGCGCCCCGCTGCCCTCGCCATGGCCGCGCTCACCCAGAGCCCGCAGTTCCAGAAGCTGCAGAAGTGGCATCGCGAGCAGGGCTCTGACCTCAACCTGCGCCGCCTTTTCGAGGGGGACAAGGAACGCTTCAACCGCTTCAGGTGCGCGCCCCGGGGCGCAGGCGGGGCGGCGGGGCAGGCCGGCGGCGCGCTCGGGGGTCCCCGGGGCCCTGCGGGGGGAGGTCCCCGGCCGCCCCCGGCCACGCCTCGGGGCCCGGCCCAGGCCTCGGTTCGTCCTTGACGCCTCCTTGAAGGAGGTTCTGGGGGCCGCGCGCTCGCCGGAGGCTCGGAGCCCGGGCTGCTTAGTCACGAAGCGGGCTCCTCCGCGGGGCCGTCGCCCCCCCAACCCCCCATTTGAGAAGGGGCCCCCCCGCGGCTGTGGGCAGGGCCCCCCCGCGGGTGCGATCGGGGTGCGCGGGCCTGCGGGGCTTGCGGGGAGGATGCAGATGTGGGGGCGTGAGTTCTGCGAAAGAGGCTCTGCGTGGAGACGGACGGCGACCAGGAAATGCAACGGGACCCGGTGGAGGAAATCTTGGCGCGGGGGGGGGCGGGGGGCAGGAATCTCGGGGTGCTCTGGGGACCGGCGCGGGGAGGTCTGCGGCTCCGGACTGGAAGGCCCCATGGCCAGCCCTGCCTTCCGAGGCCTTCCCCGAGAGTCGCCGCCGCCGGGTGGAAGCTCTGGGAGGGAATGAACGGTCCCCCCCCCACCCCCCCCGCCAGGCCAGGCGGGAGCAGGGCCCCCGGGTTGTCTTCCCGGTTCTTGCAGAGAAATGGCTCCTCGGGAAGGGTCTGCGCCTCCCTTCCGTGACCATGGTCCGGGTCACTGTGCTGCTGCTGCTGCTGCTGCAGGTCAGCCTGGGGGGCAGACGGTGACAGACACCACCGCTGTGCAGAGCAGCTGAGGCTTTTTTTGGGGCGTGGCTCAAGGAGGGTGTTTTTTTGTTTTTTTTTTTCCCTGTCCGCAGCGCTGGTCAGGGAATAGGTTGGGGAGAGCTGGGGTGTGGTCATTGGCTTCTGCCGTCCTTTTGCAGCTTGAACCTGAACACCAACCATGGGCATATTCTGGTGGATTACTCCAAGAACCTTGTGACCGACACCGTGATGCAGATGCTGGTGGACCTGGTAATGTTGTGCCTTGAGGGGCTTGACCTGTGACCCATGGCTTGGCAGGCAAGCTGGCCTCCTGGGAGCCCCCGGGTGCTTGAGCAGCTTTATTTCCTCCTCTCAGTGAACCTCAGTTCGTGCCTCTGTGCCGACGTTTAAGGCTCTGGGCTCCTGCCCCCTGGCTCAGGATCGGAGCAGCCGCCCAGGGGCTCCTGCACAGACGGTGGGGGAGGGCACCAGGCTGCAGCCACCTGTCAGGCCCACTGGGTGCTGCATCCAGCCCAGAGCTTGGTGGCTTGGGCTCGTGGTCGCCAGTGTGGACAGGATCAAGCCTTAGTATCTCCTCTTCACAGGCCAAGTCCAGGGGTGTGGAGGCTGCCCGGGAGCGCATGTTCAGTGGCGAGAAGATCAACTTCACGGAGGTGAGCTGGCCTGGGGACAGCAGACTGCATACCCTCCAGGGCCTCTTCCTTCCCTCTGGAGTCCATCTGGCTGATAGCATCACACTGTGTCTTCACCACTCCTCTTAAGCAACATCTTTGCTTCACAAGGGGCACGAGAGCCTATTTCCTTGAGTGGGTTGCAGGGCGGCGGGTGGGGTGCATCGTCCCTGGGACTGGCTGTGTGGATCTGGTGAGCCCAGAATGGCTCCTGGGGTCTGCCTAGGGGGAGGACGTCTCCAGCCTGCAGGAAGGCAGCTTCTCCAGGCTACTCTGCTTTAGAGAACTTAACTCTGATCTGTCTTTGCTGTCAGTTTTATTAGTGAAGACAGGAATTTGGACATAAGCCCAGCTTCCTCAGTGGTAGGAGTCGGTAAGAAGCAGCGGGAAGGCCAGGGCTTGCGGGCCCTGTTCCTGATTGCTGTGGAAGCCTGGAGGTGTGATAATCACCCAGCGCTCAGAGTCTCTTCCTCACAGGGTTGGCATCCTCCTTTTACACACGAGGTAGCCGAGGCTCAGAGGGCAAGTCACTTATCTAAGACGTCGCATCTGTAAGAGACAGGTTTCACACTCAGCCTATCTCGCTGCTGGGCTAGGCTGAGCGAGGCTGCAGTCGAGGGCTTCCTGGAGGAGCGCGTTCTCCTATGGAACGTGAGGCAGGAGTGAGGTTGGGCAGGGGGTGGGCAGAGTGGCATGAAGCTCTCCCCCTTAGTGGGCCTCCCCTTAGTTTGGAGTCCAGACACCATCCCTTGCCTACCCACCTGGGCTCTTGAGACTTGTTTCCTTCAAGGGCCCTTCTGCTGGCTTCAGCTTGATGGGACTGTTGCTCTCACACGACGAGGCCAGCTTCTGGACACCTGTCACAGGCCTGTGGTTTCTGGCAGTTCGCATCATGGGGCTCATTGATGAGGGACATTTGAGTTGCCTGCTTTGCTCCACATCCAAGGGGCTGGGGGTGCTTTTTAGAAGGTGCCAGGTGTACTCTCCTGGAGAAGATGAGACTGCCCTTAATGAGCCCTGGTGCTCTGAAGCCATTTATTGTTTGTGTCTGCCCTGTAGTGTCACCATTCTCTGCCTTTGTTCACTCTGGTCCTCTTTTCTTGGCTTCTCATGCCCTGAACACCTAGGGGCCCCCTGGCCTTGTGCTGAGCTTCTCCTGGGCTCCCTCCCCTGTGGCTGTCAGCACAAAAGGCAGTGGCACGTGCCCTGCCTCCTGTAGGTCCTGGGGTGCCTGCCCCCTGCTCCCATAAGCACACGGTGGATTCTCAGTACCAGGTGTTGTTACCAGGCCTCGGGGCTGGTGGATCCAGCAGAGGAAGGGCTGACTCCCGACCCTCCCCGGCTGGCGTGGCTGCCCTGGGTGAGGGTCTTCCCACACTGACTGTCGTCTCCAGGATCGGGCGGTGCTGCATGTGGCCCTGCGGAACCGGTCAAACACACCCATTCTGGTGGATGGCAAGGATGTGATGCCGGAGGTCAACAGGGTCCTGGAGAAGATGAAGTCTTTCTGCCAGGTAAGCAGCTGTGCACTGGGCTTGCCCTCAGCTGTGCGTGTGCACGCCTTTGGGAATCTGAGCGCCTTGATGGGCCGCCCCTCCACTCCGCGTGGAGAGGACCCATGGCCTCACTGGAGGCGCTCTGTGTGATCGCCCCTTGTTCTGAGGGAATTTCCCTGCCCCTGAGGGGAGGGAACCTACGGCTGGCGGCCACAGAGCAACCTCCTTGCTGAACTCTAGACGCCCGTGGCTCGTGGGGAAAGTCTGGCCAGGGCAGTGATCCACCCAGAGTGGTGGGATAGTGGAGGAGAGACTTGCTTTTTCTGATCTATCTATCATCTATCTATCTATCTATCTCTTTTGCTTTTTCTGATCTTTTTAGTGATCCACCCTCCTTTTCTAGGCTAGAGCTAAATAAAATTGATGTTTTAACATTTCCTTGATCATGCCCGCAGCCAGCTCTCCAGAGGCAGCGTTTATAACAGCGTTTCCTGTGAAGTCTTCTGAAAGCTTCCTGTGCGTGTGCCATGCATACGTACATTGGTCTCTTTGAAACACATCTGCACACGTGTACGCACACGGGTTCATTATTACCTGCTCTTCTGTAGCTTGATTATACTTAGAAATAAGTAAGAAATGTCTGTGTGTCCATGTTGATGGATGCACTTAACTGTGCCCCCTTTTCCTGTTGGGGGGTGAGGGTGTAGGGGTTGCCTCAGAGACCAGCTATAGATTTCCCCACATCAACCACTGTTGCCTCAGTGTCTGTTGTCCCAGGGGTGATTCTGCAAGGGTTAGTGGACATCCTCAAGCGTAGGGTAGGGTACAGGGGTGATGTGTATGTGTGTGTGCGTGTTGTACGTATGGGCTCTGCATGCTCTGGGAGTGACATTCTGGGCTCTGATCAGCTTGTCCTTGAGAGCGGCGGCCCCCACCTGTGGCAGGTCCAAGTCGCGTTGCTCTGGCTAAGAGCCATTTCAGATGGCACTCAGATGGCAGGAGTGATCTGGCCATCAGTCTTGGAGCCCTGACAGCCAAGTGAGTGGGACTTCCAAGGAGAGGAAGGGTAGACATCCCATTGGGAGTCTGGATTCCAGAACATCCCTTAACAGTGGTTGGTGCTTGTGATGGGCTCTGGATGTAGGGAAGGGCCTTTCTGGGCATCAGCGGTGAGTGGTGGAGCTAACGTGCGTCAGAAGCCCAGTGTTCTGTTCAGCGAGCATGTGCTCTTAGGTCTGCTGTGTGGAGAGTGTGGTCCTGGCCGTCTGGGAAGCTATTTCCAGGAAAGCCCTCCCTTACAGCTGGCTGCAGGATACCTGACTCAGACTGATGGGGTATTTATAGTTCAGAAAAAGCTACTGAGTGGCCGCAGTTGCACGTAAGGAGCACTCTCCATGGCTGGGCTCTTAGAAGTTTACCAAGGTTGGGTTGAGGATGTTCACCAGGATTTTAAGGATGGTGGCAAAAATCAAAAACAGCCTAAGCCTGGGGCGCCCCTCGGGCCCAGTTGTTGGAGCATATGACTCTTGATCTCAGGATCATGAGTTTGAGCCCCATGTTGGGTGTAGAGATTACCTAAAAGTCTTTTTTTTTTTTTTTTTAATTTTTATTTATTTATTTATTTATGATAGTCACAGAGAGAGAGAGAGGCAGAGACACAGGCAGAGGGAGGAGCAGGCTCCATGCATCAGGAGCCTGATGTGGGATTCGATCCCGGGTCTGCAGGATCGCGCCCTGGGCCAAAGGCAGGCGCCAAACCGCTGCGCCACCCAGGGATCCCCCCCCTTTTTTTTTTTTTTAAGATTTTATTTATTTATTCATGAGAGACAGAGAGAGAAGCAGAGACATAAGAAGAGGGAGGAGAAGCAGGCTTTATGCAGAGAGCCCCATGCAGGACTCCATCCCAAGACTCCGGGATCACGCTCTGAGCCGAATCAGACGCTCAACCACTGAGCCACCCAGGCGTCCCACTTAGAAATCTTTAAAAAATATTTATTTTTTAATTAAAAAAACAAACAGCATGAGTCCATTTATCAGAGGATTGATTAGTAAAATCAGTTTATGTTCATATGTTGTAGTCTCAGGTGCCACTAGGTATTAGGGAGCTGTGGTTACATTGACCTGCCGCGCTGTTCAGGATACGTTAAAAATGATAGTTGCAAACTGGCATGTCGTAAAACCCCATCTGGTCAAATAAAGGGTATGTATAATCTTATTAAAGACCTATAATTTTTCTTCTCTGGGATGCTTTATTGTAACAAAACTTGAATGGTGACGTTAAGGATTAAGAAGTGACCAACTTTATTTCTGCGTTGATGGAAAATTTCTCATGGCAATTAATTGCCTTATTAAAAAAAAAAAGTTGCTGCATGTAACTGGTTTGGGGAAAGATATATATACTAGTTTTCTGTCGATGTAGAATAAATTGCTCCAAAACTTAGCGTCTATAAGCAACAATCAACACTTCTGTGGATCAGGATTTGCAGTGGCTGTGCTGGCTGTTTCTGGCCTCAAAGGCTGTAGACAAGATTTTGGCCAAGGTTAGCATTCCCCTGAGGGCTCGATGGTTGGAGCCTGGAGGATCTGCGTCCAAGATGGCTCACTAGCAACTAGTGCTGGCATTTGGGAGGCTTTAGCTCCTTACCTTGTGGTCCTTTCTAGAGGCTGAGTGTCCTCCTAACAAGACAGCTGATTTCTCCAAATGAGTGATCCAAGAGAGAGCAAGACAGAGTGCCATAAGGTCCTTTATTACCTTGAGCTAGCACGAGAAATTACATCTGCCATTTCTGTAATACCCTGTGGGCTGTACAGGTCACTTCTGATCAAGGTAGGAGGGGACAGCACAAGGACACCAGTATAATGCCAAGAGGTGAGGACCACTGGGAACCAGCTTAGAAGCTGGCTACAGAGTCTGCCTTCAGGCTCCTAGTGATTCATGTTCCTTCCACGTGGAGAATGTCCTCCTCACCTTCTAAGGCCATATCCCTTTACAGTATCAGCCAGGAGACAAGAGTCTCATCACATAAATTCGGGAGAGGTATAGTAGTTGCATTTCCTTTTAAGACAACGCAAACACACTTCCTTTTGATGTGAAGACTTGTGAAGTAAACAATTTATTTACACAATTTATTGACATGCTGCATACCCAACACACAGCGGTGAGGTAGGCGTAGAGTAAATAACATAGGGAAACTCCTTTTCAAAATGAGGAGGGGAGGGAGGGACGCCTGGGTCAGCGGTTAAGCGTCTGCCTCCAGCTGGTGGCGTGATCCCAGGGTCCTGGGATTGAGTCCCACATCGGGGTCCCTGCGAGGAGCCTGCTTCTCCCTCTGCCTGTGTCTCTGCCTTTCTCTCTGTGTGTCTATCATGAATAAATAAATAAAATCTTTTTTTTTTTTTAATTTTTTTTTTTTTTAATTTTTATTTATTTATGATAGTCACAGAGAGAGAGAGAGAGAGGCAGAGACACAGGCAGAGGGAGAAGCAGGCTCCATGCACCGGGAGCCTGATGTGGGATTCGATCCTGGGTCTCCAGGATCGCGCCCTGGGCCAAAGGCAGGCGCCAAACTGCTGCGCCACCCAGGGATCCCATAAATAAATAAAATCTTAAAAAAAAAATGAGGGGAATGGGAGGAACACAAGAGTCATTGGTGTGAACACTTCTGAGATCCAGCAGGACATCTGTTGGCGGTTGCGTGGTTAGGAATCATTTCTCAAAGTTTTGGGCTTTGCCTTCATTCATTCTGAAAGGTAGTGTGTGCGGGCACCTGTGCAGTGTTCCCAGCCTGCTTCAGGCACAGACCAGTCCTAGTAGCTGGCATTTCACGTCTCTTGGTCTCTTACATGTCAGGTTCTGCTGGGAGTTCACCCTTGTTCTGCGAATTCTGAAGAGGTGGGGGTGACCCCTACTTTGCCAATGATGAAATAGAGTCTGGCTGGGGGTGAGCGTGGCAGGGATCTGCCAGTGTGGTCTCAGTAGGCCCCTGCGAGCACCTGGACGCTGGGCCTGAGGTATAGGGATGCTTTTGAGCAGCAGTTTATACTCGGGGCTTTGGGCTGACGCATCTCCTTGCTCTGTGCCAGCGCGTCCGCAGCGGTGAGTGGAAGGGGTACTCGGGCAAGCCCATCACGGACGTCATTAACATCGGCATTGGCGGCTCTGACCTGGTGAGGAGGACTCCCTTGGGATGGGGTGGGGGTCCAGCCCAGAGCCTTGGTTTTCCAGGGTGGGGCCTCTGTGGGGCCTGGAAGCTTGTGTTCTGATGCCCTGTCTCCCTCTCAGGGGCCCCTCATGGTGACTGAAGCCCTTAAGCCGTACTCTTCAGGAGGACCCCGGGTCTGGTTTGTCTCCAACATCGACGGGACCCACATTTCCAAAACCCTGGCCGCCCTGAACCCTGAGTCATCTCTGTTCATCATTGCCTCCAAGGTACGGGCCTCTGACCTGGCCTGGCTCCCCAGCCCAGTGCGTGTTGGGGGTGGGGACGGGGGCGGGGGAGGCTTTGCCACTGTCGGGGTGCCGGACCTCCTGAGCGCACCATGCTTTGTGGATCAGGTCCGCACAGCTGCCCTCAGGCTGTTCCTTGTCAGGCTTCTTGATGGAAGCCCTGATCAGTCAGTTAGAACCTTCATCCTAGGGCCACATCCTTTTATTTTATGGGATCTCTGCCCAGCCTGGAGCTGTTCTTGTCTTTCTGATGCATCTGTGCTTAATATCTGCTCCTTTCTGATCCCAGAGCCATGCCCAGAACAGTGTAAGGGTTTTGTTGTTATTTATGCCCTGTTACTTCACATCAGTGCACATAAAATATTCAGAATTCCAGCCTGGAAAAAAAAAAAAAAAAAAAAAAAAGAATTCCAGCCTGGGCTGAAGGGAGCCCCTGGCATGGCCACAACCCCTTTCCTGCAAGATACTCTGGCCTCTGATCTTTGGTGGAGGAGTGGGGTGCAAGTGGGGGTCGTGGCTTGTACTCGGATTCTTCTTCCTCTGGTTGTGAAATCCTGGAAATCACAGGATGATGGTACTGCTACTTCCAGGCCCCCACCCCCGGCTTTGTGGACAGGTGGGGGGAGGTTATATGGGGTGACTGTCCCTGGTTGTGATAAGCAGGCGCCCACATGGCCTCTGCCACTGAGCCCTGGCTCCAGGCCACCCTGACCCTGAGCTGGGGCCCGACTGCTGTACTTTCTGGCTGCAGACCTTTACCACCCAGGAGACCATTACAAATGCGGAGACGGCGAAGGAATGGTTTCTCCTGTCGGCCAAGGATGTGAGTGCTGGGGTGGGCAGTGGGCAGTGCGTGCCCTGGGAGGGGTGGGCGGGGGGGCACCCACCCACCTGAGTGGTCAAGCCTAATGCTGCAGCCCTGTCTCCTCCTGAAGTTGGCGGCAGGAGGCCACCTCTCTTGGCGCCTGTCCTTTCTAGTTAAGACATTCGGCTCTGCCGGTCCCAGACATGTCAGTTGTGCCAGAACCTGTTCTGACGTGCTGAAGGCACTTGAAGGTCCCCGGGCCCCGGAGGAGCCTCTTCCCCGGGCCACACCTACTTTACAAGGGAGGGATCCCGGGCCTTGTGTGCCTGTGAGGGAGGATGGGCTCTGACTCCTCTGTCCTCCTGACCTTGACAGGGGGCTCTTCTAACTGCCACAGGGCCAAGGACTGGGCATTGTCAGTCCCACCCAGGGCCTTGGTATAGAGATGGGAGGCTCCCTACCCTCGGGTGCCCCCCAGGATGGCTTGGTGTAACCTGGCTGTGTCTCTTGTAGCCTTCTGCAGTCGCGAAGCACTTTGTCGCCCTGTCTACCAACACGGTAAGTGCCCGTGTGGACTCCTGGACATCCTCCTGGAGGGCCCAGATCACGTCAAGGGCACAGCCTATCAGAATACTCAGGTCCGGTTGTGGTTCACGGGTCTGGGGATCTTGGCTCGGCTGATGGCCTAGAAGGATCTGTCGGCTGTGAGGGATGTGAGCTGCACACTGTCCTCTTTGCATCCTCCCATGAAATCTCTGCACCTCCAAGGAGGGATCCTGTTGGCTGTGTCCGCCTCGCAGGCCTAACTGATATCCAGAACATTCCACAGGCCTCTACTACCTTGCCACTGGCCTTGCCCCTCATGGGGTATATGGGGTAGGAGCTGGGGTGCATCCCATTTCTTACATGAGGAGGCTAGGCCCCAGCAAAGGATTTTTGCCCAGTGACCGCATGAGTCAGTGAGGCCGGGATGAGCACACGGTCTCCTGCCTGCCAGTTCGCAGTCCGCCGGGCCTGAGGCTGTGCGAGGGATGGGGTGGGGTAGAGGGGCGGGGTGCAGCTGCGAGCCCGGAGTAACAAACCTGGCAAGCTCTTGCTGTGTCGTGGGCTGTGTCAGAGCTGGAACCCCACTCAGGTTGTCCCGATCCACTCCCTCCCATCTCATCCAACCCCCGCCTCTGCCTCCAGTGCTGACCTGTCCACGGAGGGGAGACGGGAGGACATCTTACGGCTGGCTAACCTCACGACACTATCTGCCTCCTGCCAGGGCTCATGCTGGCTGGTAGGGCGTCTCCTCTTTAGGGACCGCACAAGGGGGTGCTGACCCTGTGTGCGTGGGGGACAGAGCCCCTGAGGGGTACGATTGGTTATCTCCTAAAGGCTTCCTGGGGTAGAGTCACCACCTCTCATATTGGAAGGGCTGGACTGGTGTCTTGGCTGTGTGACACCTGGCCTGGAGGTGGCTTCTGCTCTGCTCAGATTCCAGCCCTGGGCTCAGTCACCCATATGTTCTGGATAGGTCAGTGTCTGCACCCCGACAGGTCCAGGAGGTAGCTCCTGCAGGGCAGCCTGTGGGCCCGGGTCATTGCACTGGGTGTGTAGCCTCCCTCAGCAGGAGGGATTCACAGGCCCCAGGCCGCTGCTGTTGCTAGTTGAGAGCCTCATATCCAGTTCTGGGGGTGGCAGCTGCTGGTTCCTGTCCTGGACTGACAGGCTGCTCCCTCCTTGCCCCCATCTGTCCATAGCCTGGACAGTGTGACACCTGGCACCCTGGAGCTCCTGTTCTCGTCCAGCTAACATAGGTTTTCTTGCTTCTCTGCCTTTGCCCCTTTTAGACCAAAGTGAAGGAGTTTGGGATTGACCCTCAAAACATGTTCGAGTTCTGGGATGTAAGTAAAAGCACTTCCTTGCGCTGGGTGAATTATGTGTCCTATGTCAAGGCATGACCACCGTGCCACAGATGAGGGGCCTGTGAGGTCAGGTCAACATTTATTGAGTACCTGCTGCATGTCTGGCTCTGGGAAGGGCTTAGAAGTCAGGATGAGGGCTCCATTTCCACCGTGGGCGGGCTGAGCTTGCAGGGCCAGGCTAACACTCCCCTGGGTGCCTGCCCAGCAGCACCCACTGTGGGGTAACTGGAGCCACCCCTACCCGCCTTCACTAAACTGAGGTTGTGAGTTATTCTCAGCGATGACCTTTCTCCGAACTGCCGCCTCAGTCTGTAAAGGCCAAGGGGCAGGGTGAGGCAGGAGGTGTGACGGGGCAGGCCCGGTCAGGAGCAGCTGGAAGGTGGCAGAGAGGAGGCGCCAGGCCTGGGGCCTGCATGGGCCCTTGTCAGGCGTCTCGCAGAGCAAACCATGCCTGAGTGGCCGAGCTGCAGGCTGGTCTAGCGGCGGGTGGTCGCGGACTCCTTTCTGCTCCAGCCACAGCTGGTGCCAAGCAGCGAGCAGGACCTTTGCTTGCGGCTTGCCTGAGCATGGCCCTGGTGGGAGAAGGGCTCCGGCTGTGGGATGCAGGGAACGCTTGGGGCGCGAGCTGCGGTGTGGGGGCAGTGGGCGCTAATCTAACACGTGACACTGGCAGGTGCAGCTACGAGGGCATCGTCCAGTTGGGGGCGTTCCCATTGGGGCTGTTTCCAGGCTTTTAGACTGGAAGCTGTTTGCTCGGTGGTGGTACCGGCAGCTGGAATCGCCTTTGAAAACCCTAAAGGCCCTGGAGTCTGGGAGAAAATAAAGCCCTAACGCCCTGAGGCATCTGTTGTGTGTAATGAGTTAACTTCTTTCTAGAATGGGACTAATTATGTACCATCCTTGGAAGAATTGAGAAGTCACTCAAATCATTTTCTGCGTCCTGTGGCTCAGATGAGGAACCCTGGTCGAGAGAGATTGGGCAGCTTCTAACAAATGTTGCATGTCTCAAAGTAGGAAAGGCACCTTCTACCTCTTTTCTGGGATCTGGAGCCTCGACAGTGGGTGGTCAGGGATGAGGGGGGTCTCCTGTTAGCCAAAACCTGGTGTAGGTTTTCACTGCCCGTAACTGCCCAGCATGCCGACATGATGGGGGGGTGTGCGGCTTAGGGTGAGGCCTAGGCTTCCCAGGTAAGGCCTGGGAATGACAGTTGGGCACAGGAACATGGGGCTGGGCCCGGGGAGTGAGGCCTGAGTGGCTGAGGTGGCCTCCGTGACGGCCTCCTGGGCTGGGCATACCCACATATGCAGTGGCTGGAAGGAGGACCTGTCTGGGTCACTAAGGATGTGTATATTGTTTTAAATCAAGAAGGTGACATCTGAAGAGCCAGGGGCAGGTGAAATTTCTGGAGCTAGTATCTCTCAGGTGAGATGGAGGGTCAGGACAGACATAGGGATGTTGTGGTGGCTCTGAGGTAAGATGAGACGTGGCCAGTCTGGCACGGGGACATATAAGTGGTGAGGTTTGGTCAGTTATGGTCATTCATGGGGTAGCTTCGTGTCAGGATCAAGCAGAGATCTGATGGTGAATTGTGGGGGTTCTCGGGGTCAGCCAGAGCTAGCAGTCACTGGAGAGCTAACATTGGCTGGTGGGGTCTGAAGAGGAGCCAAGGTAGGTACAAGTGAGTTCCGAGGAGGAGCCAAGACAGGTAAAGGTACTGATGAGGGCTGTGAATTCTGGAAGACACAGGTATTTCGAGATGGTTCTATCAAGTAAGGCCTGTGGAGCCAGAGTCCTGTATAGAGACTAACCTGGATCTGGGAGTTGGAAGTCTCTGGTGTGGGACAGGTGCTTACATCGGGGTCTGTCCGACTGGTTCTGCAAAGTGTCAGGTAATGGGTGTCTGATCACAGGTGAGGTGATTAAAACTCAGAATTAGGCAAACCTAGGTAAGTCCCCTGAGCCGTGTCAGCAACCTGGCTCTTGGCATCCTGACCAGGTGTGATAAGCAAAGCTCCAGGGTTGCAGAGGCCTCTGAGGACCCACAACCAGCCCAAGGTTCTGGCACCGGGTTCCGGCTGGGGTGGGGCCCAAGGGGCCCGGATGAGTGAAAAGTAGGAATATGCTGAGTTACAAAAAGGTGAGGAGTAGGGAATGGGGGCAGGTGAAGGACTGAAGCCACGTTGGTAAGATGTGGTCTGAGAGGCTCAGAGTAGATAAAGGCTTAGAGAATCACGTCTGCAGGGTGAGATGTCCGAGGCCCAAGTCTCTCAGGCACCAAGAGGTTCCCACCAGTTTTCCCTCAGGTTGAGGTAAGCAGCCAGGAGTGTCTGGCCTGAGGGGAGTGTCTGTTCAGGCTAGGTTTGGACAGTGGAGTCCGCCAGCGGTGGCCTGTAGGATCTTGTCTGAGGTCCTGAGGTCCTAGGAGCTGGAATCAGACATAGTGTTTATAACTAGGTTTCTTAGGGAGACCTGAGGAGCCAAGATGAGGCACGCACATGTAGAAGGGGGTTGTTCAGGTTAGGACACTGGAGCCGAGAAGGGCAGACATAGCAGAGTCTGACAAGTGAGGACTAGAAATCCATGATTGGGTCCAGGTGAGAACTGTGTCCTCAGGTGACATCTAGCGGTTCTGGTGATGCCAGGTTGATCCTGGAGGTGGTCCTGGGTCCTCTGGGGAAAGACTGAAAAGCTGGAGTGATGGGAAACTGCATGCACCTGGAAGGTGTATGTCTGGCTTAGGTATGTAGAACACAGGTCTGTCAGGTGGGGCTTGAGGGGTGAGGTGAAATTCAGGTTTGTACTTTTGGGTCTTGAACAGGTAAGGTCTAAATTGCTAAGGTCAGGCTCTGGTTTGTATTCTGAACCCGAGGAGCTGAGATGGGTAGAGCTGAGTGTTTCAGGTAACATCTATGAAACCAAGGGTGAGCATAGGTAAGTTGACCTGAAGAGCCCTGGTTAGGTTCATTCAACTTTGTCTCACCGTTGAGTTTAGATATAGGTAGGTAGACCAGATCTGTCAGGTAAGGCCTAAGGAGGCAGATCTAGAAAGAACTCTATCTCTTAGATGATCTCTCAGGATCTGAAGTGAAATCAGGAGAGGGCTCAGTCCCTCAGGTGAGATCTCAGGAGCCTGTATTGAGTACAAGTGACTAGATCTGGATCTCTAGATTAAGGTCAAGGTACGCAGATAGAACTGCATCTCTACATATCTTGTAGAGCTGTCTTGCAAGGCGGATGAGTTGTGGTCAGGTACAGGTATATGGAATTGAGTTTCTCAGGTAAGGTCTACGGAGTCTGTATCTGGTAGGAGTTTATATTCTTGGGGCTGCCAGTATGAGTTAAGCCCAGGTGAGTACAGCAGGGTTTGTCAGGTAAGGTCTATGGAGCCAAGATCAGGGATGTTCATAACACTAGGTATGTCCAATGAGATCTAAAAAGTCATAGTTGAGCCCAAGTAGGAGCCGAACTTGGATGAGATGTAAGCAACTGTGAGGAGATACAGGTAACCAGAACTAGCCTATTATGTATAGTGTCAGGAGCCAGGAGCAAGCACAGGTAGGTAGATCTGGCCTGCCAGGTGTAGTCTGAGGAGTCAGCGTCAAACACAGGTAGGCAGAACTGGCTCACAAAGTATGGTCTGAGAAGCCAGAGTCAAGCACAGGTAAGTAGAACTGGCCCACCAGGTATGATCTGAGGAACCAGGGTCAAGCATAGGTAGGTCTGAGGAGCTAGGGTCAAGGATGGGTAAGTAGAACTGGCTCACCAGATAAGGTCTGAAGAACCAAGGTCAAGCACAGGTAGGTAGATCTGGCCTGCCAGGTGTGGCAGGAGAAGCCAGGGTGAAACACAGGTAGGTAGAACTCGCCCACCAGGTGAAGTCTGAAGAAGCAAGGTCAAGCACAGACAGGTAGGCAGAGCTGGCCTGACAGGTGAGGTCGGAGGAGCCAGGGTCAAGCACAGGTAGGTACAACTGGCCCATCAGGAAAGGTCTGAGGAGCTATGGTCAAGCACAGGTAGGTAGATCTGGCCTGCCAGGGGTGGTTGGAAGAGCTAGGGTCAAGCACAGGTAGGCAGAGCTGGCCTCGGTAAGGTCTGATGACCCAGTGTTAAGCACAGGTAGGTAGAACTGGCTCACCAGATAAGATCTGAAGAACCAAGGTCAAGCACAGGTAGGTAGATCTGGCCTGCCAGGTGTGGTTGGAGGAGCCAGGGTCAAGCACAGGTAGGTAGAACTTGCCCACCAAGTGAAGTCTGAAGAAGCAAGGTCAAGCACAGGTAGGCAGAGTTGGCCTGATAAGTGAGGTCGGAGGAACCGGGGTCAAGCATAGGTGGGTACAACTGGCCCACCAGGTGAGGCCTGAGGAGCCAGGGTCAAGTACAGGTAGGTAGAACTGACCTGTCTGTGAAGGCTGAGGAGCCAGGGTCGAGCACAGGTAGGTGGATCTGGCTCACTAGATAAGGTCTGAAGAGCCAAGGTTAAGAACAGGTAGGCAGAGCTGGCATGGGTAAGGTCTGATGAACCAAGGTCAAGCATAGGTAGGTAGAACTGGCCTGCCAGGTACGGTCTGAGGAGCCAATATACAGCACAGGGAGGCAGAGCTGGTCTGCCAGGTAAGGTCTGAGGAACCAGGGTCAAGCACAGGTAGGTAGAATTGGACCACAAGGTATGATCCGAGGAACCAGGGTCAAGCATAGGTAGGTAGAGGTGGCCCACCAGGTGAGGCCTGAGGAACCAGAGTCAAGCACAGGTAGGTAGAACTAACCCACCAAGTGTGGTCTGAGGAGCCAAGATCAAGCACAGGTAGGCATATCTGGCTTGCCAAAGGAGGTCTGAGGAGCCAGGGTCAAGCGCAGGTAGGTAGAACTAGCCTATCAGGTGAAGTCTGAGGAACTGAAATCAGCACAGGTAGGCATCTGGCTTGCTAGGTGAGGTCTGAGGAACCACAGTCAAGCACAGGTAGGTAGAACTGGCTTACCAGGTAAGGTCTGAAGAGCCAAGGTCAAGCACAGGTGGGTAGATCTGGCCTGCCAGGTGAGGTCTGAGGAACCCGAATCAAGGACAGGTACGTAGATCTGGACTGTCAGGTATGATGTGAGTAGCCAAAGTCAAGCATAGGTAAGTGAATTAGCCTATCAGGTAAAGTCTGAGGAACTGGAGTCAAGTACAAGTAGGAAGATTTGGCTTTCCTGGTGAGCTCTGAGGAACCAGGGTCAAGAACAGATGGGTAGAACTGGCCCACCAGATGGGATCTGAGGAGCCAGGGTCGAGCACCGGTAGGTAGAACTGATCTGTCAGGTGAAGGCTGAGGAGCCAAGTTCAAGCACAGGTAGGTGGTTCTGGTTTGCCAGGTGAGGCATGAGGAGCCAGGGTCAGGCACAGGTAGGTAGAACTGGCTTATCAGGTAAAGTCTGAGGAACTGAGGTCAAGCACAGGTAGGCAGATCTGGCTTTCAGGTGAGGTCTGAGGAACCAGGGTTAATCACAGGTAGGTAGAACTGGCCCACCAGATGTGGTCTGAGGAGCCAGGATCAAGCACAGGTAGGTAGAACTGGCCTGTCAGGTAAAGTCTGAGGAGCCAAGGTCGAGCATAGGTAGGTGGATCTGGCTTGCTAGGTGCGGTCTGAGGGGCCAGGATCAAGTACAGGTACGTAGAACTGGACCCTAGGTGTGGTCTGAGGAGCCAGGATCAAGCACAGGTACGTAGAACTGATCAGTCAGGTAAAGGCTGAGGAACCACGGTCAAGCACAGGTAGGCAGAACTAGATGGCCAAGTGTGGTCTGAGGAACCAAAGTACAGTTGGGAGGACTTGGTCTATCAGTGTATCTCTCAGGAGAATTGGTCTATCAGGAGCCAGGGTCAAGCATGGATAGGTTAATTGGCCTGTCAGGTAACGTCTGAGGAACTGGGGTCAAGCACAGGTAAGCAGATCTGGCTTGCCAGGGGTGGTGTACCTACAGGTAGGTAGAACTGGCCCACCAGGTATGGTCTGAGTAGCCAAGGTCAAGCACAGGTAGGCAGAACTGTCCCAGTAGGTATGGTTAGAGGAGCTGGAGTCAGAGACAGGTAGGTAGCTGTGGCTAGCCAGGTATGGTCTCTGGACCCAGGATCAAGCACAGGTAGGTAGAAGTAGCCCTCCAGGTATGGTCTGTGGACCCAGGGTCAAGCGCAGGTAGGTAGAAGTAGCCCTCCAGGTATGGTCTGTGGACCCAGGGTCAAGCGCAGGTAGGTAGAAGTAGCCCTCCAGGTATGGTCTGTGGACCCAGGGTCAAGCGCAGGTAGGTAGAAGTAGCCCTCCAGGTATGGTCTGTGGGCCCAGGGTCAAGCGCAGGTAGGTAGAAGTAGCCCTCCAGGTATGGTCTGTGGACCCAGGGTCAAGCGCAGGTAGGTAGGAGTAGCCCTCCAGGTATGGTCTGTGGACCCAGGGTCAAGCGCAGGTGGGTAGGAGTAGCCCTCCAGGTAAGGTCTGTGGACCCAGGGTCAAGCGCAGGTAGGTAGGAGTAGCCCTCCAGGTATGGTCTGTGGACCCAGGGTCAAGCACAGGTAGGTAGAAATGGCCCAGCAGATAGGATCTGAGGAGCTAAGGTAAGGCACAGGTAGGTAGAACTGGCCTTCCAGGTGAGGCCTGAGGAGCCAGGGTCAAGCACAGGTAGGTGGAACTCGCCTGCTAGGTACAGCATGAGGAGCCAGGGTCCCGTGTCGGCAGGTAGCGCTGGCCCCCCAACTGCACCATGAGGAGCCACAGGCCTGTACGGTGGGCAGCACTGCCCGGCCAGGTGTGGGCCCAGGACCCAGGGTCAAGCAGAGGCAGGTGGAGTTGGCCTCGCAGATGTGCTCCGAGGCGCCAGGGTCAGAGGCCAGGAGGCACCTGGCCAAGCGTAATGGAGAGACCTGAGGGGGTTAGGGTTGAGGTAGGGAAGTGAGGTGTAGCGCAGAGGCCGAGCGGGCTGCCGGGTGGTCTGAGGAGGCCTGACGCAGGTGGATTGGCTTTTAGGTGTTGGATTCAGGCAAAGGCACGTGCGCTTGGACCTCTGTGGTTAGGCCTGGGCGGGGCGAGCCCCCGCAGCACTGGGGTCTTCAGTGGGCAGACCCTGTGGGCTCAGAGGAGGCCTGTGAGGCCTAAGCTCGACGTGACGCCGTGGCTCTCGGGCACGGCCTTTGGAGCCAGAGATCCCTACCTGGGTCTTGTTGGCGAAGTCCCTGGAACATGGTTCTGCTCAGGTGCGCTGACCCAGGTCTTAGGGTTGAGAGGGGAGGCTTGGAGAGCCGGTTCGCCCCAGGGTGGGAGAAGCACATTGCCGCGGGGTCGGGGGTCTCTAGGGCACAGGTGCGGAGGTACTTGTGTCGCGGAGCTGAGGCCGCCCAGCGAGGTGCCGGTGCCAGGTCAGGCAGCGGCGGGTAGCGTTGATCCGTCGGCAAGACGGGAGGAGCCACGTCAGACTGGCGAAGAGCTGCCTTTCTCAGGTGAGGGCTGGGGCTGAGGTCGGGCCTGTCAGCGCTGGGTCTCTCCGGAAGGTGTGCGGAGTCTGAGCGGGGCTCGGTGGGGGCGGGGGGGCCTGGGTGTGTCGGTTGAGGTGTGAGGAGTCGGGTCAGGTACAGACAGGTCTGCGGAGCCCGGGGCATCCCAAGCCGTGAGGAGCCCGCCCTTGACAGGCGTGTGACCCCGCAGGCAGGTCCTGGAGGACACGGGGAGGCAGAGCTGACCTCGCAGGCGAAGCCCTCCGTGTCGGCTTTGTCGGGAGTCCAGGAACGTAGAGTCACGTGGGGTGTATAAGTGGGGCCTTCCGTGGGTTCTGTCCCTGGGTTCAGGTACAGGTTGGCATCCCTGGGCTTGTTGGGTGAAATGAATAGGTAACGCTCTAGCCCAGGCACGCGTAACGGGTGTGGCGGGGCAGGGGCCTGGGTGGCAGGGCCAGGCGTGGGCTGTCCGCAAGGGAAGGCCCCAGTCCTCGTAGGCACGTGGACCGGGGCCCGCCTGGGGAGGCCTCGAGAACCCTTAGGATCACGTGAGACAGTGCCTTAGGCCGGAGCTGCTCAGTACCCTGGTCAGGCGTGACGGGCGGAGCCCCTGGTTGTGCAGAGGCCTGGGACCCTGTCGCCGGGCCGACGTGTGGTCTGTGGCGGTCTGGGTGGCAGACGGTCTGAGTCACTGAGGTGAGGAGGAAAGGAGGTTTTTTTTTTTTTTTTTTTTGGAAAGGAGGTTATAACCGGTGAAAGTGAGGCCCGGAATGCCGGGCAGACTGAGGAGCCACGTCTCTCCAGGGGGGATCTGAAAGGGCCGCTGCTGGTCGAGGGAGTTCTGGAGGCCGTGTCTGTGGGTGGGGGCCTCAGGCTCAGGTGAGACGCCGCCATTGCTGGGCTTCCCAGAGTGAAGTCTAAGGACCTGGGTGCAGCCAGAGTCAGCTTGCCAGTCCAGTTTCTAGAACTGAGTCTGTTTGGTGAGACCTGCGAGCCTATGTCAGGCTCCTGGGACTGCGTCTGTGTGGTAAGGTCCCCCCACACCTGGACTCCTTCCAGGTGAAGGGCCCCGCCATTCATCTCCTGCCCCCAGCCAGAAACCTCTGGGCCACACTTCGTTCTCTCGTTCTTTCCCTTCATCCTGTCTGCCTGAAGCTCCGGAGTCCGTCGTCCGCCTTCCCCGTCCAGGGTAGCCTCGTGTTCCTGATGACCCCTGGGGCTCCCTGCCTCGTTCTCCAGCATTGCCTCCCAGCTCCCCCTCCTTCCTTCATCTGGAATGTGCTGTGGTTCCTCTTGCCCAACCTGCCTCAATGGGCTTCTGGTAGAGAATGAAGCCCTAATGCCCCAAGATCGGCCTCTCTTCCCGGCTTCTGGGAGGGCAGTGACTTGGAGCCTCCTTGGGAGAATTTCATTTCGCTTCTTGAAGCCACTTAAAGCATTTTCTGGGGGGCCTCATCCTCTCGCTATTGAGAAAGGCTGCTCTTGCCGCAGGACGTGCGCCCGTGCTGTGCTGGCTCTAGGATGCTCCCCCCCCCCCCCCATGCTTTTCTGGGAGCGGCCGCTCGTTCTTGAGATCCGCGCTCCAGCACTCCTCGGGGTCGCTTCGGGGTCGCTTTGCCATTGAGCGCACTGCCGCAGTGCCTTTCTCCCAAGCCCCGAATCTCACTCCACGTTTATTGGCACGATTACTTCACTTACGTGTCTGGGGAGCGCCCGTGGGCTGCTGCTGCCGCCTGTGCTGGGAATGTGGTGGGTGCCCCGTAAGAAGCCGTTAGGAGCCCAGGAATGGATTTCTGAGGATGTAGGTGACACGGAGTAGAGTCTGCAAGTGTGACGAGGTACGTCTTGGGGCTGAGGCTGAGAAGACCTATCAGGTCTGAGCCCTGGGCCTGTCGCTGGCCTGAGAGGCACTGGGTCTGTCAGTGTCAGAAGGGGCAAGGCCAAGCCCAGCTATGTTGGTACCTGAGGAGGCAGGGACCCAGGTAGGAGGTGCCGGAGCTTTCATCGTTGGAGGAAGTGTGCTTGCGCACAGGTATGGGGCATTGGGTCCGGGAGTCTGAGGATGCAGAGCCTGGCACGGGTGGATTCTGACCTGTTAGTGTCCAGGTAGGTGGGCCAGGCACAGGTGCAAGAGGCTGCATATAGGTATGAGGTACTAGGTCTGTCAGGGTCTGAGGAGGTGGGGCCTGGCACAAGTATGAGCCATCAGGTCTGTCAGTGTCCCACAGAGCCACAACCAAACACAGGTATGAGGTACTGGGTCTGTCAGTATTTGAAGATGCTTCGGCACAGGTATGAAGCACTGGATCTATCAGTGTCTGAGGGGGCTGGACCTGGCAAGGTATGAGATGCTGGTCTGTTGGTGTCTGAGGAAGTGGATCCTGGTACCAGGTATGAAGCACTGGGTCTGTTTCTGAGGAAACTCAGCCTGGCACAGGTATGAGGTAGTAGGTCTGTCGGTGTCTGAAGAAATGGGGCTTGGCACAGGTATGAGGCACTGGGTCTGTTTCTGAGGAAACTCAGCCTGGCACAGGTATGAGGTAGTAGGTCTGTCGGTGTCTGAAGAAATGGGGCCTGGCACAGGTATGAGGCACTGGGTCTGTTTCTGAGGAAACTCAGCCTGGCACAGGTATGAGGTAGTAGGTCTGTCGGTGTCTGAAGAAATGGGGCCTGGCACAGGTATGAGGCACTGGGTCTGTCTGAGGAGGAGGCCAGGCCTGGTGCAGGTATGAGGCATTGGGTCTGTCTGTCTGTCTGAGGAGGAGGCCAGGCCTGATACAGGTCTGAGGCACTGGGTCTGTCTGAGGGCAGGCGAGGCCTGGCACAGGTATGAGGCGCGCTGGGTCGGAGGAGGACATCAGACCTGGTGTGGGTATGAGGCACTGGTCTGTCTGTTTGAGGAGAAGACCGGGCCTGGCACAGGTATGAGGTCCTCGGTCTATGTGTCTGAGGAGGAATCTGGGCCTGGCACAGGTATGAGGCGCTGGGTCTGTCTGTCAGAGGAGGAGCCTGGGCCTGGTGCAAGTATGAGGCATTGGGTCTGTATGTCTGAGGAGAAGGCCGGGCCTGGCACAGGTATGAGGTGCTGGGTCTGAGGAGGTCAGACGTGGCATGCGTATGAGGCACTGGGTCTATCTGTCTGAGGAGAAGGCTGGCCCTGGCACAGGTATGAGGCACTCGGTCTATGTGTGTGAGGAGGAGCCTGGGCCTGGCGCAAGTATGAGGCGTTGGGTCTGTCTCAGGAGAAGGCTGGGCCTGGCACAGGTATGAGGCACTGGGTCTGTCTGTCTGAGGAGAAGGCCGGGCCTGGCACAGGTATGAGGCGCTCGGTCTATGTGTCTGAGGAGAAGGCCGGGCCTGGCGCAGGTATGAGGCACTGGGTCTGTCTGTCTGAGGAGAAGGCCGGGCCTGGCACAGGTATGAGGCGCTCGGTCTATGTGTCTGAGGAGAAGGCCGGGCCTGGCGCAAGTATGAGGCGTTGGGTCTGTCTGAGGAGAAGGCCGGGCCTGGCACAGGTATGAGGCGCTCGGTCTATGTGTCTGAGGAGAAGGCCAGGCCTGGCGCAGGTATGAGGCGCTGGGTCTGTGTGTCTGTCTGTCTGTCTGAGGAGACAAGGCCAGCCATGGTAAGGTCTTCAGTTGAGTCTTGTGGCTCTGATCGGTCCCCGTAGCCTCCCTGTTGGTCAGCACAGAGTTGCCAGCGCCTGGCCTGCTGTCTTGCTTCCCAGAGGTGGGTTGGGCCCAGGCCCTCCATGCTGCACCTGTGGAAGAGCACTGCTCCCGGGGGCAAGTTTTGTGGCAGGAGGGAGGGGGGCGGGGTGTGCCGACCCTTCTTCAGCACCTTTTCCTGTCTCTCCTAGTGGGTGGGAGGACGCTACTCGCTGTGGTCAGCCATTGGACTCTCCATTGCACTGCACGTGGGTGAGTGTGTTTTGGTCTTTGGGAGACCGTGCTGTAGTCTACGGTCGGGTGGGCGGCTCCTGTCCCTGAACACCTTTCTGACCCCATAGGCCGCCGGCCTCTCCGCCCTTGGCTGGATCATTTCTTTCAGGTCAGGAGGGCAGGCCTGACTTTTCTCTGGGGTTCGCAGATTGGTCTGTCTCTCTACCCCTCCCAGCTGCTGTCCTGTTGTTCCCACGGTAGGTGAGGTTAGATCTGCCTTTGCGTCAGGGCCGACTCTGGTTAGAGAGGCTTTCTGTAGGCCCAAGTCTTCCCAGGTCCTGTTTCTTCTGGCCGCACATCAGCCTCTCCGTGGTTCCAGAAGAAGCTGTGTCCACTGCCACGAGGGCACTAGGCATGACCGTTTCTGTTGATGCTGCTTTTGTGTCGCAGGATTTGACAACTTCGAGCAGCTGCTCTCAGGGGCTCACTGGATGGTAAGTGCTGAGGCTTACGCTCTCTGCCAGACACTTGGTTGGTCCAGCTCCCCCCTTCCTTCCCTCCCGGGCAGCTGCTCAGCTCCCACCTACGCTGCTGTGGTTTTAGGACCAGCACTTCCGTACGACGCCCCTGGAGAAGAACGCCCCTGTCCTGCTGGCTCTGCTGGGCATCTGGTACATCAACTGCTTTGGGTGTGAGACGCAGGCCATGCTGCCCTACGACCAGTACCTGCACCGCTTTGCTGCCTACTTCCAGCAGGTACCAGCTGCTGGGCCCGGCCTTGGAGCCAGCCTGTGGGGGGTCTGGGAGCCCCAGGAGCCCAGGTGCCCGGCTTCCTGTCCCTCTAGTGGCTTTTCCCCCGACTTGGGCATGGCCAAGGCCCACTTTCGTTCCCAGTCTCAGGGTGGGTCTCCGTTCCCAGGATCTGTTTGATGCGTGTTAGCGGAGGTTGACTAACGGGAGGGGCATGACTGGTTATGGTGGTGGGCGGTGAGGCCCTGGCTTGGCTCAGCCTGGGTCATTGCTGGGTCATTTCTTCCTTGGCCACCATTCTGTGTGCCTGTGGTAGGGCAGGGCCACCAGCTGGCACCCCTGGGGCTTGTACTGCCTTTGTCCCTCCAGAGAGGCAAATTCACAGCCAGTCTGTGGTGCCTCTTTGAGCTACTCCTGCCCTCTGCACCCCTTCAAATCTTCAGAACCCCTGGGGACCAAGCAGCCCCTCTCTTAGTCCAGATTCTGTTTCAGGCAGCCCTTCCCCATATGTCCCTGGTTTCTTTAGCACGACCCTAGTTTTGCCCTGCAGCCCTTGGGCAGGCACAGCGGACTTGCACCAACACCTGAAGGTGACAGAAGAGGGGGCCAGGGCTCCCCACAGCCCAGCATCTTGTTGGCGGGACAGACTTCAGAGGCTGTACACCCTGGACCCCAGCCAGCCTTTCCCTTGAGACATCAGTTAAAGAGGGGCACCTGGCTGGCTCGGTCAGAAGAGCAGGCGACTCTTGATCTCAGGGTCATGAGTTCGAGCCCCACATGAGGTGTAAAGATTACTTAAATAAATAAACTTAGAAAAAAGATATCAGTTAAAGATACTGTGACTGATTTCTGCTCTTAGGGAGGTTCTCCTCAGACCTCCATATCCACCTTCTGGCCATGGGTCCTTCCTGCAGTGGCCTAAGCCAGAAAGCGACAAGCCTGTGTCCTCACAGGTGAGGGGAGATAAAAGGGTCATGCCTGTGGACACCCCCAGGGCAGGGGGCAGGTACGCTTGGTGCATCCTAGGCAGGATTTGGACACGGTGCATGAAGCAAAGCAGGACTTACAGATAGAGGCCTGGGCTTCTGTCCCTGTTCCAGGGTGACATGGAGTCCAACGGGAAGTACATCACCAAGTCCGGCACTCGTGTGGACCACCAGACGGGCCCCATCGTGTGGGGGGAGCCAGGGACCAATGGCCAGCATGCCTTCTATCAGCTCATCCACCAAGGTAGGGCCCGTCTGGCCTGGGCAGGGGTGCTGCAGTGGACGTGGTGCGCTGCCCGCAGAGACTTTTCTCGCAGGTGGCTCCCATGGGCTGGGGTAGGCGCTTGGGTGACCACTGTGCCCTTTACAGGCACCAAGATGATACCCTGTGACTTCCTCATCCCGGTCCAGACCCAGCACCCGATAAGGAAGGGTTTGCATCACAAGGTAAGAGCCCGGTCCAGCCTCTCCTCACACTTTCTCACACACATTACACGCAGACTATTGAAGAGCCGATGCATTAGCCGGGAGCTAACACTAGTTATCTATTCTTGTGTAATAAATTGCACAGACTCAGTGGCTTAAAACAACACCCAATTTTTTTTTAAGATTACATTTATTTATTCATGAGAGACACAGATTGAGAGAGAGGCAGAGACACAGGTAGAGGGAGAAGCAGGCTCCATGCAGGGAGCCTGATGCGGGACTCGATCCCGGGACTTCAGGATCACATCCTGGGCTGAAGGCAGGCGCTAAACCGCTGAGCCACCCAGGGATCCCCAACAACACCCAATTTTTATCTTGGTTTCTGTGCGTCCAAAATCCAGCAGCCTCCACTGCGTCTCTGCTGAGGGTAGGACCAAGGTCCAGTTTCCTTGATGGCAGCTGGGGGTCATTCTCGGTTTTGAGAAGCCTCCTTGGCCTGCGGTGCTCTCTAGCTTCGATTCTGTCCTGCCTCTTCTGTTGCATCTCTCTGACCGACTCATTTGTCATCTTCGTTGTGTCTAAGGGCACGTGATTGTATTAGGCCCACCTAAGGGCATGGAGCCATGATCGTGCTTACCACAGCAGCAAATGGGAAGTCGGTTGAGCATCCGACTCTTGGTTTGGGCTCGGGTCATGATCTCGGGGTATAAGATCGAGCCCCGAGTCAGGCTCTGCTCTGTGAGGTGTCTGCTTGGGATTTTCTCTCTCTCCCTCTCAAATAAATTCTTTAAAAAAGAAAAAGAAAAAGAAAAGAATAATGCTAATTTCTTAGCAGGGTCTTTGGCAAGTCACAGGTATTCCTTGAAGGGGAGTTACTGTTGTTACCTGCTTTGCTATGTCACCCGATGTGACTTGCCATCGTCATCCCCCCCCCCACCTCCCCAGCTCCACTTGAACTCTACATGGGGGGCCAGCAGCCTGACCTAAGCTGGAACTAACCGCAGCTGGGAAGTCCTGCCCCTCTACCTGAAGCTCAGTCAGTACTTCCAAGTGGAACTGGGTGTCTCTCTTGTCAGATCCTCCTGGCCAACTTTTTGGCCCAAACTGAGGCCCTGATGAAGGGGAAGTCGACAGAGGAGGCCCGGAAGGAGCTGCAGGCCGCAGGAAAGAGTCCAGAGGACTTAGAGAAGCTGTTGCCACACAAGGTCAGCACTTCTTCTAAAGTGTCTTTGGATGGCATCCTGGCATTGGAAAGATAAAGTTATGGGGTCAGGGTAGGGATTTATGGCGTGCCTGGCCCCTCCTACGCGGTAAGAGGGACTCTCCCTACAGATCTGCATATCCCAGCCTCTGGGGCAGGGTGCACATCCCTTCTGAGGATTGGGGGATTCTGACTAACCAGGGGACATTCCTGGGTGTTTTCTGAAGGTCTTTGAAGGAAATCGCCCAACAAACTCTATTGTGTTCACCAAGCTCACGCCATTCATTCTGGGAGCCTTGATTGGTGAGTGAGCAGGGAAGGTCCTGGCCTGGGGTAGGTTGGATAAGGCTGGTCGAGCCCTAATGTGCCCCATCTGCCACCTCTATAGCCATGTACGAGCACAAGATCTTCGTTCAGGGTGTCATCTGGGACATCAACAGCTTTGACCAGTGGGGGTGAGTTGCTGCTCCTCAAGGGGAGGGTAGAGCATGCCTGTGGGTTGGCTTGTGGATTTCACTAGCAATGCTGGAACCTTCCTCTTACAATTCTTGTTCGTTGTCCTGGCAGGGTGGAGCTGGGAAAGCAGCTGGCCAAGAAAATTGAGCCTGAACTTGATGGCAGTAGCCCAGTCACCTCTCACGACTCTTCCACGAACGGGCTAATCAACTTCATCAAGCAGGAGCGTGAGGCCAGAAGCCAATAAACTCATGCCCGGCTGCAGTCCCTGTTGTAACTGGTCCTTATCTCTCCTCACCAGAGATGCGCTGCATAGTCTTTCCCAGAGCACCCTCTGGTTTCGGGCTTGGAGCACAAGCCCTTTGGGGGAAGCCGGTCTGGAATTGCCACCCCTGCCCATCCATGTCCATGTGCCCTCTGTTTTACGATTGGCTGAAGTGTTCCAGTGCAGCTGATATTTCTGACCGTGTTCGCTTTGTTCGTGTACCAGATAGAAAAATAAAGATGCCACAAAGGAGGTTGTAGGCTCAGCCTCTTCTCATCTCCAGAAGTAGTGCTCTACGCGAGTTAGGTGCCCAGTAGGAGAGATGTGCCTTGATGGAGGCCTGACTGTAAGTGGTGAGTAGGTCCAGAATGGAGGATGCTCCTTTGAGGAGAGAGTGGAGGGGGGTGGGGCACCATCAAAGTCACAAGAGGAACTTGGCTTCTGTAAGCAAACCCCTTCTCCTTTGTCCACTCCTCACCCCTGTGACTTTGGAGGAATTGTATACTTCTATTCACTGGATAATTCTAAAAAGCTGCATTAGAATATATCTGTTTTGGGTGAACACCCAGTCTGGATCAGGGGTGATGATCATCTTTCTGGCCAGATGCTCAAGTAATTCTTTCCTAAGAGAGACATTGAAAAAAAAAAAAAAAAAAGGATTTTGAACAGACCACCCATTTATTGTCTATTCAAGATCCTAAATATTTTTGGCCAACTAGGCAGAAAGGGAAATTTATTCAAAAAAGTCAATGAGCAGAATTGATGAGCAGACTAGAGGGCTGAGCTCCCAGGATCTACATCCTAGATCATGATACAGAATCTAGACAGAAAGACTGCTCCCCTTTCACAAAGCCCTGCTGCCCCCCCCACCATCACAGCTGCCTTCACCCTAATTAGGAATATCCTAATTACAGAAAGTGACCATACAGGTGCAAATGTCTGCTTAAGATAATACTCAGAAATTGTTAGCACTTCTCTGTTTGAATTCCAAAAACAAATGCCCACTTCTCACTTTGGCAGACGTGATATAAAGATGTTCTTCCACAGTCAGGCTCTGTTGAGGCTCCTGGTAACCCCCCTCCTTTCCTCACTACATTTTTAAAAAAAATTTTTTTAGAGAGAGAACATGAGCAGGAGGGGCAGAGGGAGAGAGAGAGAGAAATTCAAGAAGACTGCTGAGCACGGAGCCCTACATGGGGCTCGATATCATGACCTGAGCTGAAGCCAAGTTGTACGCCTAACCAACTGCGTCACCTACACACTCCAACCCACCTCCGTTCTTAATGTAGCTGATGAAAAGTGAAGGTCTTTTCCTATCAGAAGCACTTCCTCTGTTACAAAAGAGCAAGCACACAAAAAACTCTGTAGAGAGAAAAATTTTAGGTAGCAGAGCCCCTAAAAGAGGGCAGAGCCCCTAGCTGAGCTTCACGTGAAGGCTCTCTTAGGAGTGGGACCCCTGCTCCTCTGGGCCAGCTGCCAAGTCTCCTGTCTTGCCTTATGCAGGAGGAACTGGCACGTGTCAATTAGATGGCCACACGTCCCTTGGCCCTGTCTTGTTCTCTCCCCCCATCACCACCACTATCACTTGTGGCTTCCACTTGTTGCAAATTCTGGAACAGTATTATTTAGGGTTCTCCAGAGAAACATAACCAATAGGATGTAGATACATGCGAGATGTATTAGAATTGGCAAATGTGAGTATGGAGGCTGAGAAGTCCACGATATGCTGTTTACCACCAGCTGAAGAACCAGGAAAACCGAGACAGGTGGTGGTTCAGCTTGAGAACCCAGAGGCCACTGGTGTTAGTCTCCAAGTCTGAAGGCCTAAGAATCAAGATCTGATATCTGAGGGCAGGAGAAGATGGATATCCCAGCTCAAGAAGAGAAAATTCACCCCTCCTCTGCCTTTTTGTTCTCTTAGGGCCCTCCACAGATTGGATCATGCCCATCCACACTGGTGAGGGCAGACCTTTAAAAAAAAAAAAAGATTTTTTAAGATTTTATTTATTCATGAGTGGCAGAGGGAGAGGGAGAAGCAGGCTCTCTGTGGAGGAGGGAGCCCAATGTGAGGCTCCAATCCAGCACCTTGGGATCAAAACCCAAGCCGAAGGCAGGTGCTTAACCAACTGAACCAACCAGACACTGTTCTTTCCTCAGTCTACTGATTCAAATGCTATTCTCTTCTGGAAACACCCTCACAGACAATCTGAGAAATAACGTTTCACCAGCTATCTAGGCACCTCCTAGCCCTGTTAAGTTGGTACATAAACCATCGTGAACAGCTCTTCACCGTGAGAGTAAAACAGCTTTCAACACCTTCATTCTGTACTTGCTCAACACAAACTGGGAACAACTACCTGGCTCAGTCAGCAGAACATGTGACTCTTGATCTCAGGGTCGTGAGTTCAAGCCCTACATCAGGAGCAGAGATTACTTACACACAAAAATAAATATTAGCAACTTGATGATTTGTGTGAGTTTGTCCAGGAAGTCCAACCTATAAAACTAAGTGGAATGCTTCAAATCTCACACATGCCAGCACATTTTTGTTAACATTATTCCAAGGACCCCACAATAATGGTAGTTTCAAATATGACGTCCTACTGCCTCTGGAATTCCAGAATGTGGTAGCAATTAACTTTTTGAAAGCTCAATAAATAAAATCTTTAAAAAAATAAATAAAAAAGGGGCAGCCCGGTGGCTCAGTGGTTTGGTGCCGCCTTCAGCCCAGGGCGTGATCCTGGAGTCCCCGGGTCGAGTCCCATGTCAGGCTCCCTGCATGGAGCCTAAAGATTTTCAAATCTTTAAAAAAATAAATAAATCTAGGTTGTGCGACAAGCATTTAAAAAAAAAAAAAGAAAAGAAGTTCCCTTACAGAAAATTCCAACCATGTATAAGTCAAGGAGTATAATGTCTACCAAAAACAAAAAAAAAAAAGGTCTACATTTTTTTAAAAAAGATTTTATTTATCTATCCATGAGAGACGCAGAGAGAGAGAGAGACTGAGACACAGGCAGAGGGAGGAGCAGGCTCCATGGAGGGATCACGATGTGGGACTCGACCCTAGGGCCTCCAGGATCACACCCTGGACTGAAGACGATGCTAAACCGCTGAGCCACCCGGGCTGCCCAGATGTCTACTGTTTGATGCCAAATTTCAAGTTCTCAACTCATGGCCTGCTCCATAATTTATTTATTTATTTATTTATTTATTTATTTATTTATTTATTTATCTATCTATCTATTTATTTATTTTCTTTCTTTTTCTTTTCTTTCTTTCTTTCTTTCCTTTCTTTCTTCTTTCTTTCTTCTTTCTTTCTTTTCTTTCTTTCTCTCTTTCTTTCTTTCTTTCTTTCTTTCTTTCTTTCCTTTTTTCTTTTCTTTCTTTTCTTTCTTTCTTTCTTTCTTTCTTTTCTCCATAATTTCCTAAGTAAGCATTTTGACGTGTACCTATAAAAATTAAACTTTTTTTTTTTTTTTTTTATAATTCTTCCACTTCGGGTAGAACCTTCCGGCAAGACCACTTCACAGCCGACGGCGCCCCCTTCCTTCCTCGGCGCGGGGTTTCCAGCCCGCGACCGCAGCGGCCGCCCGCGCGCCTCAGGGCCCGAACTCCTCCCGAGGACCCTAAGGGGGCGGGGCCGCCTGGCAGGGGCGGCGGCGCGCGTGCGCACTGAGGCGCGGCGTCTCGGCTGCCGTAGTCCGCCGGGGCACGCGGGGCCTCGTGGGCATGGCGGCTGCTCGGGGGCCCGTGCTGCTCGGGCTTCGGGACGCCGCAGTGCGCGGCCGCCCCACGGGGCCGGGCGCCTGGACTGCGAGCAAGCTGGGCGGCCTCCCGGTGAGGCGGGCGCCGCGGCGGGGGCGGCGGGGGCGGCGGGGGCGGCGGGGCGGGGGCCGCGGGGTGAGGGCGCGGGCGAGGCCCCCGAGCCGCCCGCCCGCTGAGCGCGTCCCCTCGCCCTCAGGACGCTTTGCCCGCGGTGGCGGCGCCGAGGCCGGCGTGTGAGCGTTGCAGGCAGCCTCTTGCCCTGGTCGTGCAGGTGTACTGCCCGCTGGAGGGCTCCCCGTTCCACCGGCTCCTGCACGTGTTCGCCTGCCCCCTCCCCGGGTGCGGCGGCGGCGGCGGCGGCGGCGGGGCGCGCAGGTAGGCGGGGCAGCCCGCGCGCTGGGGCCGCCCCATGGGCCCGGCCGGCTGGCCCCGTGGTCCGCGTCGGAGCCTTACTGTCCTTTATTTTTACCCCGAAGCTGGAAGGTGTTCCGTTCCCAGTGCCTGCAGATGCGAGAGACAGGGGCGCACGATGCTCAGGTAAACCGGTTGCAGTTAGCTTGTTAGGACTCGCTGTGATTTGACAGTGTTTTCCAGGCTGTTGTCTAACGTAGACCTTAAGCCGTGACCTTGGAGGTACGTTGGAATGGGCTTTGCACTTTCTTTTCTGAACCGTGAAGGGCTGCCTCCTTAAGATTTCGTTGTTTATTTTAATATACACTGAAGGGGGCAGCCCTGGTGGTTCAGCGGTTTAGCACCGCCTTCGGCCCGCTGCGTGATGCTGGAGTCCCAGGATCGAGGCCCACGTCGTGCTCCCTGCATGGAGCCTGCTTCTCCCTCTGCCTGTGTCTCTGCCTTTCTCTGTCTCTCTGTGTCTCTCATGAATAAATAAAATCCTTAAAAGTATATATATACTGAAGGTCTTGAGGCACATAACTCGCTGCTGTTTCTGTTTGGGAAAAAGTGTGGATGTGTACATGTACGTGCTTGTGTGTGACAGATAAATATGGTTATAGTAAATCTAGTTCCTGTGATACGTGTGCATGTGTCTAACATTTAATTAAAGAATCAGAGTTTATTGAATTAGAAAGTTGGGCAGGTTGGTAGCTGCTGAATGAAACCCGGTCTCCCTGTGGCTGTGAATGTTGGCTTCTGTGTGCACTGAGCTCTTAACGTGTACCTGCTACCCTGCTAGCGTTACCAGGAATGAAAAGCTGAAGGCACAGGTGTGTACCTGTATTTCTCAGGGTTCCATTCATTGCAGATAATAGAAAAGCACTGATCTTTTAAAGCCCAGACAGACTTCGAATTAGGATTTTACTGACACTGAATAAGTTGGAGGGGGCCGGGTAGCCCAGGCCCGGCCCGGTAGCTCAGCGGTTTAGCGCCACCTTCAGCCCAGAGCCTGATCCTGGAGACCCCAAATCAAGTCCCATGTCAGGCTCCCTGCATTGAGCCTGTTTCTCCCTCTGTCTCTGCCTCTCTCTCTCTCTCTCATTAATAAATAAAATCTTAAAAAAAAGTTGGAGGGGTCCACTCCAGGAATGACTTTCAGAACCACACCTCAGAGTGAACTGGCCTGTCAAAGAGCTGTTACACCACCCACCGCACCTGCAGTCAGAGAGCTGACATGTGATCTGGTAAACTGGAAGCTGCCCTTTTCAGATCTTGTGGCTCCAGATCCTTGCTTGATACCCACCTATAGACTTTTGCTGTATCACAACAGAAAAATTGTTTCTCAAGTTTGTCTCCCTGGTGGACCTGATTAGCCAGCCGTTGATCATATCTGCAGCCCTAGCTGCTAAGGAGTCTGGGAAATGTAGTTCTGTCCTGCTAGCTTCTGTAATACGTGAAGCACATCTGAAAGAGTTTATTTTTTTATTTTTTTTTTAATTTTTATTTTTATTTATGATAGTCTCACACACAGAGAGAGAGAGGCAGAGACATAGGCAGAGGGAGAAGCAGGCTCCATGCACCGGGAGCCCGACGTGGGATTCGATCTTGGGTCTCCAGGGTCGCGCCCTGGGCCAAAGGCAGGCGCTAAACTGTTGCGCCACCCAGGGATACCCTGAAAGAGTTTAGAATAGATGTTTGAAGAAACCACTGTATTACATTTGCCACGCTGCCCTTGCAAAGGGAAGGGAATTTTTGTTACCTCCCACATGGTTGAGTGCACGGGGTCCAGAAAGGTGAATCAGAGTGTGCAAGAGAGGAAGGTGCTGTATGAAGGCTCCCTGGGGAAGGTGAAGGAATGAGTAGCTCCAGCCAAGGGAATAAGTGAGATCACCCAAGTGTGCTTGGACTTCATTCACTGGATGTTTTTCCAGAAACAGGAAAATGGCCTTGCAGCTGAGGATTGGTGCGAAGGTGCAGATGACTGGGGAAGTGACAGTGAGGCCGCACCACCACCACGGCTTACCTTGGATTTTGGGAATGATTCCATCGGAGCCAAAGACAGAGACTGTACTGCCCAGCTCCAGGATCTCCACCTGCAGGACACTGTCTTGGGCGCTGCTCCTCGTGTTTCTCCTGGTGAAGAGATGGCCTTGCCCTCTGTGGTGCCACAGTTCCTGCCCTACTACATCTGTGTTGTAGAGGAGGAGGATTACAGGGACTTTGTCAGTCTGGATCACGCACATAGCCTTCTGAAGGAATATCAACAGAAAGAAGGAATGGATATGGACCAGTTGCTTTCTCAAAGGTGAGAATGTGTGCTGCTGAGTCTGAGAAGGGACTTGATCAGTAGGCTGCCACAGTAGATACCCTTT